>NC_140933.1:5394097-5756597 GCF_014529385.1 Adiantum capillus-veneris | reverse complement strand
CAGCAAAGCCTGCAATTCATCGATGCCTTGTCCACGATGCATCTCCGCAGTAAACATCCGTAGGGTAATCTACTTTTCCATTTTCAAGCCAAAACCTTGTAGCAAACCATTTGTATATTGCCACCTCTCTCTAGGTGATGGTCACAAAGGCCCAACTAGGAGATAAAATTTTAAAATTCTCCTAAAACAAAGCAAGGGTCAACCATCTGGGACCCAGCTCCTTGCTTTGTCTCTCCTGATTAGGGCCCAAGGGCCCAAGCCTAATCATATTATCCTAGACTAATGCAACCTACACCTATAAAAGAGCACTGAGAGGTTATTGTCCGGGGGTCAGCACTTGAGAAAGGAAGCCATACACACACACTGACTCCAAGCGTCGCCACACACAAGAGTAGGATCTCCGTGCATATGGAATTTTTCCTAGAGAATGCACTATAGGCTCTCTCTCTCTCTCTCTCTCTCTCTCTCTCTCTCTCTCTCTCTATCACCACAATCTCCATCTTGCCAAAACTAAGTTTTCTGTAAATACCACTTTGAATCAAGTTTTCCCTTTGCATCATCTATGTCTACGTCTCTCTCTCTGCTTGCACCTGTTGCGACCACTCCTGGGGAGGTCACCTAAGAAAAATGTAACCTATCACGTGAGTTCAACAGAAGGGTATTTGAAGCTCTTGAAACTTACAGAAATATATATATACAGAAGGACATTGTTTTTTCAAATTTGAAAAAAACTTACAGATTTTAAAAGAAAAGGGTACATTATATTCCTAACAAAATTTACAGATAAGGGGTTTTACAAACATGTCTTGAACGCACATGATATGTAGTTTTACACATAGTGAACCCCCCGAGCGACCACTCGTACCTTTAAATATGATAGGGGCAATGCATATAGCTTATGATGACCTACAAGATGGAGGCTTGACTAATAGTGGAACCAGTAGCGTCTTAAAGATTATAGCCCACACAATTCAAAGTCAGAATCATCAATTGAAATGACTATGAGGACAAAGAATCTGAGTTAACTCTTGGTGCAAATGCGGGGATAAACCACACGGAGCCCAGTGGTACCCGAGATGACAATCTATCTAGGAGAGAAGAAGACACAAGTAGCGATTCATCTAGTGACTCTTCACTGGAGGAAGGACGTAATAAAAAATTAGACAAGAAGAGTAAGAGATATAAGAGTCGACATTATCGAGAAAATGTGCGCTCTAGAATAAATGAAAAGAAATCTACCACAAAATTGCTTAATTATATAGGGGTATGTGATGCTCATCATAAGTTGGTGGATAATTAGGGTGAATACCTTCAAAGCATCATGTGGCGTAGTCCACAACCAATTGACATCACAACATTAGAGGCTATAGAGATGCCAAAGTTGAGCCGTACTATAAGGAGATGACAAAATCAAGAGTTAGCTCAACAACAAAAGGACGCAAAAGACAAATCATAGTCCACAGAACAACAAGACCCCACAGACTTACACCCTGCACTTGATCATTTCAAATCCTACACCCCAAAGGAACATAAGGTTGTGTATATAAAGGCATAGAGGAAACCTTTCAATGGAAGTAATGGACTGTATGATGGTCTAGTGATAGTTAAGGAAATAAGAGTTAGCAGACCCAGGTGAGGAGTCCAAACCTATCTTCATTGCTCTGACAGAGACTGAGGAGTATGTACTTAAAGAACTTCTCAAGGAATTCAAAGATATATTTGCTTGGACATATCATGATATGAAAGGTGTTCCACCTTCCGTGGTGTAACACACGATTTCCATGAATAACATGGCTAAATCAATCCAGCAACGAGTCTACCCAATGAATCCTAAGTATGCAAAGATTGTTCAAGAAGAAATTGAAAAGCTTGTCAAATGCAGATTCATATACCTTATTGATCACTCAGAATGGGTGTCTCCAATAGTTATTGTGCCAAAAAAGAATGGGAAACTTAGAGTGTGCGTGGATCGCAAAAAGGTCAGTGCGACCACTAGGAGGGACCATCATCCCTTGCCATATTTAGAACATGTGCTTGAATGAGTTTCAGGGAAGGAAGCTTATATCTTTTTAGATGAGTACTCTGGAGACAATCAAATCACAATTGCACTAGAGGACCAAGCAAAAATGGCTTCTATAACTAAATTCGGAGTGTTCGTATTTTGTGTTATGGCTTTTGGCTTAACCAATGCTCCTGCTACCTTCCAAAGATTAATAAACACTGCTTTTAGAGAATACTTGAGGGAGTTTTGTGAAGCTTTCTTAGATGAACATTGTGTTTATTCCTCTTGGAAAGAACATCTATCATGTTTACAAAAAGTGTTTAAAATGTGCAGGTTGTATCACATCTCATTAAACCCTTTCAAATGCCAATTTTGGGATAAACATAAAGTCATTTTAGAGCATATAGTGTCCAAAAATGGGCATTCCACATATGAGAGCAAAATTAAATCCATTGCTGAATTGCCACCATCTACAAACTATAAAGGAGTTCAAAGGTTCATGGGGCATGTTGGTTATTACTGGTGGTTTATTTTAAACTTTGCCGAGATAGCTTGTCCATTGTACAAACTTCTTATTGAGTTTCACTGGACCGCGGAGTGTGACCATGCTTATGAGTCATTAAAAAAGACCTTGACAAGCGCTCCCATTCTACGAGTGCCCAATTGTAATGTAATTTTTCATGTGCATATTGATGCATCTTTGCTATTGGGTGTGTTCTAGCAATAAGAAGATTATAAACTGGACTACCCCATTAGCTTTGCAAGTCGTCAATTAAATGATGTTGAGAGAAACTACACCACTACAAAGCAAGAAGGTTTAGCTATGATTTATGCAATAAAGAAATTTCACTCTACTACCTTCTTGCCAACAAGTTTGTTCTCTATGTTGATCATCAAGCATTGTTGTATCTAGTAAATAAACCTTGTTCCACGAAAAGGATTACACAATGGTTGTTAATTCTTCTTGAGTTTGATTTTACCATTGTTGTGAGACCTGGTAAAAGACATGTCATGGCAGATCATTTGTCTCGCATACCCAATGATGAAGGCCCTATTGGAGTGATGATAAATTGCTCAATACTTCCCTATTCCTAGTTGAGACCATGCTTGAATGGAGTCAGAAGATTGTAAACTTTCTAGTTAATGGTTTTCCACCCAAGGAGCTTTGTAAGGATATAGCTCAAAAATTGTTAAAAGAATATGAACGTTATTCTCTAATTGCAGGAACTCTCAACAAGCTAGGGAAGGAAAATATTCTTAAACGTTGTGCTCATGAGGATGAGTATTTATACATACTACAAGAAGCCCACATGGGTATATCTGGAGGGCATTTCTCAGGGAGCTAACGGCTAAAAAGGTGTTGTAATCAGGCTATTAGTGGCCTACCTTATTCAAGAATCCATCACTTTTTGCAAAAGGATGTGATAAATGCCAACGTTACAAGATCACACAACAAAAGGATAAGATGCCCTTACATCCTGTTAAAGTGACTCAACCATTTGAAAAATGGGGTTTAGACTTTGTAGACCCAATTAGTCCGGTAGCTTGTAACTCTCAATCTTGATATATTATCATTGCCACTGACTATGTGACAAAGTGGGAGAAAGCCAGGGTGACATGCAAGGCTGATGCAAAGTCAATTGCTAAGTTTCTCTTTGAGAACATTATTACAAGATTTGGTTGTCCCTTTGAAATTATGAGTGAAAATGGTACTCATTATATAAATGGAGTGATAAAAGAATCCACAACAAAATTCATGATAGCCCACCATAAGTCCATGCCTTATTATCCACAAGAAAATGGCCAAGCTGAGAGCACTAACAAGACCTTAATTTCTATCTTGACCAAAACAGTAGAAGCTCATCACACAGATTGGGATTTGAAGCTGACATCAGCTCTATGGGCTTACCGTACTTCTTACAAAGTGGCTGTTAATTGTACACCATTCAAAATGATATGGCCAAGAAGCGAGTTTGTAATTTCTAGTCTACGAGTAGCTTCACAAGAAGATTGGATGGTAACCCTTTAGTTGAGCGCTTATATATCCTTGAGAGGTTAGACAAAGAAAGGAAATTGGCTATGCAAAATGCGCTTGTGGAGAAAGAAATGGTTTGACCGTCATCTAAAAAACAAAGATATCTATGTTGGTGGTGATAAACTCCTTATGTATGGAGTGTGTAACAAAAAGAAACAGTTGAAATATGCGGGAAAATGACCATATAGAGTATGTGAAATCACCCCACAAGGTACTATTTGTGTGGAGACTCTTGATGGAGTTGAAACCATTGGATTCCTCAATGGGAGTAGACTTAAAAGATATTATGATCCTTTAAGCCAAGAGGAGCTATGTGCCATCCATCAAAAAAAGGCAGCCAAGACACAAAAAAAATTGAAGAAGATACAAGCTCAAGCTGAGGCTAATGAGCGACAACAACGTATAAGACGCCAACGAGAGGCCAACCTTGGAGTCACACATGCATTCCATGTTGAAATAGAGGATGATTGGTTGGACTCTCACACACCTCTATGATATCCTATTGAACTAAATAACACCTATGGAAAAGTGCTATATAACGCCTTATTAGACACAGGTGCTAAATATAATCTGTTGTCATATGGAGTGTAGTGTCCATTGGGAAAGCCATCTCTAGCTGAGAGTACTATCCAAGTCAAGGGTGTCAACAACAAGAAAAAAACTACGGTTTTTTGAATCTGGCACACTTCTATCAGTTATGACAACGGGGTTCGAGCGCGCTCAAGACTTTTTGGTCATGCCTGCTGGAACGATGGAGGGTAATATAAACCTAGGACGCACATGGATGATCGCTACCAAATGCACTACTTATTGGGAGACTGGGAGTGTCACAACATAGAAACCAAATCTTAGGTATGCCATTCAAGCCATAGTCCTTGAGATATTGTCTCTTGAGGAAATAAAACCCAAAACATTGCATGTCCAAGAGGTTGAACCATATGTCCCTAGAGACCAACTCTCTAGAGCTTCAACTTTGTAGGTTGAAACAAAGCTTGAAACACACAATACCCTTCCTAACATAACAAAGAAAACATACAAGTGGGTCCCTTAAGCTCTTTAGCGACCATTGTTGATGCTAAAAAACAAGAGACTTGTAAGAAAGTCCTCACTCACTCCAAAAAATATGAAAAATCGTCGCATTGGATTCCTAAAAGACTATTGGAAGCCCAAGGATATTATAAAGGAAATACTCAAATTTAGGTGCAAAAATGTAAATTGTGTTCTTACCTGTCACTTGACCCGTGTGAGTCAAATCTTGTGACAATAAAGCCAATTGAAGATCGTGGGAAAGGAAAGATCACAGAACACTATACAGCTGATCCGGAGCTAGTTTGGGTACCCAAGTGAGAAAGGCTCGTTTCTCTCAATTCAATCATCAAAAAAATAAATGAAGATTCTTGCTCTTCATGTAGTTCATATACAAAAATAGAATCTTCAACACAACCTCCACCTACCATTGTACATATCCATACAAACAAGAAAGAGATTGCACCTCCCGTTGTTGTAAGTTCACCACCTACAACAAAGTTGCAAATAAAATCATGGGAGAGTACCTTACCACCCTTGCAACTAGATAAAATGCATAGGGCAGTCAAAAACTATTGGTCAAAGTCTTCACCCATAACAACTTGGAACCATTGATTTCGAAAGGTGAGGACATCATTCCAAAAGTTATGATCACCCAAGGAAGGGGGGAGTGTTTGTTGACATCCATTCACTTGCTCCCCTTTTAACCTTCCTCCCTGACCTCTCAATCCCAATCTTAGGGAATGTATATAAAAAGCCTTATACTCACAAAAACAAAACTAAAAAAGTAAAAGAGCAAGAGCCACCAAACAAAAATCTGGAAACGTACAAGTTTTATATATGACACAAGATCATAAAAACACATTATACACAAGGACACGAACTTTTGATATGACCCTTATAATATTTACACCCTAATCATAATCTATCTGTGTGTACAAATATGGCTAGTATGCTAGAGTCATCCACTCCTACCTTGGATGAGAGATACCCTCTTTACTTTTCACAAGTGTTTCGCATAGTCTACTGGGTGCTTGCATGTGAATGGGATTTGGTAGATACGCTAGCATGTGAGAGGAATTTCAAGGAGTTAGAATGGCTGAATGTCACTTGACCACGCATGATCCATACTTAGTAGAGGACGTCTCTTCGATTGCACAAGCTTACCCTCTTGACCAAGATGACTATAGACACCTAGTGACGTTTTAGTGAACATTTGTGCCTCTAATCATGAGGAAGAGTTACATGATTACACGGATGACACATATGGTCTCATAGATGATGACTTTGTTTTTCTTGACAATGATGAGGATAGGGGTTTAGCCTTAGGGTTACCTCCCTATCTCTACAATATCTTGCTCCCTTGACTCTCTAAGGTGGGGTGCAAATAATTAGGTTAGGGTTCTTTATGTTGTTTGATTGAGTTTAATAAAGGTTTGGTGCCTCTTCCCACTGATGTGCCTCCTAGAGACATTCCTTATTTTTTCTAGTGTGTACATGACGTGCTGCTATTGATAGGATTTGAACTCCATCGAATTGTTCTCTTGTTCACTCTTCAAATCAAGCACGATTATCAACACGAACATGTGTTTCTCGACCATTAGCATTGCCCCTTGTCTTTGTTTTTGCATCCATGTTTGTCTGCTTTAAATGTGATTGGTACCACAATATTCAAAACATTTTCTTAGATTAAACATTAGATCCTATATAATTTTCTGTCATAATCCCTTGTCTAAGTTAAAGAATCAAGCAGTCTCACTAAGCTAGTTTGACCAAGTTAGACATTAGAGATATTCTCTTAATACCATGGGGAATGTCTTGCTAATAATCAATGGTTACTTTAGGCTCTTAATCTGATTTCAAGAGCATTGTGTGTAATTTACTAGGGCTTTCTAGTGGGTTTAGTCCCTATTGACCTTTAGCTTAAGTATTATAAAGGGAGTTTACTTATGTGATGAGCCTGGGGAGGGTAAGAGTGTTATATGACCCCCCAAAGTTACAAAATTAAAATGCTGAAAACGAACAAACCAAAAAAAATAAATACTCAAAAGTGCCATAATGTAAAATCTTAAGCTGGAAAAGAAATCCAAGTCTGATTTGGTACTTCACTCACATGTATCGCATATGGTACTAGAGCCCTAGAGGTTCCCAGTGTGGGCGCTTTTCTTTGAAAAGCAAAAAACCCAAGGCATACAAAATAAACACACACATCAAAATTGAATCAATGTGAAAAGACTTTCGGGGGTCAAAGAAAAGGGAATAAGTCTAGGTGATGATTTCATGAGCAATTCCTTTTATCATAGCTTAACTACAAGGTCTTCTAGGTATAGCCTCTAGTCAGCCCTCAGACATGAAATACTTGGCTCTCATGATTAAACAGCTTAATTGACCAGAGAAAATTGAGAAGCTTACCCATGGTACTAAATAGTTGACCTCTAGTGCTTTTCAATTGTTAAATTAGCAACCCCAGACTTGTTTAGTTTATGACCTTTACAACTGCTTATGTTTTTGATTATATTACAATTTAATGTTTACTACTGATAAATTGTTTAATATTCTATCACCAATCAATTTATGTGCCTACAACTGCATATGCTTCTCCTTCTCCTTCGTGTGCTCACGTGTGTGTGTGTGTGTGTATGCTTGGGAGAGAGAGAGAGAGAGAGAGAGAGAGAGAGAGAGAGAGAGAGAGAGAGAGAGAGAGAGATAGAGCATTGCGGAAACATTGGCGGTGGCAAGGCGGTTAAGCGCGGCATTGGCGGCGGCAGTTCCTTCTTCTTTGCAGCACGGGATCCTTCACAACGGAAGCATTGAGCGATGAGTGACACACCATTGTTTCTTTGAGCTTGCTAGGACTCTCTAGTTGTGTGCTTGCAACCTTTCAAGGCTCGCACAAAATGCACAAGCAAGTTCCCAACCTTCAACACGTGCGGTAAAGTGCAAAACCATCTCCTTTTGGACCCCTATTGAGATGCAACCATTTCTCCTTTTGGTCCTCTGTTGAGATAGGTCTAGAAGCACATATCTAATATCCTAACTCTTGTTCCCTTTTATATTTCCATATTAAATGATCAATATAATATGAGAAAATCATTTGGTAAAGTTAGATATTATATTTTATGACATTACCTCTCTCTTGAAATCATAGTCGTCCTCGACTATGAGGTAGAGAAGATAAAGCTTAGTCATTAGTCCATGTTTCTTAGCGGGTAGAGGATCCTTTTTTACTATACCACATCATTCCAAAGTGGATTACTAATCCATTTGGTGCTCGGGAGACTTAGCACAAATTTGTGCCTTAGATGAGCCTTGAGAAACTTTAGCAAGACCCAATCATTTTACTTAAGGCTAAGGCTCTTCTGTGCTTATTAGCAGCAACCCTTTTGCCTTTGTTGTGATATGGATATAACCATTTTAATATTTGGAAAATATTCTTGTAAGTCTTAGCTATATTCATCAGCAGAGCAACGAAGATCTTCTTACGTAATTTAAGTAGTAAGGGACTTTTGGATCTTCCCTCTTTAACCTTGAAAATTGCTTTCCCCATAGAAGTATGTACAATGTCATTGTACGCATACTCTATAAGAGGTAGATACTTCTATCATTGAGAACACTGATCTACTTCATGACATAGGATTTTAGTAGATTCAAGAATCGTTAGATTAGCTATTTCACTTTGGTCATTTGTTTGTGGGGATGATAAGCCGAAAGTAAAATTTAATCTACTTCCTAGATTCTCAAAGAGACCCTTCTAGAAATTACTGATCATTCTAGGATCTTTGTTTGACACTATGGATGTTGGCAAGCCATGATACTTGAAAATTTAAGATCTGAAGAGGGTTTCGGTTTGATGTTCTTTAATAGTCTTTTTGACAGACATAGAGTGTGTTTTCTTGCTGAGCTTGTCAACTGAAACAATCCAAGTTGCTTCCCTCAGTCAAATTACTCTTCATGGTAGGTCAACATAAATATCAAAGAGTAGATTATGGAATCCTTTTGTGCCCTCATATGAGAATCATGGGATTCATACATGGATTTCTTATGGTATGGGTGAGTAACACCTAGCCTATTTCCATTTGGAAGATAACCATCCTCCAGGGTGAATGGTTCTTTTTTCTTCCCTAATGCAAAGGCTATAATTACGTACTTAAAGTCTTGGTCAGTAGCATACTCATGTATCATAAAATATAGATCATTGTGAGTTGCTATAGACACCATATTTACCCTTGGCCATCATGAAAGTGCATCGACCACTTGATTGTGCTTGCCAGCAATGTGAGCAATATGAAATTTAAATTGCGAAAGAAAATTTTCCCACCTCATTTGTTTGTTGAAGAGCTTGCTTTGCGTCATGAATTTCTTGAGGCTTTGTGGTCCATTTGTAGGATGAATGGAGTCCCCGAGAGATAGTGTCTCCACATGTCTAGGGCATATAGAATAGCTAGTAGCTTTCTTTCATATTTGCCCAATACTCGCTTATTGGAGTTGAGTCTTTGACTCTGATATGCTATGGCATGCCCTCCTTGAAGAAAAACAGCTCCAAGGCAATCACCACAAGCATCACATTGGACCTCAAATGTATTTGAGAGATCTAGTAGTGTGAGTACATATTGAGAGATAAGCTTCTTCTTAAGCTTCTCAAAAGATTCTTGCACTTTAGTCCATGAATACTTAACGTTCTTTTTTGTTAAGTCATGTAATGGGCCTGCTATTAGCGAGAGTTTTTCTATGAAGCATCTATAGTATGCATACATACCTATAAAGATTCGTACCTCTTGTAGATTCCTTGGATTAGGCTATCCTTTCATAACCTCTAACTTTGTTGGATCCATATGTGTGCCATCTTTAGAGATAATGTGACCTAAATATTGAATCTCTTGTAGGAAAAATTCACTTCTCTTTTGATTAATGAAAGATTATTCTCTCTCACAACTTGAAAGATTACCTAGAGGTGTCGTTTGTACTCGTCAAAAGAATTTGAGTGGCTCATGGTACATGTAATCTGTTTTTGATAGTGATCTTATTTAGTGCTCTATAGACGATACACATGTGATATGTGCCATCTTTCTTTTGCACTAAAAGTAATGGTGGGACAAAATGGAGAGGAGCTAGGCCTCACCATCCCTTTTTCCACCAATTTTCACTTGCCTCATGATCTCCTCTTGTTGAGCTTGTGAAACTCAATAAGGAAATTTATTAGGCGGTGAGCTTCTTGGTAGGAGATCTATTGCATGATCATCATCCCTTGTTTTGGAAGTAGCTCACTGATGGAAAGAGCTATGGTGGGTGGTAGCGGTGGGCAGCCATGGCTTTGGAGATGGCGAGCAACAGGAAGAGTTAAGAGAGAGAGAGAGAGAGAGAGAGAGAGAGAGAGAGAGAGAGAGAGAGAGAGAGAGAGAGAGAGAGAGAGAGAGAGAGAGAATTTGAGATACATAGTAAAAATAACGCTCTATTGATATCTTTGTAAACCTTACAACAAATATAAAGCAAAATTTGCCAGGTACAACTCATCCTTAATGAATCGTATCTACATCCCTTATGAGGCTTGTTCCCACGGGCTTGGAAACCTAACTGGAACCTAACAATCCCCCCCTCAAGCCTGAACTAGATAGGCAACTCTGATACTAGATGATGGGAAGAGCTATGGTGGGTGGTAGTGGTGGGCATCCATGGCTTTGGAGATGGCGAGCAGCAGGAAGAGTTAAAAGAGAGAGAGAGAGAGAGAGAGAGAGAGAGAGAGAGAGAGAGAGAGAGAGAGAGAGAGAGAGATAATTTGAGATACACAGTAAAAATAACTCTCTATTGATATCTTTGTAAACCTTACAAAATATATAAAACAAAATTTACCATGCACAACTCATCGTTAACTGGATCTTATCTGCATACCTTATGAGACTTATTACCACGGGCTTGGAAACCTAACTGAAACCTAACAATGAGCTAGCACACTAGGGATGTCATCAACAAAAAATTCTTGGAATCCATTTAGGAAATTAGACAACTCTAATTCCTCTTGATCCCCTTTATTGATGCTTGTGAAACCATTGGAATCATTTACAGATTCTCCAACAAAAATCATATACGCAGAAGTAGAGCTTTTCATGGACTTATCAAAAGCAAGCATGTTTACCAGGGATATGGTGTTCCCCGACTCATTAGCATCTATGTACATGCTCTTTTCCCTGTAGATGAAGTAGACTCTCCTTTCAAGGAATTTCATGTTGGAAGCCATGCGGTTAAACCATGGTGCCCCAACGATAATATCCTCATGTTTGAGAGGTGAGATGAAGAAATCTTCTTTGGCCATGTAGCAGGGAGTAACTGAGATGTCTTGTCCCTTGATAGATCCATCAACTTTCAATGTATCTCCCATCTTGTGGGCTTGTATTCCTAGCTTGGTGGTCAACTCCGTGGATATGAAGTTGTGAGTTGAACCAGGGTCCAGGGTCAAACAAAATAAAGGCATCATGCTCTTGCATCTTTCCTCAAGCATAGGAAAGGAGAAATCCTTGGCAATGAGCATCCTCTTTTGGAGCTTCAACCATAGAGGCTCTAGGTGGCTCATTGCACACATGTCTTTGAGGGCAAGCACTATAGCATGTCCTTGCTCCCCACACTTGAAGCACCGGTTGTCTTTGCGATAACACTCTAGCTCCTTGAGAGAAAGTCGATTCTTGCCTTTGTAGACTCCTTTCTCCTTAGCTTTATTGTTGTTGATAGAGTTTCCTTGGGAAGAATTTTGAGCATTTTTCTTCCCCTTTGCTTCATTTCTATCTTTCTTTTCCATGGGCTTGGCATTCCTTTTAGCCTCTTGTTGGAAATTGATGTGCAAAGAAACCATAGAGTGGTGGATTACTTCCATGATAGAACCAGGCTGTTGGGAGTTGACATACTTGGCCATTTCTTCAGGTAATCCTACACATAGTTGTTGATTTTTTTTTGGAAAGTCTATTTTTTGAAAGACAATAGCCTTGAAATGTAAATCCCAAAACTTGTCCACATATTTGTGGATAGACTCATAAGAGAGAAGCTTCAAACTCCATCATTCGGTAAGCACTTTTTCCTTTGCATCACTTGCAAGGAATTGCTTCATGGTGGAAACTTGTAGGTTTTCCATGTCTTTGGGGCTTTGCCATTGCCACAAAGGCTAACCCACTATTGATGAGCAGATTTCTAGAAGTGCATAGATACATGATGTAGCTTGGAGGACTCTATAAATCTCTTGTCTCCAAAGGCTGCATCAAATTGCTGGGTGAAGGCTAATACTTTGTTAGTAGCACCAAAGGTGCCGTCATAGGTGAGAAAAGAGATACTCTTCTCTCCCTCTTTGAACTTCTTGAGCTTTTGGGACCTTCGCCATGCAGGGTAAGATTTGTGATGTCCTCCCTTCTTGATTTTGTAGGAGAATAGCTATTGCTCATGTCGGAAGAGGAGGAAGGTGAAGAAGAGGATGACCTCTTTCTTACCTTTTCTTCCTTTGTTTCCTCTCTTCCCTTTTGGAATGATGAGAAGGACTGTGGGTTGACCATTTTCTCTTGGGAGGAGTTGGCAATAGTCCAGAACGCAGTCTTCGTGGAGCTACATCTTCAGACTAACTTAGGGATTCATTACTTTCTTGTTCTTTGGATTTCTCCTCTCGTATGGGAGAGAGTCTTCTTTTGGGGTTCTCATCAAGAGGCCTCCTTAGCTCTCTCTCCTCTTGAAGAGGAAGGGAAATCCCATAAGCACAAAGTTGTTGAGTAACTTTGGCTTGCAAAGCCGGGTTGCGCATAGCTTGCTGCAACCTGGTAACAAGATAATTGACAAACATGGGGGCATCATCATTAGCACCTTCATGTGCAAAATCAAAGTTATCAATGTTCATTCTACTCTCTTGGTTATTGTTAGCCATGCTAATTAAACTTATGTGTAAAATTATTTTGTGCTTTGGTACCCACAAAAACCTTAGTCGCTACTCTTCTTTACCTTTGAAAATTAGTTCTCAAGCAGCCACACCCGTGGTTTAGAGATTGTTGATTGTAAAGACTAGTGGAGAGGGTCTAACTTTTGCACGGTTGATTATAGTTCCTGTTGAGCTTGCTACTAGCTCAATAATGGTTAAGCCAAAGGCAAAACTTGAGAGACTCCATTATTAAGACTATAGTTTCCAATGGTGTACCTCGAACTAAGTCCTTCTCAAACAAGATAATAGATCCCTTTCCCACTTACCCTATTGCAATAAACATGCCCAACCTTTCATGGACAACTTAAGGAACTGTCTTCTTAAGCAAGAAAAAAGAAACCAATAGCTCTGATACCAATGTAATGGAAATGGCCCATGAACTTTGAGAATATCGGAACTAGGAGGATTAAAGAGAGCATTTTTGTAAGACTCTTTGAGAACTTAGAGGGTGAATTTAGTTAGAGGTAGCAACATAACCAATATATTTAATTAACTTGGCATGAAAAATACTTTTGCAAGAGCGAGAGAGAATTAGAGAACTTGACAACAGTTGAGGACCAGATTTATGTGGAGCCGGTCCCCCCTCCAATAGGCTTTTGTGTTATAGATTCTCCCATAAAGAGAGACTTGGTATAATAAAACCTTTGTGTTCCTTGTGACCTTGGTGATGCTATGAAGATGGAAAGCTTTATGCATCACGAGCATAACATAAACTTTGTAAAAGCATTAACCATCCTTGGCCTCAGTCCCAAGGCCTCAAACACCTTCAAAGGTGAAGAGAGCTAGTGTGGAATGAGGGTAGGAAAGAGGAAGAAGAAAAATTCACAGGAGAAATAAAAAGTTCCTCACTTATCATCACTCTTCTTGCTAGCATACATAATTGCAAAGTAATGAAGATGGAGAAGATGGCAAGATTAAGCATTGAAGCATGGCTCTTGGTTGGATTTGCATTCCATAGCCAAGAGTGTTGGTGTAGGCTCTCAACTTCTCAACAAGCTTGAGAAGGAGATGGAATTCCTCCTCTTTCACCAAGTGAGAATGTGTGAAAAATGAGTGTGTGAGATGGTGTATACCCCCAAGCACAACCCTTGCTTGCTTTGGTCGACCCCTCTTTTTTTCTCAAGCTCGAAGGTCATTGGACCCCTCTAAGACTAGCCAATCACATGCACAATGCATTTCAAGCAACATGGGTAGCCTTTGGACAAGTGTCCTCCTTACCCCTTTGAGAGAGAGAGCTTGAACATATCTAGATATTTGTTGACTTGAACTAGAAGCTCATTGGATCCGTATTTAGTCCAACCAATAGGATTCAAGCACACCATGTGGCTAAGCATAGAGATAGCCTGACTTGTGTCTTTAGTGAAGCTAACCCTAAGGTCTTTTAAGCTCCATTAGATGCACGTTGCTCTTTGATAGACTACCTCCTTTGGACCCCTATTGAGATGTAACCATCTCTCCTTTTGTCCCCCTACTGAAATAAGTTTAGAAGCACTTATTGCACATTGCTCTTTGGTAGACCATCTCCTTTTGGACCCCTATTGAGATTCAACCATTTCTCCTTTTGGTCCCCTGTTGAGATAGGTCTAGAAGCACATATCTATATCCTAACTCTTGTTCCCCGTTTATCTTTCCAAATTAAATGATCAGTTTAATATGAGAAAATCATTTGGTAAAGTTACTTATTATATTTTATGACATATCTTGACGCTTTTGGCTATACTATAGTTTTTGGCAATGGTTCTTGGATAATTTGGTTCTTTTGAAGGGC
Source organism: Adiantum capillus-veneris (assembly GCF_014529385.1). NCBI lineage: Eukaryota > Viridiplantae > Streptophyta > Polypodiopsida > Polypodiales > Pteridaceae > Adiantum > Adiantum capillus-veneris. The sequence goes on along the minus strand of NC_140933.1, from coordinate 5,741,824 downwards.
CAAAAGTCTGGCTCATTGTACTCTTTGTATGTATCTTTAGTAAAAGATAATTCCATTTATGTTGCTGAGCGTCCTTCTAACGAGTTATGGAATAGACAATTTGGACATCATAAAGGAATGAGACAACCTTAACATTTGGAGCTACTTACCTATCTTAAACTATTCTGATTTTAGCTTGTGTGAGTATTGCATTTATGGCAAACAGACTAGGATTACCTATTTTCCATTAAGTGGAGAATTAGAGAATTATCTAGACTTAGTACATAGTGAGCTATCTGGACCTATATTGCATAAATCTCTCTATCTCTCTCTCTCTCTCTCTCTCTCTCTCTCTCTCTCTCTCTCAGTACATAGTTATCTATGTGGACCTACGTCACATAATCTCTAGGGGGACATTATATTTCCTAACATTCATAGATGAATCTCCTAGGAAGGTGTGGATCTACCTCTTGAAGAGGAAAGACGAAGTCTTTTCTGTGTTTCAAAAGTTCCTTACAATGGTAGAGAACAAGTCAGGCAAGAAGCTCAAGGCTTTGCACACTGACAATGGGGAGAGTATGTATTTCCATATGACAAGTGACGACAATCTCCAATTAGAGAGACAAAAATAGATTGTTGATGGCAAAGACAAGGAAATTCTATTACAATGGGCGTCTTGCACCCAATTATATAGGCAAGTCAAGAGGCTCAATAATGATATATTGTAGGCCCTTCTGTAAGGTTTCCAGTTTCTGAAACCTTAAAGGTTGTATAAAGCTTAATATTGTAAGGTTTCCAGTTTTTGAAACCTTAAAGGTTGTATAAAGCTTAATCAAACTGATATGATTATTGAAAAAACAATGTAGAATTGTCCGACCATGACAAATATTGGTATTTTTGGAATCTTAAGCACAACAAACCCTGGGCTAGAAATTTTCAGAATTGAATTCCGATAAAAACTAACATAGTTATGACACCTGGAAGTTTACACTGTGAATTGAGTAAAATAGGTAAAATTGAAGGGTTGCAGTAATCATTTAAGCATAGACTTTATTAAAGTCCTCCTAGATATTTACAAGATATTTACCAATTAAGCAAAAATATGTCAAAATATAACAGAGTTGATATTTTAAAAGCTGGCAGGTAATGGGGGGGTCATCACTGACCTGCCAGGGACTCATTTAGCAGCAGGGGGCGTTTTTTGACTTGCTGGGGGCTGCTTGAACTTCAAGCAACTGCCTTTTTCAGCCGGTGAGAGCTTATGAGTGCCAGAAAACTATAAATAGGACCCCTAGCTTCGCATTTTACACAGACTCGGAGCCTTGATACTCTCTCTCTCTCATCTAGAGAGGACACTACGCATAAATCATTAGAGATTAATCTCTAATTGATTAACTTAAACAGTAATTAGCCTAATCCTTCTTAACTAGCAAGGTTAGATTAAGCTAGTTTGTTAATAAATCAAAGATTAGGCCTATGTATACTCATAAAACCTCTCTTAATTAATTAATCTCTGATGATTATTGTAATTAAGCTTAGTAATATTAAGCTAATTAATTATCCTATCATATTAGGACTGAAATTAGCCAAATTAACCATGAATTAATGATAAATATATTAATTAAGCTTAGATTAAGATGAGTTAGTTATCAGAGTTGCATTAGACAGTCATTAAGCTAAGAAAATTATCCTATAATTGTCTGAGTAATTTTCCTAATTAATTAGGCAGAATTACTCTATTTTTTGAGCTATTTAAATAGGGGAAATTAGTAAATTGATTTTTATTGCTATGATATATTTATCAGTGGTTAATTGGGCGTTAAGAAACCTGTGATAATTAGGAGAAGCTCAGATAATCAATCTAGCTAATTAATTAGGTAGAATTACTCTGTTTTTTGAGCAATTTAAATAGGGGAAATTAGTAAATTGATTTCAATTGATGTGATATATTTATCAGTGGTTAATTAGGTGTTAGGAAATCTGTGATAATTAGGAGAAGCTCAGATAATCAATCTAGCTAATTAATTAGGCAGAATTACTCTGTTTTTTGAGCAATTTAAATAAGGGAAATTTGCAAATTGATTTCAATTGATATGATATATTTATCAGTGGTTAATTAGGTGTTAAGGAACCTGTGATAATTAGGAGAAGCTCAGGTAATCGATCTAGCTAGTTAATTAGGTAGAATTACTCTGTTGTTTGAGCAATTTAAATAGGGGAAATTAGCTAGATTGATTATCTGAGCTTCTAGCTATATGCTTGTGGATTTCAAGTATGGTGAATAGCCAGTGATGCCAATTGAAGATGCCATTCCCACATGGAATGTACTACCTTGGCAAGAGGGCTTATTAGGGAAGATGTCATTGCATTGTGTATAAGGCAACTACAGAGAAGACGTGAAACATTGAGACTGCAAAAGAGAAACTTAAAAATACGAGGTTGAAAAACAAGGACTACTTTGATAAGCGACATCAGCTCAAAATCAAAGAAATTGGCAGAGAAGAATGGGTTTTAGTGTATGATAGTAGCCTTGATAACTAGCAAAAAACAGTCATGTGTAAGTTCTCAAAAAGATGGTTTGGACCATATGCTGTAAAGCATGTGCATGAAAATGCTACGTACAGCTTGTCTAAACTATATGGTATAGAAGTAAAGGTTCTCATTGCAAGGAAAAGGATCAAAGTGTTTAAGAGAAGAGAAGACAATGATCCAAAAGATGTTGAGGAAGAGGAACAACAAAACACAAGTGAAAATCAAAATGAAGATGAAGCGTTGGAATATATCAATGAAGAGGAAATCATGATCTACAAGGGAATTGAGGCTGCATAAAATCAAATGTGTCACATACTAGAGGATGTGCAGGTTTAGAGGAGGTGGATGACGTGTTGTGGCACGTACATAGTGGAAAATTTTTTGTGACGTTCTAGATACATAAGTATATTTCCCATGATGTAAATATGCATATCTAAATATAATAATAATCTTTCTATTTTATCCTATTATTAATCTCAAAGGTAACATATTCTTACTTTATCGTTACTAAAGTATTATGGGGAAAAGCGTCAATAGATGTGCCTCTTTAACTGGAGGAAAAAACATTGGTTCTTTCTTTTTACTATCCCATTATCACCTCACACTCTAGCTAGATCATATAGGTAGTGTGATTTTCAATATAAATATAGTATTTTCCATATTTTTTATATTTCTTTTTTAGAGCTACTAGGAAGGTATCAAATCCTAGTGGGACACTAGCTTGAATAATTTTCAAAGATGCATCTATTTTAATCCATTATTGGAAGGATGCTTACAAAACTTTGTCAAGGAGAAAATTCATGCTTCCATATTGCATGAGGTGTCTATTAGAATCAAGTAAAAGTCTAAGCTAAGGGGACCACAACAAGACTTTTGCTGCAAAATAGATATCCTATTTTGATGATTTTCTTACACATGGTTCTAATCCGAATCAAAAAAAGTAAATAAAATGGGGATCATCTCTTATGAGATGATTTTTTTGGCACTATTTGTTTTTTTTGGAGCCATGTTTGAGGAGATATTCTCAAAATGGTGGACCCCCTCTTTCCACATCATGCAGGGACAGCCACTTCAAACTTTGTCAGTTCCTATTCAAACTCGTTCCTCTCTTTCTTGTGTAACCCTTGCGGGTTCCCTTCACCTATAAAAGGGGACCTCTTCTTCCTTGAAATTCATTCATTAGAGAGTGAGATGATTAATGCCTAATTGTACTTAGCCATAAACATAAGCCTAAGCCTGCACTTGGTACTTGAGGAAGACTAGCCAATCTTGTAAGCAATCCTTGGAAGATCAACTCTAATCAATAGACTTGAACTTGGTGCATCAATCAAGGCTTGGTCTTCCCTCTTCTTCTCTCTCCATCAAAATGGCAAATAAATCCCAAAGGGTTTGTCAGGTAAGATGTGTTTTACTTTAAGATTTTGTTGTTTTTTTTTTTCATCTCTAATACAACATATATCTCTAACTTTATCTCCTCCTCTACCCATTCTCTCTCTCTCTCTCTCTCTCTCTCACACACACACACACACACACACACACACACACACACACACACACACACACACACACACACACACACACACACACACACACACACACACACACACACACACACACACACACACACACACACACACACACACACACACAAAATAGCTTGAGTTCTTTCTTCTGACTCACAAGGGACAAAAAGAAGCAGGGCTGATAAGTATTTTTGGTGCACCTCATCTACATCTCTATTAAACCGCCCATTACGTGATCACACAAACAGCTATCGCAGTAATAGCAGGTGTTTGGGCGCTCTGTTAAAGGCAAGATACGAGTTTCCAAGACCAACCCATACTCCCGTGTGCGTGGAGTACAGTTAAAATAACCTCTTAATTGATGACCATAACTTCGATACAAATAGATCTTTTGGGATGGAAGGAATTGGGCTAGCAGGTATAACCGCTCTGAAAAACCTGGCTTCATTGAATGTTCTACGTAATAATACTATGGCCCTAGGCCCAAAGCCTCTGTAACCATAGCCAATCTGATATTGTTCCTAAAATGCTCACGACCCCAAAGGGTTACACGAGTCACTCGACTTTTGTATGACCACCATTTAGTCTGGGATACTGAGGTTCCTAATTGTGGGAATAGATATAGTTCATAACGAAGTAATGTTGCTCTCCGTGTAGAGTCACCTGATTGATAAAGGTGTGCTTTTGCTATGGAAAAAACCAGTTCTTGATTGTAGGCCATTTTTTTAGCACTCCTGATATGCAAACATGCGGATATGTATATTAATTTTGTACAGTTACTCCTTACTGCTACCTTGGATTGGTTTATATTTTAGTTTCTTCTGGATTTTATAGACTCACTTTTTGACTTTGAATCAGAATTGGAAGTCAGAATTAATCACAAAAATGTGTTGTTAATATGCAGTATATCGTACACTGTTTAGTTCCTTGCTGGTATACTGTACCCCAGTTATTGGATGCTTGACTTAAGCCGAGTATAATGGTTTTTGGATTCTTGGGATGTGTGAGATAAACCTGAGCCTGGTTCAGAAAAGCTCGATAGTCGATTCGAATCGGGTATCGACTGCATTGGGGTTTCTAGTTGGTATTCAGTATGTGACTAGATATTTATTTGATTTGACCTTGCTTTAAGGTAAATAAACATCTCTATATACAGTACCCAGTTGCTGTGTGCATGACATATGCCGAGGATTAGGGTGTGTGGATTTTGTATAGGGATGTGTGACTAAACCTGAGCCACGTTAAAAAATCTCGATTGTCGATTTGAACCGGGTATCAACGGCATTGGTGTGTCTAGTTGGTATACATTATAAGACTAGATATTTTATGATGTGAACTTGCTTTAAGGTAAATAGCATCTCTCTCTCCATTTACACTCTGTAGCGCATTTTTATTGCCTCTCTGTTGTGTCGGGTTGCCTGCAATACGTTTGTGCCTGTGCTAGGGTTGAGGTGACATGTGAGTGTAGTTGCAAATACTGATGTAAGGTCAGACCGGATCTTCAGCTGGGACTATCCCTGAGTATCTGACCCGTATAGGTGGCGTCTAACTCTGTAGCTAGACCGTGACAGTGGCGGATCTGCTCTCGATTTGCTTCAGCAAAGTATAAATGCCCCCTAAAATTGTGAGTATTCTTACTCACTTGGCATCGTGCTGTACTCACTTGTGTGCATTCTATACTGTGTGGGTGAGTAGATACTTTCTACTGTGTGCTCAATCATGCCGAAAAAGAATGTGAAGGAGACTGTGGACGCTTCGTCGTCTCCCAATCTACAGGTTTTATAAAAAATTCTTTGTCTTGCATTTGGGAATCTCTGTGTAGCTTCGCTGTAACTGTTTTTTGATTTTTTTAATTTAAAAAAACCAGGTATTCTGTTTCCGGATATTAAACCTACAGCTACTATGTCATTCTGAAGCTTTGTTGATAAAAAGATGTGAATGGTTTTTTTTAAAAAAACCAGTAATATAGAGTTATGAGAAATGGAAACTTGTTGCGGATACTTTACTTACAGGTCTTTGGGAGTTAATGTATGTGTGGGTACATCTCTGCTATGTGACATTTTGGAATTTATATAAATCTATGACTAAGGATGGTCGTTGTCGTAAAATAAACAAAAAATTAAGTTGTAACCTGGTTCTGGAAACTGAGTGAATTGCTCAGTTAAACTAAGTACTGCCTGGATTCTTGTGAATGATGGGAGTAGTATGCATGGTTGCTGTAGACAGTGCTGTAAAACTGGTTCTCTGATGAAAATTCGGTTTTAAAAAAAAAGGGGGAAACTGCCAGGTAAGAGGCCGTTTTTGCTACTGAGGAAAGTGTACTGTATGGTAATTTTTAGAATGGAATTGTATATTGGGGCGATGATGTTATGATGCGGTAAAAAACTGCTCAATAGATTAAATGAACTCTTGTAAAATTAAAAAAAACCAGAAATTCACAAAAAAAATGATGAGCTGCTGATTTGATATTTTGGTTTATGGCTTCACTAATTTACTGGTGTCCTTTGTGTAAAATGACAGTCACTTGATAAATTTACTCTCTTGTTTGGGTTCCTATTGCATTAGATCTGCGGTACACTTGTTTGAGGGCACTTAATACTGGTTTCTGTCAAGGCGTCCTGACTTCTCTTATTGCTCTTTTTCTTATTCGTGATAATGCTAAGAGTTGCTACACATCCGCTATTGAATATGAGTGGCAATACATACTCGGTTTGTATATGGAGCTAAAGTATGGCAGCACATACTGGATTTATTAAAGTTGGTTCCAAGATACGGTTTTTTTCACATAAGATGATGTTCTTTTTTATATTGTTCGGTGAATTACCTTTACTTCAATAGGGAAATTGAGTTCTATATGGCTTGGCTGGGTTGGAACCTCGGCTATTCTATAAAATTTGTTGGTCTTCATTTGCTGGTTTAAAAAAAAACACTAAAAAAAAATATAGGAGCTGACTCTAACCTAGCATCTTGCAGTATATACAATAGTGCTTCTAGGAGTAGGTTATAAAGACCTCGGTTTTATGGAAAGTCGTATAAACTCCCTTTTATACTGATCTTTTCTGGTTTTTCTTATGTCGTATCTGTCTCGGACCAGGTTCGAGTCTGATCGAAGGACTGACTCACCTAGGGCTTTATATTTTTTAATTAAAACAACAGTTTATTTCTGGCTAGTGATACAATATAACAGACATGACATGATAAGCATTAATATTTCTTGAGAAATATAGTCTTTTTATAAAAAAAAATATATAAATCTTAACAAGGGGAGTGTACTCAGATTTATAAATGTGTAAAAATCTTTAAAGATCCTTTTTAAAGATATCTCAAGGTGTTTTTAAAAATCGGTCCTTATAGTAGGATCTGTTCTAAATGTTCTCAAACCACAAGGATGAGGTTGTTCTTAATTGAGCTGTGTTTTTGGCTTGAGATTAACTTTACCTACCGCAAATGAGTGAAATTCTCTCGTATCAGATCAAAAAGGAAGTTTTGCGTTTCTCCAAAAAACTTAGTGTAGCAAAAGATGTTTAAAAAAAAAGATATATATATATATATTAAATTGAGGAATAAATAGATACATAGCTACTTTATGGGTGTGCAAGTTCCTTTATCAGATTGGCAAAATTGCCAAAGAATGGTTTATTTCAAAACTAAACAATATACTTGTTAAGAACGATATGTTTTTTTAAGGTGACATGGATAACAACTGGGATTCCCTGCATCACCTGCGTACAGTCACGTGCTAACGAATTGTTTTCTTGTGGCTATGGGTGCAGGTGAGGGCTACCTTCCTTGATTAAATTGTCCAGTTCTTAACAAATGGAGGATATCTTAATGTGACGCAAATTATCCCAGACTTTGGGTTTATGGATTCTTGAACTATATCTTGTTATCTTCATTACCTTGTACAAAATTTATTTTCAACTGCAAATAAATTATTGTGCAATGCCACTGTACTTTTCTATAATTTATGGTCTGTGAACAGCTAGTGTTCGTTTGCGTATATGTATATAGATTTAAAACTGCTACACACACACACACACACACACATTCTTTGCTAGTCTAGCTCTCCAACTATCTGCTCCATAGTCACCTATCTATCTTTGCGAAAGCCTCTACCTCTATCTCTAGCTATCGGCCATAACCAGATCCTTTCCTATATGCGTATATTATATGAAATGAATAACCCACATGATGCAAACTTTCACCTTTCCATAATGTGCAATCGCTTAGGGTTAATGTGTGTTTAAGTCATAAAATTCACTTCCAACAAAGAGTTGTATTTCTTTTCGGACCTAAAAGACTACAAAAATTTATCATTTTGCCACTCCCAATTATTCTACCACTCCTAGATCATTCTAACTCATTTGATGTGTACATATTTATTTTGCTCTAGAGGGTGAGTCTTAATTGATTATGAACCATGAAGACTTATATACACAACTCATTCCAATCGCAAGGAAAACTAAATACATCATTTTGAGTAAAAAACAATTTCAAAGAACAATTCAGGGTTTGTTTAGAAGACAAAGATTAGCCGCTATAAATGCATCAGTAAATCCTTTCATCCTACCCTTGATTAGATATGATCAAAGCTTGGATGTTTTCATCTTTGTCTTATTTTAAGAGTTCCAATTGTACATGACAGGGTGAGAGAGAGTCTACTATGGCTTCACTTTAAGTATTCACCATCAAACACCACACTTCATGGAGTGAATCCTTTGCTACCTCCTCACAAGCTCTCACAGCCAGAGGACTAGTATCATTTTGGCAAGCACACCAACTTCTCAACAAAATGCATGTGGAAGATTTTGGAGAATATTGACAGACAAGCGGATTGAGAGTTTGGTAACTTGAGTCTTATGGATATGTACACACATTGTAGGAAACTATATGAGCAACCAAATGCTGAAAAAAATCCATTTTATGGTTTACTCCCAGGTATGCCCTTGCTTTTTACTATTGAGGATGTATATGGTGGGCTTAAAAAATTGGACACTCATAAAGTGGGAGATCTTCAAGGTATCAAGACGCTAGAGATGATTAAATCGATGGGAGATTTTACACATGATTGGATGTGTATTATGTTCAACCTTGCACTTAAACATGGTATACCTTATTTTGGAGTAATAATTGAATCAAGCCTTTGCATAAAGGAGGGAATGTAAAGAATGTAAATAACTACCGGACTATAATAAGTGGGTCTCTTATGGAAAAGTCATGTGAATTCACAATGGAGATAAAATTGAGTGATTGAGCTAAAGAGAATGGAAAACTTGCAAAAGGACAAGCGGGTTTTTGTTGACCACATAGCACCATTGATCATCTTGTCACTCTTTATGTTCCCATGGAAGAAATCTGATTGAAAGTAAAGCGATTGTATTGGTTCTTTGTGGACTTTGAGAAAGCCTTTGCTATGATTCTACGCAAAACTTTGTGGATAAGGATAAAGGAACTCCAAGTGCCAAGTGAGTTTATGCTTGTGGTTTCTCAAATCTATGAGAAGGTGATGTGTCAATTGCGCATGGGAAGAGGAATTTCAAAAAAATTTGCAAGCACTATGGGGTTAAACAAGGATGTCCGCTATCATCTATACATTGATTAACTCCAACAAATGGTACTTGACTTTATGCAAGAAGAAAGCATTGAAGAGATCACTATTTGCAATGCGGTATTCATGCTTTTGCTGTATGTGGATGATGTAGTGCTTCTAGCACACATCTATACATTGATGAACTCCAACGAATGGTACTTGACTTTATGCAAGAAGAAAGCATTGAAGAGATCACTATTTGCAATGCGGTATTCATGCTTTTGCTGTATGTGGATGATGTAGTGCTTCTAGCACACACTTTAGAGCATGCACAAAAGCTTATGGTTGTCCTTGAGAACTTTTTCTTGCATAGTGGATTGATGGTGAATGAATTAAAAACAAAGGTTATGCTTGTGAAAATCAGCCATAAGGAGTACCTTTTTGACACACTGGTGACACTAGTTCTTCTTTATAGGAAAGAAAAAAAACCAACCATAAGGAGTACCTTTTTGACACACTAGTGACACTTGTGACACACTAGTGACACTTGTTCTTCTTTATAAGAAAGAAAAACATGAACTTTTCTTTCACTTGTTTGAGGATGAATAATATTATCTCAACCAAACCAAGAATGTTGTGATTTGTTTGGTGTTTCTTGTTTCCTTTTTCATCCTGAAAATGCGAGTGGAAAAACGATGCAATAGCACCGGAGCATCTCAACATCTACTTGGAAAGAGATTGAGCATGTCCAAAAGTGTTTTCTTACAAAGTTTCTCCAAGTTAAGCACAAACACTATATATGCTCCTACTTCTAGAGTTAGGATCTCTGTCAATTGAGGTTATGTGCATGAAAAGGGTAGTGGAGTACATGATAAAGATGCGTAAAAACCCCTCATGTCAACTTCCTACAATTCCATGGGAAGAAAGAAAAAAAGTTCAAAAGATGCATAAAAGAAAGACCTTGAGGAGAGGATGGATGCAAGACATAAAGAAGTCTCGATTGTGCAGATTATGCTCTCTGCAAATTTGAGAGTCTCGTACCACACACTACTAGAGTTCTCAGATTTTGGTCACGTCTGAGCTTGCTTCTCTCGCATTTTTAGCCATGACTTAGACCTATGCACTTCCTATCCTAGCCACTCTCATCACCACAATTTTGGAGCATCGAGAATCACTCATCAGCCACACGCATAATACACCACATGTAACTTTGGTCTCATAGGTCATATCTGACCTTCAAGGAAAATAATTAAATCTCTCTCTCTCTCTCTCTCTCTCTCTCTCTCTCTCTTTCTCTCTCTCTCTCTCTCTCTAGTGCAACAATTTTTTGACCTAGTAGACAACAGTTCACTCTTTTGACCATAACTTCTTCATCTCTGAACTCCGAGTTGGGTGATTTATAGCCCCAATCAAAGAACACAATGCCCTCCACGTATTGATGTAAAGATAGAAATTTTCAAAGTTATGGAAGGCCTTTTTGTAGCATCATTATTTTAAGTGAATAGGTTTAGAAAAGTTGACTCTCATCTCTTATTTTATGTACAATGTCTTCCGACACAGGCAAGGGTTCTTCTTCTTCAACAAGGTCCACGACTAATATGGAAAATGATCCAAAATCCATTAAGTATGGAGATAGCAACACAACCACTCAACCAACGATATCAAAACTATGATCATGGCATACTTGTTATCATTGCAAGAGACCATAAACAAACAAGGCAAAGACTTACAGACACTTGCAATGGAGAATGGCATGCTAAGGGTACATGTGGTTGAGAGAGAATCTCAAGAGGACACTTGAGATGCAAACAACACGTTTGATGAAACTTGAAAAGGAATTCAAGGAATGTAAATGATCTCTTGGGGACTTGAATAATTCGAAAGAGTGCATGAGAAAAGTAGAGCATGACCATGTATTGAAAGAGGAGAAATTTGACACCATGAGTCGAGATGTATGCGATATGAAAAATGTATGCAGAAACAAGTCTTGGGCTGATGTATGTGGTAATAATGTGGTTCACAATTCCTCACTCATGTAAGATATAGCTCAAACAAAGAATGTTGAGAATGTGGATGTGGAGGAGTTGAAGGAACAGGAGCAACTTTCCAAGAACATTGTTATTCATGGAATTCTCAAAAAGAAGTTAGAGACGCCTCCTTCTCTTGCCATTGCTATCAAAGATTTCAAAATCCACTTTGTCATGTCCGGAGTTATGGTCTATGGAGAACATAGAGTGGGTAAGCAAGGAGCTCTTTGCTCGGGAGAACGGCCAATTGTATGCACCATGCCGGATGAGACCAAACAAAAAATTATCCTTGATATTAGTTGGATCTATTTGAGGAATATAAAAATTTTGTATGTGAAGATCACACTATTAAGCAACAAAATATGCATCGCAAGGCATATGAGGAAAAGAATAAGAAAAACAAGGAGATCTCTCATGAAGAAAGTGTGCCCAAGGAGGAGGCAAGTTCCTCAAACAAATAGACATGTGCGACTTTTTAGGTTGAGGTACAATTGAAAATATTATTTTGGAATTGTAGTGGATACCCATGGAATGCGGGGGTTGCCATTCATGAACTAACAAGCAAAGCCAATGTTATACTTCTTGTGGAAACTTGGGAACATGATATACAAAGGATTAATGGCTTAGAGGATTGTAATGTACATTCATTGATGTGGTCAAAGGATCTTAAGCAATGAAGAGGGCAAGGAGGGGTAGCATGTATGTATGGTTAAGAAAGTATTGGAATACTTTGTACCAATTGTGAAAGATGACAAGTACAAACGTTATGTATGGCTGAAAATTATGACACCAAAAAGAGCACCCATTTTTGTAGTCGGTTGCTACATTCCTCATCACAATTCTCCCTTTAATGCTTGCATGGATAGAGATTGTTAACTAAACCAACGTTAGCTAGAAGGAGCTGCTAAAGATTAAAGCATTATGAATGCATATCAAAGATGAATATGAAGAAGCAGTGAAGATTGGAGTAATGGCCATATATTGTAGTTTTTTGATTTATTTAGCCATTCTGATAATTGTAACGTGTTACGATGTCGGGGGATATCTGCTCTAAATGTGAGCCGGGTCAACACCGGCTGATGGCTGTGAGAGAAGAGAGAAGAGAGAAGAGAGAAGAGAGAAGAAAAGACACACGAGACCGCACAATTGTCAAGTAACCTCTTTGAAAAAGGAACAAAGTGCTAAAATAATTGAATTTCAAGATGCTGACAAAATCCGATGCATAATAGCCAAGGTGGTGCTATTAACAGCATTGTTAACTTAATTAATTGCGGATTAAGGAGTTTAAGCTCTCATTTACAAAAATCTAGGCCAAATTAATTTAACCTGCACTAATTCAAAATATCCGCCGGTGATCGATGAAGACGAACGTAAGGCTAAACATGTTGAATTGCCGCAAAAATTTTCCCTTTGTTGCTAATTTTGCTTCTTTCTACTTATTTTCTGGATCAGGAATGGCTTCCTCTCCGCAAGAGAGAGAATGTGTCCCACTTAGGTGAGCTGTAACTTCTTTGCTTTCTCCTTATGCACCTCTCATTTTCCCCTCTCTTTGCATGCCGACGATGAGAGAGAGAAAGAGAGAGCTTTCCTTTGTCTTGCTAGTCGAGGACGAGGGAAAGAAAAAGAGAGCTTTCCTTCCCTTGTTTTGCTTGCCAAGGATGAGAGAGCTTTGCTTTGCCTCCCTTCCGCTCTTCCAGCACTTCTCCTCCTCGAGCTTTGAAGAGCCCTTCATTCTCAACTCTCCCTGTTTGTTACCTGCATCTTCCGGCTTCATTACCTCCTTGCCTTGCTTTGCTTCTCCAACACAAGAGCAAGAGAGAGCAAGAGTAGTAGGCCTTTCCTTCTCTTTTTCTTGCTATGCTTCTCTTTGTTCTTCTATATTCTTGCTATGCCCTCCAACTCCCTAAATATAAGCCCCTTCCTAAAAAAAATCTTCCCCCCCATGCAGTCACGGCGCCGTGACTGACGTGGCATGGGAGTGGATGCTATGACGTGACAGGGCCGGGGTTTGAGAATCACCAAATCTAGCAGGGCTGGCACCAAAACCGACCACGCTAGCGAGCTACACCTTTTCTCCTTCTTGGCCATGCTCAATCAAGCTCTCTACAACCTGGCGCGATGCTTTTTTTCCTCCCCTGCTTCCTTGCTCACTCCGCTAGTCGACGCCCCCCTTTCTCCCCTTCTCCTTACACACTTAAGCCCCTTTAGTTTACAAAGTGGACGGTTGACTGCTTGCATTTTGGGGCTATTTCCCTCCATGGGTACTACATTGAACATCTATGTCCACCAAGGCTTTGCGTCGCACAACATTTGACATTCATATCAAGCAAGGCACCGGCAAGGTTGGCATTCCCTGCACTCAATGCACTCCACGAGACATCCTTTCAGACAATGTGCTCATCAAGAGTTTTTTGTGCTTTCGTAATGGCACCACAGTTGGTACACATATCGGGAAAGGCATTGCGAAGCACAACATCTTTCCCTAGCAGTCCCTGTGGAGAAACCTCATCATGAAATGTGTTGCCCGTATCAAGAGACGACCTTAAAGGAAATTCCACTCAAGCACTTATTGTGCTCTCTGAAGTGCAACACATCCGGCATACATCTCAACCAAAGCACTGCTACCTCGAGCACTTATTCTACTGCATTTGAAACCCAGGATGCAGCTCAAAACTCCAAGATGGAACAACGATCTAGCGGACCAGATTGGTACGGAACCGACCCCCGATGAATTTTTAACACCCAATATCTTGACAATTGTAACTCCAATCATCACTGATCTAAAAAGACTAACACGCTCCCCAAAGTTAGCACTCTAGGCCTATGCATTCATTTCATCTCTGTCCCATCAGCTGCAGTTGCCCCATCTCGTACGGATCTACATCAACTTAAAATTTAACCTGCCATAACTTCCTCATTGTAGATCTAATTGACAAGCCGTAAAGACAGGATGGTAGAGCACTTCAAGCAATGTAGTTCTAGATCATAAACTCCCATATGTGCTCACTTTAAGCATACTCATTTTTAGCATCACCAAGGTAGCAGTTGACCGCATCTGACATACATTCAACATTAAACTTGGCCTATTACCAAGCCCTAAACACTGTTCATTAATCAAGTAAGCTTAAAATAAGCTCGACATGCTTTTCTCTAGTATCTTTCTTGACATGGAAGCGGAGTTGCATGACATCCACCCTCTTTGAACCTGCACAGCCTCCGATATGTGCCAACCTTCGATCTATGCCAATTGCACTTAAGAATCATCATCAAAAGCATCATCAGACTCATCGCATACATAACACTATCGTTAGGAGGCTGATCTGAGTTGAAATCTTCAATATTAATCTCACCATCTCGTTGCTTAAACAAAACTCTTTTCCCTACAATAGGCACCTTGAGCTCAATGCCATCAAGCTCACATAACTTGTAGGTCACATTATCATAAACATAAAGTGCTACATATGGTCCAAACCATTGTTTAACCATCTTTTGCATTGCAGTGTACTAGTTCTCCAGACTATTGTCATATACAAGGACCCAATACCCATATTTAATAGCATGAGGTCATAGTCTGTGCTTACCATCAAATGCTGTTTTATTCTTCAACCTTGCTTCCTTAAGCTTTACTTTAGCATGTTCAATATCTTCTTGAAGCCTTTCAAGTTGGCGAATGCACAAAGTAAGCAAGTCTTCTGTAAACATACCTTCTTCCCATGGCATTACGGTCCAAGAAATAACCACTTCCTCTGTAGGCATAATGGGTTTTTGCCCATACATTAGCTCAAATGGCATAAAACCTGTAACAAAACTATGTGTAGTTTGATCAGCCGCCGCCGATAGAGAAAATGGTAGGAGTTTAGGCCAATCACCAATATGTCCCTGGCATGGCTTTGCTAAAGCTTTAACAATAGGTGTATGCCCTCTTTCATTTTTTCCATTACCCTCTGGATTGTATGCTATAGTAAGAGCCAATTTAATGCCCAACCAAGCAAAGAAATCCCAAGCTTCATCTGCCTCTAGCTCTCCTCTATCAGCAGTAATTCTACCAACACATTGATACCTTGAAATAACATCCTCAAGCAAGAATTTGCATACAAAATTGGTAGCTTTGGTATGCAAAGCTCTGCCTTCAACCTGATTATTAGTAAGATTTTCTCTAGCAAGCACAATATACCGCATCTGCCAAACACCTACTAACATAGTAATCAAGTCCACCACCCACTTGTAGTGCATAGCCAATGGATATGTGGGATGCAATCCATCTCGATGTCGCACATTAGAATACTATTGGCATATTAAGCATGTCTCCACAAATTGAGCCACATCTTTAGACATACCTTTCTACCAATAAACGATCCTTAATCTTGATAAAAGTTGCCCAGACTCTTATGTCTCTAGCCCATAAACTTTCATGAAATTCTTTGATAACTTGTTGTTGAGTCACTTTATCACAAACAACCAATTGTGGTACCCCTCTAGAGTGCTTTGGTTGCTTCCATAAATGTCCATCCTTCAAAAAATAGCCATAAGCCTTCTTTTTGATCCTTTTATACTCTTGATCCGTCCACCCTTCATGCTTAGTACGAGTGCTAAGGTAGCAACCGATCAAAAGACATTCTCCATCATAGAACTCCTCAAAAAATACCTAAAAAATATGAGCAATATTACCACAATTTTCATATAGATAAGAAGATGTATAGAACTTCAAGCCAATGTCATCACTTGTGGTCAGCATCTCTTCTTCATCTTCAAACCTAGCTCGTGATAACATATCTGCAATAGGATTATCTCTACCTGCAATATGACAAAATTCAAGGTTAAGAGACTTAATATAAGCTTTCCATTGCAACATAGCAATATCCAGAGTAGAGCAATTTGCAATCATCCCTATCAGTGGCAAGAAATCTGTCTCTACCACGACTAAAGCTCAAATAAAGTATTCTTTATCAGACCTTAGAGCAGTAGCAACACCCCAAAGTTATCTCTTAACCTGTGGGTAGCCTCTTTGGCGAGCATTGAGCACTTTTTCTCTAAATTGAACCGCATATATAATCCTTTCTTCATCATCTTGACCTATAGCCCATCCAATACCTATTGGGCTAGTGTCAATTGTTAAAATTACTGACCTTCCGCATTTGTAGTCGACTTTCCTCAAGGTTGGAGCCTTGAGAAGCATCTTCTTTAATTTCTTGATAGCGTATGTGTGAGCTTCTTCCCAAAAAATCCTTTTACCTTTTCTCAGCAGTTGATAAAGCACTTCTGCAACATGAGCAAAATGTGGCAGCCAAATAAGATAGAATACACATGCAGCGAGAAATCCACGAACTTCAGTAGCCGAAGAGCACGTTTACTTCATCTTTTGAGTAGCTTCAACTTTAGCTGGACTTGGCCTTATACCTTTTGGATTGCACATATGCCCCACAATTAGAACCTCTTCAGGACCAAAAGTTGATTTTTGCCCTGAAAGTGTTCATTTAACTTCTTCAAGCCTGGACAAAATAGCATCACAGTCAGCGATATGTTGAGCAACAAACTGTCAGCACCCCCTCTGATCTTTTACCTCATCTTTTGAGCCTTCCTCACAACCTTTAATTGGTAGATCATCAATGATAGGCATAGTAACATGAGGGATAACGTCCCTTAATACCTTATTCATGTCATTCATCATATGAGTTACAGAATTAGTAGCACCCTGTGGGTAGAGTGCACATCCTTACCAACCCGAGAGGTGTACGCATTGTAGTAAGATCCGTTTACATCACCTATTGTCACCTTTACACTTGGGTATGCTGTATACAATTCACCTGATGAATTGTTTGCCACTTTGACCATCCAACCATGTTCTGTGTCTACTGGCCATTTATATTTGTTGTAGAGACTTTTTGACATTATATTTATTTTAGACACATGGTCAACTAAGGCAACAAATGCTTCTTCAATATCACCTACCTTAACCAATGTCTTTGTAGTAGCTTACACCACCCATTGGATTCTAGAATATGGCTCCTAAGAGTGATTTGAGATTCCTCCCCATCATCAACAAATTTCAGTTGTCTTACATTGCAAGAGGATTGGTAACATCTTACTATAGATTTGTCACCTTCTTCAGCTTGCACCTATACTCATTGTGTCTTTACAACATCGCCATTAGCTTGTAGGCAAATAGCCTCTCCAAGTGTTTGCCTCTTTCTCTTAATGATGTTGATAATTTATTCATGGAATTCACGCTTGGATATGCCGAGAACCTCTCCCAAATTAAACTCAACCTTGATGTTCAAAATCCTCTCTTCTAGCACTTTATTCAAGTCTGTAGCTAGCTCAATGTTAGATTATAGTTTGTAAGCTGGTCCCTTCTTACATGATCTATGCTATCACACCATATACATCTCTGAACAAACCCTTCTTTGGTTGGTTGTCTTTGGCTTGAAGGTGATACTGATGGTTGTCCCTTTTCTTCAAGCTTTGTAGGTTTTAACTTTAGTTCAGGCATGCCTTTCACAATCTCATCTATCACAAATTCATCAACCTTTGGAGCTACAGTAGAGGGTTTTACCATCTTTTTAAAATCCAACGAGGTCAGTGTAGAAGTATTGATTACCATCTTTTTTTTTTATAGAAAAAGATCCTTCTATTAGTTAATGAAAACTGCCCATAGGGCTACATCCACCTCTGCAAGAGAGGGCTACAACAAGCATGGTGGGGAGACTCTCCCAATGAAAAAACAGCATATGTACAATGGGGCTAAATCAAGAGATGGGAGGAGGGAAAAGCCACACAGGTGGATAGTAGTGCCATCTGAGCACCCCCTGGACCATGGAGTAGAACGGCCCAGGGCGCCAGAGTCGAAGGAAAGCCCTGCGGCGCTCCCGCATGCGGTCGGAGCTGCCCTGTAGTCCCTCAAGCTGTCCTCTGAGAGTATGGATCAGCTCTAGCCAAAAGTCACGAACAGTCTCTGCTGGTGGTACAAGGCGAGCCTCAAAGATGCGGAAACAACGGGCCCTCCAGATGAACCAGAGAGCTAGGCCGCTGATAAGCTCCCAACACTCCGCTCTCTCACTGCTCCACTCCTGTGGAGTAAGGTCTGTAGCAGGCTGGAGTGTAGGTCGACCCCCCTGTATCACTATCATCCTGCTGGTGGAAGATAGCTCAAACTGAAGTGCCGGGCCCGTGAGGGTGGACCAAGCCGCTGCCCCCCAAGTGTACTGTCGAGCCGTGGAGAGGGCAGGCATCAACCAAAGAACTCGTAGCCACATCTGCTGGGCCGAGGGACAGTCCCAAAGACAGTGACGCCGACTCTCCACCAACTGGTCACAGGCTGTACATGCGGCCGAGAGACCACTATGTACAAGCCAGCTCCCTACTGCTGTGGCTCTGTGTGCAACCAACCATTGGAACAAGGTGACGCACCTCGGCTGTCTGGAGTCCCACAGCCTCTGCCAAAAAGCTGCCAAGAACTCAACTGTGAGACCCTCCTCCTGCCAATGACGTGCTGCAGCGGGGCGGGCCTCACTCTGTGTTGCAAGTATATGACGTCCAAGCCGAACAGTGTACTGAAAGAAAGGGACTCCTGGGCGGTCTGCAGAAGAGAATGGGTCCCTCCATAGCCACTCACCAGGATCCCACTGTACTCGTGCTAGTGGACAACACTCCCAAGCCCATAGCCTCCAGTGTCCTGTCTCAAGAGCTGCTGGGTCAGGGTCTATGACGCAAGTCCTCCCACAGATGCCCACAACTCGGATCCTCTGGAAACAACACTCTGCTACCTGCGGGGCCTCTACTGCAACTCTCTGTAGTCGTCCCCCACCTTGAAGCTCGAAGAACAGGGCTGGGACAGTCTCTGAGCAAGCCCTGACTGAAATGAGAACCTCCAGTCGTGTGAAGGCTCCCATTCACCGGGGTGCCACTGGCTCGAGAGGCGTGAGCCAGTCAGCTGGAACTGACTCTGAGATGTCCTGACACATGCTCTGAACCCCTCTCATGCCCTATAGCTGGACAACCTGCACCTCCTCTGACAAACCTGTGAATTCTAGCCAGTCACCTAGAGAGCGCGCTGGACCTGCTTCCATGGGACCCGAAGAAACATGAGGCCTACTCCCAACCAAGTGGCCTGGCTGAGTGCTAACCATGGGGTTCTAGACGACGGGCTGCCGTAGGCGCTCCTCCGTGCACGTCGGCTGTCTCTGCTCTAGGCCACGCCGTAATAGCTCCCAAGAACGAAGCAGACTCACAGCGAATCGGTCCTCCAGTCTCCTGCTCAAACCAACTGGACGCAACTCTGTAAAGATCCATCTGGTTGAAGGTTGCCAAGGGCCTCCTGACTGAGGCACCCTGGCACGAAGCCTCTGCAATAAGAACTCCTTCCAGGGCTCCTCGCCTGGAAGAAGTCCTCTGACGACGAACTTCCCAAGAAGGGCTCTGCTCTACTTTGCTGGATCAATGATCCCAAGCCCTCCCTGAGAACAAGGAAGTGTGATGACCGACCAAGCCACCTTGGCTCGGGAAATCTGAGTGTCGCAACCTGACCAAAGGAAGTTCCTGATCAGCCTCTGTACCTGGCTGATGCAAGAACTCGAGAAGATCCAGCAAGAAGTGATGTAGCACATAGTCGCCAACAACACCTGGTTGGCAACTACTACTCTACCAGCCAGCGAAAGTCGGGCTGAGCTCCAATGTAACAGCTTTCTCCTGATGGACAGGAGAAGAGGAGCAATCTGCTGCTCGGGGGACAAATCCAAACCAACCTGACAACCCAAGTACCGAACTGCAGTCCCTGGAGGAATCCACCTGAAACCCTCTCCTGGCATCCAATCTGGCACAGGAGCACTACCAACCGAGAAAGCCACTGTCTTTCTCCAGTTGATCAGTGCGCCCGATGCACATCAGAAGGTCTCCAAAGCCTGCCCACATCTGTGTAAATTGGCCTCCTGGACCTCTAAGTACAAGGCTGAGTCGTCGGCAAACTCAGCGTCCAGAAGCTCATCTCCCCGTAGAGGGAGTGCTAAGCCCCTCAAACCAACCTGCTGTGACACCAAAAATCTGCTCATCGCCTCCGCATAGAACAGAAAGAGAAAGGGGGCAAGAGGACAACCATGTCTGACCGATCGTGTGAGCATGAAGCGCTCACCTCTACCTCCTGCCAAAAGCACCTGACTGTGAGCCTGTCTGTACAAAGATGACACCCCTCTGATCCAAGCCTCTGAGAAGCCCATCCTGCGTAGCGTGCCCTCTAGAAAGTCCCAGTCGACTCTGTCGTATGCCTTCTCAAAATCGAGAAGAAGAATCACAAGGTCCTCCCCACGGAGCCGTGCAAGGGCAGAAGCCTCCCAAAAAGTGAAGATGTTGTCAAGGATACTGCGTTCCTTGACAAAACCTGTGTGAGTCCCATGTATAAGGCTCTCCAAAAGTGGCTGAATCCTCAAACTCAGAGCCTTGGCAAGAATTTTGTAGACTGAGTTGAGAATGGTGATGGGGCGCCACTGTCGAATCTCATCCAAGGAGCCACCCTCCTTTGGAATGAGGTAAATCAGGCCCTCACTCATGCTATCCGGCATCACTCCTGTGTGCAGAATGTACTGAAAGGCACTACAAAGATCTGGGCCAAGCAGGTCCCAGTACTCCAAGAAGAAGCTGGGAGTCAGCCCATCCTCACCTGGACAGCTACCACGAGGGAGGGCCCTAAGAGCCGTGTGCAGCTCCTCAAGTTGAAGAGGTAACTCAAGCCTCTGCCGCATCTCCTGAGCCACAAGACAGGGCATCTGTGCCCAAACCTACTCCCTGCATACATCCTGTCTCTCTGACTCGGGCTCAGCCGACAGTAGCTCACGGTAGAAGTCAGTAGCGACTGCACGCATATCCTCAGGCTCACAAACAACTGACCCATCGGGTCTCCTCAACTGATTGACCTTGGCATGCGAGTGCCGAGGTCCCACTATCTCAAAAAAAACACCTATCACCCTGTCACCCACCCGAGTCCACTAAGATGCCTGTCGATGAAAGGCAAACTCATGGCGCCTCTCCTCTGTGCAAGCAAGCTCCTGTCGAGCCTGCTGTAACTGCTCCTCCAACCATGGACTGTCTGGATGCTGCTCCTGCATCCTCTGTAGTGAAGCAAGGCCTCGTCTGAGACGCTGTTCCTCCTCTCTCGCTGCAGCCCGTCGAGCCAGAGACTCCTGGAGAAAGAAGTGGCTAAGCTGAGCTAGGCCTGAGGCCACTCTGTCTGCAGGTGGAATCTGGATGCGAAGCATCGTGCTCCCACTCCTCTGTCTATCTGCCACTGTGAGAATCACTGGTGCATGGTCCGAGAAGGATGTCCCTGCCAGGATGCCCACTGATCCCCCCAAGTCACTGAAGTGGTCACTAGTGTAGAAGCGATCTATGTGCGATAGATTAACTCCTCCCACTCTGCGGTCCGATCTAGAGAAGGCAAGACTCTCTGGAGGCCTCACAAAGCCAGAATGCTGCCATGTATCCGAGACCCTCAGCGTCATACAAAACCTCTCCCAAGCTGCTAACTCGACTCCATGCACAGTAGCATGGATGCCTCCACTCCTGTCAGAAGGGTCCTCCAACATGTTGAAGTCCCCTCCTACACACCACTGGTCAACCTGTGGCAAAGACTCAACAATTGATTACCATCTTGTCTCTCCTTCTTTGCTGCTTTTTGCAAGTAGTGAGATTGCATCTTCAACATCATTCTAGTTAGTCTTTAGCCCTTGCTCAGCATCTTTATCTTCAAGTATAAGCTCCAAGTTTTCTTGAAGCTCTTTTCCTATCGCTTGTAAAAAAAGCTATATCTACTCTGACTCGCGTGTGGCCTTTTTCGTCCTTGTTAGTTGAGAATAGCGTCGCTCAAGTTCCTTGAGCAACTCTATTGGAGAGAGTCCCTCCTTTGGCTTGGCTATCCTTTCAAATATGTTCTTTTAGTCACTTGCTCTAAATTTTCCATGAAATACTCCTCCTTTAAGGGCAATTTTAATGTTTCCCAACTTGCCCCATGCGCTTCCCTAATTGCTCTTACATGATCCCTTCTTTTAGGAGTCACAACCAGCTCAAAGCTTTGAATCATCTCACCTTCTTGTACTTGATGCAATTCCATTTCCTTCACATGTCAGTGGAAATAATTTGACACATCTTTCCCATCAAACTGATCCATTTTTTTGACAAAGGCTTGAATAGGTTTGTTTGTTGAGACCTCCTATATTTTTGTAGCATGTTGATGTTGCAAGAATGAGGAAAATTCTTGAAACATTTGCATTGTAGCCATATCAAATTGCACACGATGTTGCCCTCTGTGATCACCCATTACTCCCACAAACTCTCACCCTGGCAGGTTCACATTGGTTTCACCAAAAATATTTTGAGAAGTTGGCATGCTTTCCAGGAAGATACCGGACCTCTGGCTGTGAGAGCTTGTGAGGAGGTAGAAAAGGATTCACTCCATGAAGTGTGGTGTTTAATGGTGAATATTAAAAGTTCAGCCATAATAGACTCTCTCTCACCCTTTCATGTACACATAGAACTCTCATAATAAGACAAAGATGAGAACATCCAAGCTTTGATCATATCTAATCAAGGTTAGGATGAAAGGATTTATTGATACATTTATAGTGGCTAATCTTTCTCTTCCAAACAAACCCCAAATTGTTCTTTGAAATTGTATTTCTATACTCACAATGATGTATATTTTTTGCCTAGCCATTAGAAAGAGGATAGGTCTAGGAGGGCCTCTTTATTTTCCATGAGATTATGAAGGTGATTAGAATTTTGACAAATTGGTTCATGCCATGTGTTCAAGAATGGTGGGTGTGTAAGAGAGGTGTAAGAGTGGTCAAAGGATACACTTTTTCCCCCAAAAAAGGGGGGAACAACTTTATGATTTTTGGCCTTCCATAACATCTGTATACTATCTCCAATTTGAGCAAAGATTATATATCTGTAATATACACGTCAAGCTCTTTCCATAGATATGTTACACAATATGGTTTTGCCTGCTAGATTTTGAATTTCATTTTGGGGGGCAATGTGAATTCAAACAAACTAGCTGTTTTGCCTGTTTGAATTCAAAAAAAATTTCTTTGATTGCTTTCTTAATACTAGAGGTTTGAATCCCTTAAACTACCAAATAAAGAGGTCCTCCTAGACCCCATTCTCTTCCTAATGAATTGGAATGAGTTGTGTATATAGTCTTCATGCTCATAATCAATCAAGACTCACACTCTAGAGAAAAGTAAATATGTGCACATCAAATGAGCTAGAATAATCTAGGAATGGTAGAATAATGGGGAGTGGTGACAAAAGAATTTTTTGCAGTCTTTCAGGCCCAAAAATAAATACAATTCTTTTTTGGAAGTGAATTGTTTGACTTAAACATGCATTAACCTTAAGAGATTGCACATTATGGAAAGGGTGAAAGTTGGCATTGTGTGGGTTATTTATTTAAGATAATATAAGCATATAGAAAAGGATCGTGTTATGGCCAGTAGCTAGAGATAGAGGTAGATGCTTATGGAGAGATAGATATGTGATTATGGAGCAAGATAGTTGGAGAGAGAGGTTATATAAGAAAGTAAGGGAGAGAGAGATATATTTGGTTGGAGAAGGAGATAAAGTTAGAGACATATGTAAGACCATATTAGGTATTTTGGTAAAAATCTCACATTACGGGAATCTCCAAATCGACTAAATTCATGTAATTTGGGAATTTTCCACTTGAAGTGGGAAAAATTGAGGTGTCTAGTTAGTAAATAAAGCGAAAGTCTCATAGGATTGTGGTGTTGATAAACACCAAAAGTCAAGAGGATGTACGACACATGGATTTGAATAAAAACTACGAATTACATAAAACAAAGGAAGATACAAAAAAGATTTTGTTTACAAAATTGACTAGTATAGTCACAATAGAAGCTCCACATAATTCTACTCCACATTTGATACCATATCTAAACTTTGATCCAAGTGTGGTTGATGTGCACGAGTGAGGCCTTCTTTGGCTTTTAGAGCATGCCTTTCTGGAATCTTTATTCTAGAAAATGGTCCTTCTTTGTTGGGTGTCCAAGACCAAACAATTGCATCTACAATTTCCCACACTTATGGGTCCTTATAGTTGATAGCCCAATAACCCTTCCAACAATTACTGTAAGCTTGAGTATCTGTCATACCACTTTTTCTCGCGCAAGGTGTCCAATATTGAATCAAGAGTTTTTTTGTAGTTTGGTGATGTAGGCTCATTATCAATGTTAGATAAAGCCATTGCAAGCCACACTGGATATATTTCTGTGTCACTCGGAACAAGCATAAAAAAGTCACCTTGGTGCACATCAGACATAGGGTCAAACTCTTCCCTTGGCCTATCTCGTTGAGGCCCACAAAAATGATCATTCAACTCTTCAAGGCCTAGGAATCTTTCTGCTACTTGTTGCAAATTCATTGTAGTTCTTTTTAGGTGAGAATATTCTTGAGTTTTTGGCCAAAACATTTCATACAAGACTCCCTCTGATATGATTGCTTTTCCAATCTCTTCAATTACCTTACTCCAATAATCTATCACTGGTCTATAATATCGTGGAATACTTGAACCATTCCCTAAAATTTTTCAAAATTTTATAGAGTTCTTTAGCCCCAAAATGACTTCTTCGTGGGCCTTGACATACTCCGCCATTGGTACTAGAGGTGGATCTCCATGTGGTAACATTGGCTTGCCTTCTGTGTCTATTTTCCAAAGGCAAATACTTCCACTCCAACTTGATACACCTACATGTGCCTTATATTGCATCATTGGTGTCTCATTCTACATAAAGAACTTGAACTGAAGCGGTTTGGAATGTCCAACAAGTATGCCTTGTCCATCACAAAGATAGCCATCACAATATTGCTTGAATCGGGGATCTTTGTGAGAAAAAATGGAGCTGGAGATGAAGATGAGCTGTTTTGTAATGTATCCATCAAATGTGGCAAAGTATAGATTTGTGTAACTCTCAACTTCTCTAAAAACCTACTAAACATGGCGTCTATGTCCTCATGTGTATGCCAAAATCCTAGTTGGATGGTTTTGAAAACACCCCTTGCAACAAGAATTGACAAATAGGCAAATAAGTATTGATTTTGTTTTCCCTTGCACAATTATCCAATTGTAGCAACAAGTTCTCTGGCAACCTGCAAAATGTTGACCCCAATTCCTCTTCTGCAATTTCTGATGGTTGCACAATGGGCTCTTTTCCATCACTCAAGTTATGGTGGTCCAAAGCATCCCTTGAGTTCAAAGCATGTAGTAGTGAAATATTGCTCCTTGGAAGTCCATTTGTTACTAGATCACCAAGAGGATGCTTATCAATCCTCTCTAGGTTATGTAAACAATTAGCAATTGAGCCAATTGTAAGATTTGGATTAGCTGGCCACAAATCATTCAAGACAAAAGTGTCCGTAATGACCTTCTCCATGTCCATGAGTGATCATGCCAATCAATGCCACCTGCAGATTATATCCTGAATCCACACCCTTAGGAACAATGTGTAATCTAGGAATGGCAGTCTTCTTTTGATCCATCTTATCATGGATTATGCATACAGTTTTTGAATATGTGCGCCATGCATAATATAGGCTTCTGCAACTCTTTTGTTGTGCCATGTGAACTTCTGTCTCCCTCAAGAGAAGAGCTCTCTCTTCAAGAGAAGGTTTAGCTTCTAACCTTGCCTTGATTGAGCTACAAATATTTCACTTAGAGAACTCACTCGTCTTTGTTAAAGTGACATGTGGGTACTCTTTGTTCCAAATTCTACCAAAAGAAGATTGGGAGAGCTTCTTCTCATAGCCCATTTGGTCAAGTGTCGTGTTGATTTCACATAAAATATCCACTTGTTTGTATGTTGATGGAATCACCAATTGAGTCTCTATTGAGCCATCTAACAGTGTTCTACTTCTATGTGGCATCTTCTCAGAGTTGTTTTCCACAAACTCATTTAGTAGTGCTCTTGCTAAACTAGTATGTTGAAGTCCCCTTCTCAATGTACATGTGTTCCCATGTACATATTGGTGTACACCATTTTAAAAGTTCTCCTTGTATCAATAAAATGATGTCTTTGGTATTCCATGCAACTCATACCATGCTCTACAACAAACAATAGAGCCATTTAGCCTGAATTGGTATCGCGATTTCTCATCTTTCTGATAACATACAGAAAGAACATCATAAACATAATTACTGCGTGATTTTTGAGACTCTCCCCAAAATTGTTGTCGTAACCTTGTCACCATATCACGATCTGTAAACTGGAAACATTTTTGTGCACAAAAATCAATGCATGATACCCTTTGAATTGATTTGTTTGAAAGGTAAAAAGTGGAAGCTGGTGTTGCTTTGATTTTTGAGTCCTGTTCATGAAAGTGTATCATCTCTTCGTTGACAAACTGGACAACATTACTCCCATCAAGTTTTTTTCCAACATTGTCATCATTGGATACATCCTCATATGTAGCACACATGCCATCAACAGGAACAAAGCATTGTAATGGGCTCCCGTTCAACATTGTTGTCTGCTTGATGGGCCACTTTAGCAAAGTGATGCTACCCACTTCAACCACATTATCAATTCTTGCATTTGGTCTTTCAATACCCACACCCACACAATCATGACCAAGTTCCTGAAAGTTGAGATAATCATATGGAAATACATATAAGATGGTCCCTTCATTCATGGTTTGCATCATTGTGTCATCTTTTGAAAGGACCCTCTGATTTCTCCAAGACTCTCAAATCACTGCTTCAAATTCTGGGCTTGTCATAGGTATTGCATCTATAACTAGAGGATTAGAATGATCCTGTTCTTCATCACCATTGTAGCTTTCGTGTGGATCAATTAAGTTCCCATTCAATATAGAAGATCGCAAAAGAAGGTTTGACCATCGAACAACACTCCATAATGAACCTTGGAGAGATGAAGTATCCATTGTAGGAAAAGGTAGGACCACATCCTTCAAGCATTCCTCCACTAGTATGGAGACATTTCCTTGCCCTATCTTTGTACCACCACAAGTGGAATCTGTATCTGTTCTACACACACAAACAATACCAACAATTTCATTGTCAAGTATCATATGTACTTTCTCCCCAGATTCAAAGTCCATCCTGTAAGGGAAAAAGATTACATTGTTAAATCCATAGTCATAGAAAAATACTCTTCAAACAAAAAATCATGCTACAACATGAAAAATGTTTGCATAGGTTGGACAAGGGGTGAACCTTGAGACCAAATCCTCCTTGCTATATTAATAGAAGCAAGATTGGAAATTATGGTGGATCTTGAAACCAAAGCCTCCTTGCTATATTAGAGCATAGGTTGGACAAGTGGTGGACCTAGTTGTAATACCCATTGCCACCTATAACCTACTCTAGGACTATGCTTTCCAATGTCCAAGTATCCCTTGAGTCTTGCAAGGTTGAACACGTGGTGGATCTTGAAACTAAAATCCCCTTTCTATATCAGAGCATAGCTTGGACAAGTGGTGGACCTAGTTATAATGCCCAATATCCAAGGTGAAATACCTTAGGACCTTGCTACCTTGCTTGCCAATGTTTACATAGCCCCTCCTTTCTTTAATGGAAGCAAGGTTGGACAAGTGGTGGACCTTGAAGCCAAAGCCTCTTTGCTATATTAGAGCATATGTTGGACCTAGTTGTAATAACCACTGCCACCTATCAACTACTATAGGGCTATGCTTTCCAATGTCCAAGTATCCCTTGAGTCTTGCAAGGTTGAACACGTGGTGGATTCTTGAAACCAAAATCCCCTTTCTATATCAGAGCATATCTTAGACAAGTGGTGGACCTAGTTATAATGCCCCTCCTTTCTTTAATGGAAGCAAGGTTGGAAAAGTTGTGAATCTTGAAACTTGGCTATATTAGAAGATAGCTTGGACAAGTGGTGGGCTTAGTTGTAGTATCCAATGTCCAAGGTCCAAGGTGAACTATGTAAAGACCTTACTTCCAAAAACAAAGTCGTACAAGTGGTTCTCCTTGAAACCAAAAGCTTCTGAGTGTATTAGAACATAGCTTGGACAAGTGGTGGACCTAGTTGTAATGGTGAATGTCCAAAGCAAACTATTATAGGACCTTGCTTTCCAAATCAAGTTTGGACAAGTGGTGGATCTTGAAACCAAAACACCCTTGATCTATTAGAGCATAGCTTAGACAAGTGGTGGACCTAGCTGTCATGGAAAATGTTCAATGTGAACTGCTACAGGACCTTGCTATTAAATGTCTAAGTAGAGCTAGCTTCTTTAATGGAATCAAGGTTGGGAAAGTGGTGCATCTTGAAACCAAAAGCCCTTTATTGTATTAGAGTATAGCTTGGACAAGTGAGGGACCTAGTTTTAATGTGTGATGTCCAAAGGAAAGTATTGAAAGACCTTGCTTTCCAATATTTGAATTGGTCAATTGGTTAAAACTAAGTATAAAACTTTGACCGTTTTCTTCCCGAATTGCGAAAAAGCTAGTTTTAGACACCCCTAAATGAAAATGTTCTAGGGTGGCCTTAAACAACGTTTTTTCAAAGACTTGAACTAAAGGGTTGCCGAAGAGTAATGAAAATTTCTTATGGCTTGAAGTGCCTGAGTATGTGAAAACAAGCCTAGGTTTTCCACGAGGCAAAATGTGACAAAAAAGAATTGTTGTCTCTTATGACATAATAAGAACATTGGAAACTTAGGATTGACCATGTGGCCTAAACTTTGGCAAGTGAATTGGTGGCCAAGTTTCTTGGCATAGTGTGCACTTGGTCCTACATGTGTTGACCACTTGGCTATTTCTAGGACCATAAGGCCAAACCTTTGGCACCTTAAATATAGTATGGAACATAATCTAGAAGTGCTTTAGTAAATTAGTAGTATAGTTATTATGTTAAATATTTATATTATATTCAAGTATATGCTAAATATATTTATGTTCAAAATTTCACTAATGAAGAAAGTTCCCATTTAGCACTCCAGATGCGGGGTCTTAGGCAATGCCACAATGGGGTGCATCCGACGAGGCAGCGCTTCCACGTGAGGTTTGGGGGTAGCGCTCTTGATGGGGATGTGGAATATAGCGCTCTCGATGGCGGGGCTTGGGAGGCTGATTTTGGGATATTGTTGCGGGCGAGGTCCTGGGGCAGTGCCGCGGGCGGGGTCAAGGGGCAGCCCCTTGTCGCCTCCCGACATGACTGCCGAGCGGGGTCCTGGGGTAGTGCCCCCGACAGGGTCCGGGGCAGGGCCCATAGATTTTTCTAATAAAATAAATTCCTAGTATAGAGTTACGCATGTTTTGCATCTTTTCAACCATGATTTCTTCAATTTTGGCCGTGTGAATTGGTTAATGTTTTATACTGCTTTTGTTTTTTTTTAATCCTATGATAAAACGTGGACTCGTAGCTTATGTGGCATTCTAATAAACCCTATCAAGATTAGGCACAGAGAGAGCGCATGAGCAACGCACACAGAGAAAGCAGACGAGCAACAAACACAGAGAAAGCGCATGCGGATTGCACACAATTGGAGTATATGCGCGCGTAGAGGAGCAAACCCGGCATCGTACACAACACACAGGTGGAGGGCACAGGATTGAGAGTTCACGCACAAGATAAAGAAACAGCATCATATGCAACGCTTTCTAGAAGGGCAGCATCAGGCATAGCTTCTTCTCAGGAGACATTGCACACCTCACGAATAGAAGAAAAACAGGTATTTCTCTCTCTCTCTCTCTCTCTCTCTCTCTCACTTTTTGTCTTTCTCCATATAGAGAAGATGGTTCTCTGTAACTCTTTCTTGCACACACACACACACTCTCGTCAAAAGATAGAGATACATAGTTTAAAAGTATTTCCGCACACATACACATATTCCCACACATCGTCTACCTCTCTTGCACATACATAACCACAGTGAAATCTGTTATCTTGCTATATCTCTCTTGAAAATACATGCACATAATCCCACACATAGTCTTCCTCTCTTCCACATACATAAACACAGTGAAATATGTTATCTTTCTCTCTATCCTCTCTCTAGAAAACATGTATTTCTCTCTCTCTCTCTCTCTCTATCTATCTCTGTATCTTACTGTCTCTCTCTTGAAAATACATGCTCATGTATATGTGCGTCTGTGTTATCTATGTGTATGTATGTATATTTGTGTTGTTTCATTGTAATACTTATACATAATGTAGATACACAATTACACTTAATTACAATATGCACACATAGTATATATACATACATAAATATCACAGATCGATGACTAACACATTGTAATACTAGTAAACTTAAATGGAAGACTTACTTGCGTGATTTGTTAAAGTTGATTCTTGTAGCGAGTTCTGGATCTGTGTTGAGCTGATTTTCCTCTAATCCATTTGTAGATATGATTGTAACTTCTGTTTCTCAACAAAAGTAGTGTTGTTTAGTGATACACCTAATGGACATAAATGGTTGAAACTAGGACATGTAGACCAAAAATACGTGTATTTCTGTGGATGAATATATACACTAGTTGGTGACCCTTACCACAAGTGGTGGACCTTGAGACCAGTGGACTATAAGGACCTCCAAACAATACCTTGTACACTCAATCCTTCTTGGTATCTAGGTTGGACAAGTGGTGGACCTTGTTCAAATTTAGGTGTGATAAATTGATATCTATGCAAACTAATATCAATTTAGGCTTGTTAATTTGAATTTTTTAAAATTTATGTACAATATAATGATTTGAGGTTTGCAAATTTGAATTTAGGAGGGATAATCACATCTTTTTGTGGTAAATTCGAATTTAAAATCAATTTCGCATGGGATATTTTAAATTTAAGCAGTAAAATTCGAATTTAATCAAAAAGTTTGAATTTTAAAATTTAGGCAAAATATTTAAAATTTGGGAGGGAAATTTTAAATTTAGGCGATAAGATTTTGAATTTTAAATTTAGGCGGGAAAGTTTTGAATTTATAGCACAATCTTCCTTACATAAGAGAATATAGGTTGGACAAGTGGTGGACCTTAAAGCTAGAGCATCCATGCTACTGGACACGATAGGTAGGGAATCTAGTTGAATATTGTATGTATGCTATATATGTAATAGATCTAGCTTGGACAAGTGGTGTGTAAAGAATGAGGATGCAAGAGAGCTACACAAGACAAGCACAAAGCACACAGAGATGGAAAGCTTCTTCTTCTTCTTCACAGAAAAGAGAGTACAAAATGACTAAGTGCTAAAGCTGAAAAGTAGCACATATGTACATGCGGTCACTAAGTGTGAACTCGCTAGAAGCGTACTAGGCTGGCACTATAAGTGTAGTCCAGCTGTAGAATCACTGGCAGAGATCCTCCGTGTCGGTCACCTAACGCGCCAGTGAGTAAATGCCGTAAGCGGCCAAGACCCGTAGTGGATGCCAGCTCAAGGTGTAGAGCTCGACATCTCAACACTCCCCCTCGAGCTCTGCATGTCGCAGAGTCCAAGCATAGTTCGGAAACGTCGAAGCTTCTCAGCTCCGAGGGCCTTGGTAAAGATATCCGCTATCTGCTCCTCTGTGATGACGTAGACCAAGTCGATGTCGCCCGCCAACACTCGCTCTCGAACGTAGTGGTAATGGACCTCTATGTGTTTGGTCTTGGCATGGAACACTGGGTTCCTAGCCAACTGCATGCTGCTGAGGTTGTCACAATGGATGAAAATCTGCTGGTCCACCTGCACTCCCAAGTCCTCAAGTAATGTGCGTAGCCAAGCTACCTCGCACGCCGCAACTGCTGCACCTCTGTACTCGGCCTCTGTGCTCGATAAAGCAACCGTAGGCTGCTTTTTGCTGCTCCAAGTAACAGCAGCACTCCCAAAAGAGAACATGAAGCCACTCGTAGATCTCCTATCAACAATGCTACCTGCCCAATCTGCATCTGTATACCCATACAATGCTAATGGTGCATCTGCTGCATAGAACAATGCGTAGTCAAGAGTACCTTGCACATACCTAAGTGTGCGTCGTACTCCATCCAAATGTGGCTTCCTCGGAAGTTGCATGAACTGACTCTCCAAGCCTACTGTGTAGCTCAAGTCTGGCCTCGTGATAGTCAAGTAGATTAGACTACCCACAATCTTCCTGTACATGTTGACATCCTCAACAACATCACCCTTCTCTGCACTCAGCTTTGCATTCACATCCAAGGGAATAGAAATTGGCTTACAATCAGCCATACCATACTTTGACAACATGTCCAAAGCATACTGTCTCTGTGATAGCCATACACCCTCTGGAGTCCTGATCACTTCAATGCCAAGAAAGTAGCGCAACTCGCCTAAATCTTTCATTTCAAACTCCTGTTTGAGAAGACCCTTCACATGGTCAATCTCCATAGCATTGTCACCAACAATAATAAGGTCATCTACATATATGGTAATGACCACAATCCCCACATCACTCTCATGTACATAGAGTGAATGATCAACATGAGCTCTCCTAAAACCAATACTGACAAGATACTTGGCAATCCTGTCATACCATGCTCTAGAGCCCTGCTTCAAACCATACAAAGCTTTGAGAAGTCTGCATACATAATCTGGGTAACCTGGATCGACATAACCAGGTGGCTGATCCATATACACTTCCTCTTGCAACTCACCATTCAAGAAGGCATTCTTTACATCCATTTGATGCATAATCCGTCCTGTAGATGCAGCCACTGCTATGACAGCTCTCACTGTCGTCATCTTTGCCACTAGAGCAAAGGTCTCCTCATAGTCTATGCCATACGTCTGTGCATAACCCTTTGCGACCAGCCTTGCCTTGTGACGCTCAATGTTACCATCAGCCTTATGCTTGGTTTTATACACCCATTTACAGCCAATAGCTTTCTTGCCACTTGGCAATGGCACCAACTCCCATGTGTCATTTGCTTCCAATGCAGCCATCTCTTCATTCATTGCATCATCCCAATGCACATTTCCAACTGCATCCTCAAAACATGTGGGCTCCACATCCTGTATCACCTTAGCCATGTAGGCTTGGTGATGCGCTAGATACCCATCATAAGTCAATTTCTGAACTGGATTTCTGACTCTATTAGATCTGCGCGGTCCTGGGTCACTCCTTTGCCCTCTAGCATCTTCTTGTACTTTCCTTACACCAGGTGTCCTGACAGCCGGAATTCCAAATTCCTCATCAAGACTTTGTTCAGAACCATCTGAATCCATGTCTACATGTGAAAAACCTGATGATGCATCAACCATAAAGGGAGGTTCATCAACCTTTTCCTTTCCTTTTCGTGATACATTCCCTGTACCTGTTGGTGGAGTAACCTGCGTACGTAGTCTACCATTCCATGGTTTCTCAACAGAGCCACGAGAAGAGGACTCTTGTGGTCCACTCAAAACCTGTGACTGTGGCCTCACATTTTGTACAACAACATCATCTTTTACATCAGCCCCAATAGTGCCATGTGCATTACGGTACCAGCTGCTCATCTCATCAAAGACTACATCTCTGCTCACTCGTAATTCTCGTGTAGTAGGATTGTAGCACCTGTACCCCTTTTGTTCAAGGGAATATCCCACAAGAATACATTTCTCTGCTTTAGGATCCAATTTCCTACGCAACTCATCTGGTACATGCACGTAAGCTATGCAGCCAAACACTTTCAAGTGTGCCAAATCAGGCTTTGTACCTGTAAACTTTTCCTCAGGTGTTACATCATGCACCGCAGCTGTAGGTGTCCTGTTCATAATGTACACAGCTGTATTTACAGCTTCAGCCCAGAAATGATGAGGCATGTTCTTCTCATTCATCAATGCACGTGCAACCTCTGCAATGTGCCTGTTTTTCCTTTCTGCGACCCCATTCTGCTGTGGAGTATATCTGCATGTAAACTGCCTGTGTATACAATGCATTCGCAGAAAATCTGAAAAATCATTGGAGAAGTACTCTCCCCCTCCATCTGACCTCAATGTCTTGATTTGCATATCTGTCTCCTTCTCAATCATGACTTTGAAGTCTTGAAAGTGACCAAACACTTCACTTTTGTTACGCATGAAGTAGACCCATACTTTCCTTGTATGGTCATCAATGAAAGAGACATAATACCTGCAACCATGTATACTTGCAGTATCGGTTGGACCCCAAACATCTGTGTGCAACACCTCAAGTGGCTTTTTACATACATTGCGCTCATGTGGAAATGAGCCCTTTGACTGTTTTCCAAACTGGCATGCTGCACACACTTTATGCATACCATCCACCTTGAATTTGGGCAAACCTTTTACAATCTGTTTTGATTGCATGCTGCGCAATCTCTGCTCATTGACATGGCCAATGCGTTTGTGCCAAATTTCAACATCAGCCACAACACCTATGCCCTGTGCAAATAATGCAGCTTTTACCTCAGGCATGTCTACATTCAGCGTAAACATTCTGCCCACACATTTGCCCTCTGTGATCAGCTTACAGCCATTCTGGAAATCTTCTACATAACAACCATTTGGATTGAAGCGAACCTGCAAACCCTGCTCAACCATTTGTCCAACAGAAACAAGATTCTTTGTAATGTTTGGGACATGAAGTACATCTGCTAAGTACTTTGATTTCCCACTCTTCGTATTTAGAGGTATGTCCCCTACATGAGCAATGGGGTGAGCTGTGTCATCTCCTGTCTGCACATAGCCTGACACATCTGGTTTGCGCATATCTCTAAACCACTCTCCACGAGACGTCATGTGATTAGAGGCACCTGAATCCACATACCAAACATCATCTTGGGTGGAATTATCTGCAGTCATTGTATTCATTACATGTTGCATAACAAACATGCGCTCGTTTTTGCTGTCATCTGCATCTCTGCTCGTAGATGCATAGTTGCCCTGTTCTCTCTTTCTACTTGCTTTTCCCTTTGGACAGTCACGTGACATGTGACCTCTTTCACCACAAGTCCAATATTCTCTACTATCTGGAGTATGTTGCTGCCTGCTTGATCCTGCACCACGACCTCTTTGACTCCCCCTGCCTTGAGACTGGTTTCCCCTGCCACCTGTATTGTTTTGATTTGATTGACCTTCCAGAAATTGGCCCCTGTAACCCCTTGGGCCTCGACCACGACCTCTACCTCTACCTCTGTTGGAGTTAGAATAGAAGGCCTGTTCAGAATTATTTCTGCCATGAGAAGAAGATGTGTCAAGGTTCTTCTCCTCAAGAATAAGCATAGAAATCAAATCTTGGAACACGGGGATGTCGTCTCTTGTATTCATGGAAGACCTAAAATGTACATACTCATCTCCTAGACCATCCAAGCATGCACGGACAATGTCATCGTCTTCCACTGAGACTTTAATAGATCCAAGAGCCTCAATGATACTCTTGATCTTCAAAGCATAATCATTGATGGAGAGGTTGTTCCTCTTAACCTGATTTAGCTCCGACTTTAGTTGAAGCTTCCTGGCCTTGGTGTTCACCTCGAACACTCTACCTAAGTTTTTCCATGCAATGGCGGGGGTTTCAGCATCCTGTAGATAGCCCATCATGCCATCTGTGATGCTCATAGAAAGCCAATACATCACTTTGCTCTGGCCTTGTTGCAAGTCCCTCAAAGCTTTCCTTTGTTCTGCTGTAGCATTTGCCTCGGGAATCTCTGGTTCCTTTTCATTGTCTCCTTCTACATAGTCCCAATAACCTTTTCCTTTTAGGAAATTTGTTATTCTGAACTTCCATGCAGGGTAGTTATTTTTCTCAAGCTTCTCAGTAACAATCTGACTGAAACCGTCAGACATCTTGAAGCACCAAGACAAAATAGCTGCAATCTGCAAAAACCTGCAAATCTGCTGAACCTGCTATCGTGGTTCCTGTAACGCTTTCTACACTCAACGAGTGTCCACAATCAAGCGTTTCACAACCACTGTACTTGTACAGTAAATCTCTGTATACTGCACTTTGGAGACCTGTTCAGAAACTTGTGCGAAAAAAGGGATTGTGATGCTCTTGCTCTCTTAGCCTCTCTTGCCTGCACCAGGCTCTGATACCATGTAAAGAATGAGGATGCAAGAGAGCTACACAAGACAAGCACAAAGCACACAGAGATGGAAAGCTTCTTCTTCTTCTTCTTCACAGAAAAGAGAGTACAAAATGACTAAGTGCTAAAGCTAAAAAGTAGCACATATGTACATGCGGTCACTAAGTGTGAACTCGCTAGAAGCTTACTAGGCTGGCACTATAAGTGTAGTCCAGCTGTAGAATCACTGGCAGAGATCCTCCGTGTCGGTCACCTAACGCTCCAGTGAGTAAATGCCGTAAGCGGCCAAGACCCGTAGTGGATGCCAGCTCAAGGTGTAGAGCTCGACATCTGAACATGGTGGACCTTGGAACAAAACCCCATGTAGAACATATCATGCACATTCCAAGTGGTGAGAAGGAATACCATTTAAGATATAACCTTATACGTTCGACAAGTGGTGGACCTTAACACCCAATTCTTCTTACTGTAATGACATAGAGTGAAAAAGTGGTGAATCTTGAGACCAAACCACTCATGCTACTAGGGATAATAGGTTGGACAAATGGTGGACCTTGCATTTAAACCCCCCATGTACAAAATATTGTGGGTTTAAAGTATTTCAATGGAGCCTAGCATCATGGAGACATGGTGGAGCTTGCTTCTCTCCATGTTTCAATGGAGCCTATCTTGGAGAAATGGTGGAGCATCCTTCTCTCTATGTTTCAATAGAGTTAGCTTGGACAAGTGGTGGACCTTGGAACCAAACCACCATGTAAAACATATCATGGTCATTCCAAGTGGTGAGAAAGAATACCCTTTAAGATATAGCTTCCTAGGTTGGACAAGTGGTAGACCTTAACACCTAGATTTTCTTACTATAATGACATACACTGAAAAAGTGGTGAATCTTGAGACCAAATCACTGATCCTACTAGGGATAATAGGTTGGACAAGTGGTGGACCTTCAATTTAAACCCCACATGTACAAAATATCGTGGGATTAAGGTATTTCAATGGATCCTAGCATCTTGGAGACATGGTGCAGCTTGCTTCTCTTCATGTTTCAATGGAGCCTATCTTGGAAAACTGGTGGAGCATCCTTCTCTTCATGTTTCAATGGAGCCTAGCTTGGACAAGTGGTGGACCTTTGGTTCTCTCTATGTTTCAATAGAGTTAGCTGGGACAAGTGGTGAACCTTGGAACCAAACCCCCATGTAAAACATATCATGGTCATTCCAAGTGGTAAGAAAGAATACTCTTTAAGATATACCCTTATAGGTTGGACAAGTGGTGGACCTTAACACCCAGATCTTCTTAATATAATGACATAGAGTGGAAAAGTGGTGAATCTTGAGACCAAACCACTCATGCTACTAGGGATAATAGGTTGGACAAGTAGTGGACCTTGAATTTAAACCCCACATGTAATCAAAATATCATGGGTTTAAGGTATTTCAATGGATCTTAGCATCTTGGAGACATGGTGCAGCTTGCTTCTCTTCATGTTTCAATGAAGCCTATCTTGGACAAATGGTGGATCATCCCTCTCTCCATGTTTCAATGGAGCCTAGCTTGGACAAGTGGTGGCTTCTTTGCTTCTCTCTATGTTTCAATAGAGTTAGCTTGCACAAGTGGTGGAACTTGGAACCAAACCCCCATGTAAAACATATCATGGTCATTCCAAGTGGTGAGAAAGAATACCCTTTAAGATATACCCTTATAGGTTGGGCAAGTGGTGGACCTTAACACCCAGATCCTTTTAATATAATGACATAGATTGCAAAATTGGTGAATCCTGAGACCAAAACACTCATGATACTAGGGATAATAGGTTGAACAAGTGGTGGATCTTGAATGTAAACCCCCCATGTACAAAATATCGTGGGTTTAAGGTATTTCAATGGAGCCTAGCATCTTGGATACATGGTGTAGCTTGCTTTTCTTCATGTTTCAATGGAGCCTATCTTGGTGGACAAATGGTGGAGCAACCTTCTCTTTATGTTTTAATGGAGCCTAGATTGGATAAGTGGTGGACGTTTGCTTCTCTCTATGTTTCAATAGAGTTAGCTTGGACAAGTGGTGAACCTTGGAACCAAACCCCTATGTAAAGCCTATCATGGTCACTCCAAGTGGTGAGAAAGAATAACCTTTAAGATATAGCCTTATTCTTTCTCCAAGTGGTGAGAAAGAATAACCTTTAAGATATAGCCTTATAGATTGGACAAGTGGTGGACCTTAACACCCAGATCTTCTTAATATAATGACATAGAGTGGAAAAGTGGTGAATCTTGAGACCAAACCACTCATCCTACTAGGGATAATAGATTGGACAAGTGGTGGACCTTGAATTTAAACCCCCCATGTACGAAATATCGTGGGTTTAAGGTATTTCAAATGAGCCTAGCATCTCGAAGACATGGTGCATCTTGCTTGTCTTCATGTTTCAATGGAGCCTATCTTGGACAAATGGTGGAGCATCCTTCTCTCCATGTTTCAAGGGAGCCTAGCTTGGACAAGTGGTGGACCTTTTCTTCTCTCTATGTTTCAATAGAGTTAGCTTGGACAAGTGGTGGACCTTGGAACCAAACCCCTATGTAAAACCTATCATGTGCATTCCAAGTGGTGGGAAAGCATACCATTTAAGATACAGCTTTATACGTTGGACAAGTGGTGGACCTTAACACCCAGATCTTCTTAATATAATGACATAGAGTGAAAAAGTGGTCAATCTTGAGACCAAACCACTCATGATACTAGGGATAATAGGTTGGACAAGTGTTGGGCCTTCAATGTAAACCCCCCATGTACAAAATATCGTGGGTTTAAGGTATTTCAATTGAGCGTAGCATCTTGGAAACATGGTGGAGCTTGCTTCTCTCCTTGTTTCAATGGAGCCTATCTTGGAGAAATGGTAGGAGCATCCTTGTCTCCATGTTTCAATGGAGCCTAGCTTGGACAAGTGGTGGACCTTTGCTTCTCTCTTGGACAAGTGGTGGACATTGGAACCAAATCCCTATGTAAAACCTATCATGTGCATTCCAAGTGGTGGAAAATAATACCATTTAAGATACACCCTTATAGGTTGGAGAAGTGGTGGACCTTAACACCCAGATCTTCCTAATATAATGACATAGATTGGAAAAGTGGTGAATCTTGAGACCAATGGACAAGCGGTGGACATTGAATTTAACCCCCCCCTGTAAAAAATATCATGGGTTTAAGGTATTTCAATGGAGCCTAGCATCTCCAAGACATGGTGCAGCTTGCTTCTCTTCATGTTTCAATGGATCCTATCTTGGACAAATGGTGGAGCATCCTTCTCTCCATGTTTCAATGGAGCCTAGCTTGGAAAAGTGGTGGACCTTTGCTTCTCTCTATGTTTCAATAGAGTTAGCTTGGACAAGTGGTGGACCTTGGAACAAAACCCCCATATAAAACCTATCATGGTCATCCCAAGTGGTGCGAAAGAATATCCTTTAAGATATAGCCTTGTCGGTTGGACAGGTGGTGGACCTTAACACCTAGATCTTCTTAATATAATGACATACAGTTGAAAAGTGTGAATCTTAAGACCAAACCACTCATGCTACCAAGGATGATAGGTTGGAAAAGTGGTGGACCTTGAATATAAACCCCCCATGTACAAGATATCGTGGGTTTAAGATATTTCAATGGAACGTAGCATCTTGGAGACATGGTGCATCTTGCTTCTCTTCATGTTGCAATGGATCCTATCTTGAACAAATGGTGGAGCATCCTTATCTCCATGTTTCAATGGACCCTAGCTTGGATAAGTTGTAGACCTTTGCTTCTCTCTATGTTTCAATAGAGTTAGCTTGGACAGATGGTGGACCTTGGAACCAAACCCGCATGTAAAATCTATCATGGCCACTCCAAGTGGCGAGAAAGAATACCCTTTAAGATATAGCCTTATAGGTTGGACAAGTGGTGGACCTTAACACCCAGATCTTCTTAATATAATGACATAGAGTGGGAAGGTGGTGAATCTTGAGACCAAACCACTCATGCTACTAGCGATAACAGGTTGGACAAGTTATGGACCTTGAATGTAAACCCCTCATGTATAAAATATCATGGGTTTAAGGTAT
Organism: Adiantum capillus-veneris; assembly: GCF_014529385.1. Classification (NCBI taxonomy): domain Eukaryota; kingdom Viridiplantae; phylum Streptophyta; class Polypodiopsida; order Polypodiales; family Pteridaceae; genus Adiantum; species Adiantum capillus-veneris. The sequence continues at coordinate 5,701,139 of NC_140933.1, read as the reverse complement.
TTCAATGGAACCTATCATCTTGGAGACATGGTGCAGTTTGCTTCTCTTCATGTTTTAATCGAGCCTATCTTGGACAAATGGTGGAGCATCCTTCTCTCCATCTTTTAATGGAGCTTAGCTTGGAGAAGTGGTGGACCTTTGGTTCTCTCTATGTTTCAATAGAGTTAGCTTGGACAAGTGGTGGACCTTGGAACCAAACCCCCATGTAAAACCTATCATGGTCATTTCAAGTGGTGAGAAAGAATACCCTTTAAGATATAGCGGTATAGGTTGGACAAGTGGTGGACCTTAACACCCAAATCTTCTTAATATATTGACATAGAATGGGAAAGTGGTGAATCTTGAGACCAAACCGCTCATTCTACTAGCAATAATAGGTTGGACAAGTGGTGAACCTTGATTGTAAACCCCCCCAGGTACAAAATATCGTGGGTTTAAGGTATTTCAATGGAGCCTAACATCTTAGAGACATGGTGCACCTTGCTTCTCTTCATGTTTCAATGGAGCCTATCTTGGACAAATGATTGAGCATTCTTCTCTCCATGTTTCAATGGAGCCTAGCTTGGACAAGTGGTGGACCTTTGATTCTCTCTATGTTTCAATAGATCTAGCTTGGACAAGTGGTGGACCTTGTAACCAAACCCCTATGTAAAACCTATCATGTGCATTCCAAGTGGTGGGAAAGAATACCATTTAAGATACAGCCTTATGGGTTGGACAAGTGGTGGACCTTAACACCTAGATCTTCCTAATATAATGACATAGAGTGGAAAAGTGGTGAATCTTGAGACCAAACCACTCATCCTACTAGGGATAATAGGTTGGACAAATGGTGGACCTTGAATTTAAACTCCCCATGTACAAAATATTGTGGGTTTAAGGTATTTCAATTGAGCATAGCATCTCGAAGACATGGTGCAGCTTGCTTGTATTCATGTTTCAATGGAGCCTATCTTGGACAAATGGTGGAGCATCCTTCTCTCCATGTTTCAAGGGAGCCTAGCTTGGACAAGTGGTGGACCTTTTCTTCTCTCTATGTTTCAATAGAGTTAGCTTGGACAAGTGGTGGACCTTGGAACCAAACCCCTACGTAAAACCTATCATGTGCATTCCAAGTGGTGGGAAAGAATACCATTTAAGATACAGCCTTATACGTTGGACAAGTGGTGGACCTTAACATCCAGATCTTCTTAATATAATGACATAGAGTGGAAAAGTGGTGAATCTTGAGACCAAACCACTCATGCTACTAGGGATAATAGGTTGGACAAGTGGTGGACCTTGAATTCAAACCCCCCATGTACAAAATATCGCGGGTTTATGGTATTTTAATGGAGCCTAGCATCTCGACGAAGACATGGTGCAACTTGTTTCTCTTAATGTTTCAATGGAGCCTATCTTGAACAAATGGTGGAGCATCCTTCTCTCCATGTTTCAAGGGAGCCTAGCTTGGACAAGTGGTGGACCTTTGCTTGTCTCTATGTTTCAATAGAGTTAGCTTGGACAAGTGGTGGACCTTGGAACCAAACCCCCATGTTAAACCTATCATGGTCATTCCAAGTGGTGAGAAAGAATACCCTTTAAGATATAGCCTTATAGGTTGGACAAGTGGTGGACCTTAACACCCAGATCTTCTTAATATAATGACATAGAGTGGAAAAGTGGTGAATCTTGAGACCAAACCACTCATGCTACTAACCATAATAGGTTGGAAAACTGGTGGACCTTGAATGTAAACCCCCCATGTACAAAATATCGTGGGTTTAAGGTATTTCAATGGAGCCTAGCATCTTGGACACATGGTGCAGCTTGCTTCTCTTCATGTTTCAATGGAACCTATTTTGGACAAATGGTGGAGAATCCTTCTCTCCATGTTTCAATGGAGCCTAGCTTGGACAAGTGGTGGACCTTTGCTTGTCTCTATGTTTCAATAGAGTTAGTTTGGACAAGTGGTGGACATTGGAACCAAACCCCTATGTAAAACCTATCATCTGCATTCCAAGTGGTGGGAAATAATACCATTTAAGATGCACCCTTATAGGTTGGACAAGTGGTGGACCTTAACACCCAGATCTTCTTAATATAATGACATAGAGTGGAAAAGTGGTGAATCTTGAGACCAAACCACTCATGCTACTAGGGATAATAGGTTGGACAAGTGGTGGACCTTGGAGCTAAGCTTGGATAAATGGTGGAGATTGCTTCTGTCCATGTTGATTTTGGAACTAGCTTGGATAAGTGGTGGAGCTTTGCTTTGCAAGTCTTCATAATACAATAATGGTTGGTTACATGGTGAATCTTAAGGCCATACCTCCCATTTTACTAGAGATGATAGGTTGGACAAGTGTTCAACCTTCTATCATTTCTCCATGCCTATATTAGACAATTCGTAGACCTCGAATCTCTCCATGTTGTCTAGAGCTGAGCTTGGACAAGTGGTGAACCTTGCTTCTCTCTTCCCTTAGTTTACTAACTTAAAAGATCACTATGTATACTTGCTTAGATCTATCTTGAACAAGTGGTGGACCTTGTATTCACATAAACTTCATCCATTACAAAAAAGTATATGTTAAAATAATATTTGGTTATTTTTTTATTTCAAGAAAGATGGCTCCAAAAACACAGGTTGCAAGGGTTGCTGTTTTAGTTGACTATACTTGCAATGATCTTAGGAAATGGTATTTGGACATACATGGTATAGAGGGTGCACAATTTCATAAGGTGCATCTATTTATTGCCAAAAAGGAGAATGACAGCTTGTTTGAAGATGTTAGACAAGGTGTGGAAGCATCTATCTCTGTAGTTGATGGTCATCCGGAGGTGGAATGCATTGACATTCTAGTTCCAATGAATGTAGAATTTCAACTATCTCCAGGAGCATATGCATTGGAGCGCATTTCTAGAAACAAAGAAGAGACAATGTTTTATCGAGGATAGAAGTTTGCAAAATCCAATCCAAATATCATAGCAGATCAACTTCAAAGCTCCATCAATGCCACACTACAACGAAAAAAGGTGAAAGCTTCACGACCACCATCCACAAACAAGCAAGCAAAAATGCAAAAAGTAGTAGCTAAGCGAACTAGTTCCACTTTGGATGTAGACAAGGCATCTTTGACATCCTCATCAACAAAGGGTTCAATGTCAAAGATGAGAATTGTGGATCAGGATGTTTTAGAAGCTGAGGCCATGAAAGGACAAGAGAAAGATACAGGTGGAATGAATAAGTACATTAACTATTTTCCTTTCCAATATAGGGAATTCGATATCCCTATTCAAAATTGTTGGCTTGCTCCTGATCACTATAATGCATGTATTATGGATAAAAAACACGTTGAAAGTGTGTTATTTGTATTTTCACGGAGTACGACCAAGCATGTAACATGTGCATGTTTGATGCCTATTCGAAATGCAAAGTCAAAGAAGGGGACTCCTTTGGCAATAGAAGAGGTAGAAGAGAAAAATTAAAGATTATCATTATTGGATTCTTGATGGGCAACATTCAATCTATGCTGCAAAAGTTTTGCTTCACAATGAACAAAACAACAAAGAGATATTTGAAAGACTGATTGGCGTGTATAAATTTAGAAAGACTCGCATTGTTGTGAATGCTCCTCCATTTGTTGCAACTGCTATATCTGCCATTGCAAATGAGGAGGCTCAGGCATTGTATGTCAAGCAACCTTACAGCCAAATATTGAGACATTTACGGAGTCAATGGATCTTCTCAGGACGACCACCAAAGGCAGCAAGTGGAATTGCAGAGGGACATGCATCTCGTGCCGGATGGGATGTAAGCTATTTTCTTTGTCTTTTTGATAGTCTTTAATTAAGAAATCTTGCTCAATAGTTTAATTATTTCTCTATTTCTTTTTAGGCTTTTCTTCAATTGGCAAGAATGAGCGCAACAGCAAGTTGGATTGCTAAACAGGTACACATGGTCACGTACTCTGATCCAATTTATGACTGCTGTGGATAGAAATCATTGAAAGACTAGAAGAGGAGAATAAGAAACCCCCAACAAGTGTATTCAGATACCTTTGTGGCATTGATGAATCAGAGGTAAAGACTATTCAAGAAGAGATTACAGATGAGAAGATTTTACTATCAAAGAGTGCAAAGGATGGTGATGCAACTGACATGTATGATCGAATCAAGCAGTTGAAGCAAGAAAAATTGATTCAAGATGCACTTCTTGAAGGCTTCAGCAATTTGAATGAGTCTTCACCATGTAAAGACTGGGAGGAAGTGGTCAAAATGTATAATATCAATGATGTTGTTTATAAAACACTTTTAATGCTATGCGAGGAATGGCTCAAATCTAGTTTGAAGTGTGGAACAAAGAAAATGGCTTTTCTAGATGGAGCAATAAAATACATGCAATGGGAAATTCACCTTCAAAAGGAGAAAATTGAGCCTAGAGATTTTCCATGGTCAATCTATGTGGTGAGCCTACAAATGGAATGCAATCTCTACTTGATGCGCCACTTCAATAATAAAGTGCCTATTGGCTTATGTGTTTTAGATATGACAAAACACATTGGAGGCAGTTTGAAGTGGAGTGGGAGAAATTTAACAATGCTTTGGATGGGATCTTGGCTATTGATGGAGGGTCAACAAATCCTGGATTTGTCTTTCTTGCATTTGTGGATTTCACTAACTTCACAAAATTGCAATGTGCCTTTCACGCCATGGGAGATAATATGAGCTACCATTGTTGTGGTGCATTGCATCACTTTCCATGAACTCCTTGCAAAGGAGTAATTCCATTCCTAATATTTATTGCCTTCTTGGGACAAGGAAATGCATTTGAAGACGTGAGAAGAAGATTAGAGGAACATCCCATGCCAATTGATTGTTCTCTTCTTCATGTAGCAGATAAAGATATGTCAGATTTGCAATATTTGGAGGCCAAAAAAAGAGCTTTGGTCAAGCACTACATTCGTACATATTGTTTTGAAGATCGAAAGCTTATTGATGTTTTTGGTGATGGCTCCTTGGTTGCACAAGAAGGAATACAATAGAAAAAAGAAGTTATATTCTTAGTTGATAGTGTGGAGGATGCAAAAAACATGGAGACCAGACTGCTAGACTTTGTTAAGTCTCATGAAGATATAGAAAAATGGGATGGACTTCAACAATCCACTTTGCAATCAGATGACACAGTGCCTATTACAAAGGAGTGCTCTCCACGAAGAGAAGAAAAAGAAGAACAACAACATCCTCTGTCAATGGAGGACTTTTTGGAAATGGAGACACGTATGTTTTGAGCTTCTTGTGCATGTTAGTGTTTCTTGTTTGTTGATTCGATACTCTTAATGTTAGATTTTTCTTTATATAGTATTGATTGAGTTTGTATTTTTTATCTCAAGCATTCAAGGTTTGAATGTAAATAGTAAATTACTTGAGTTTTTGAATGGTGGATCTTTAGACTAAAACTATAACATTTAATGCTCACGAAGAATTAATTACTTAAGAGCTTGAACTCAATAAGTTTTGGACCTTTTATCAATACCCCCTTGATATGATACATTAGATCCTAGCATGGTTAAATGGTGATGCTTCATAAATTGAACCTAGCTTAGACAGGTGCTGGAGCCTAAATTTAAACTAACCTTGCTAGAAGGGAGCTTATGTTTGGACTTTGAGAACTAGCATAAGTAATCAATTAGAGCATAGATTAGACATGTGGTGGTGGCCTTAGAGACCAAAATCTTAATGAGCTTGGAAAGGTATTTAAGTACTGCATTTTACTTAGTTTTAGTACTCACTAAAGGCATAGCTTGACAAAAGGTGGACCTTACATGGATCTTAATTTCAAGAGGTGTGGTAGACCTTCAAACCAAGCTCATATAGCTTGGAAATTTGGTGGAACTTGCATGGAGGCTACTCTAGACAAGTGTGGTACACCTTGTAACCAACACCCATTTGTTACATTAGCTTGGACAAGTGGTGGACCTTGTTTTTACATTTCAATGGAGCATATTTTGGACAGGTGGTAGACCTTGTTTCTCTCCATGGTTCAATGGAGAGAAACATTAGCTTGGACATGTGATGGACCTTGCTTTTATGTTTCAAAGGAGAAAATTTTGGACAAGTGGTAGACATTGTTTCTCTCCATTCTTCAATGGAACCCACCTTAGACAAGTGAAGTACCTTGCAACCAAACCCCCATAATACAACATATTAAATAGGTTGGAAAATTGGTGGGATATGAAACCATCCATATAGAGCATAGTATAGGTGAAAACGGAGTGGTTCTTATATCAATTGCCCATGCATAGCTTGGACAAGTGGTGAACCTTGCTTCTCTCTATGTTTCAATGGATCCTATCTTGGACTAGAGATATATCTTACTTATTTTCATGATTCAATGGATTCTAACTTGGATAAGGAGTGGACCTTCAAACAAAACTCCACAGCATAGCATATGTTAACAATTCATGGGTTTTATAGAGATTTTCTTGCCTATTTTGGAGAGTTGGTAGAGCTTTCTTCTCCATGCTTCAATGGATCTGAGGTTGGACAAGCGGAGCTACATAAGTGGTCAACCTTAAAATGCAACCTCCCATGCTACAACCCATCATAGATCGTATATGTAGTGGACCTTGCAACTCTTTTATGTGCCTAGCTTAGAGAAGCATTGCACCCTTGATTATCTCCATACATGAAGGCAAGGTTGGACAAGTGGTGGACCTTCAAACCAAAATCTCTATGAACTAATAGGCAAGTGGTGGAGCTTGTTTTCTCCATGTTCCAATGGAGCCTAGCTTAGACAAACAATGGAGCTTGCTTCTCTCCATGTTTCAATGGATCTTAGCTTAGAAAAGTGGTGGAGCTTTGCTTCTCTCCATGTTCCAATGGACCATAGCTTAGACAAGTGGTGGACCTTGAAAAAAACCCCCCGTATACAACATATTATGGGGTTTTCATGTTTCAATGGCACCGAGCTTGGACAAATGGTAGAGCTTGCTTCTCTTCATGTTTCAATGGATCCTATCTTAGCCAAGTGGTGGACCTTGAAACAAGAACCCCCCCCCCCCAACGTATCATGGGTTTTGAAAGCACTAGGAGAAAATAATAGCTTTGATAAGTGGTGGACCTTGATTCTCTCCATGCTTCAATGGAGACAAGGCTGGACACATGTTGGAGAGAAGATGGTGGCCCATGAAATAAGACCATGCATGCTATAATCAATCATTTTTTGTACACATGGTGGACCTTGAAATTGTTTTATATGCCTAACTTGGACAAATGGAGGACCCTTGATTACCTCTAGATATCAACAACAAGCCAAGTTTGGACAAGTGTAGTACCACCAAACCAGAATCTCTATGCTACAATAGAGTATAGGTAGGACACATGGTGAACCTTGATATCAAACCATCCATGCTACTAGAGATGATAGGTTGCACATGTGGTGGAACCTTGTATCAATGTTCTATGTGTAGTTTTTGACTAGTGATAGACCTTGAAACTAATCCCTCCAGGCTACAAGAAAAAAGAGATGGATGAGGAGGCTAGACTACTTTTGTTGCATCAACGCATCCCATGTTACCACATATACTGTATATAGGGTTCTTGGATAAGTGTTGAACCTTGTGTCAATGCTCCATGTCTAGCTAGCTTGGACAAGTGGTGGACCTTGGTTCTCTCTATGCTTCAAATGGGCAATAGATTGGAGACACAGTGGCCTTTTTTTTTCAATAATTTTATTTTTTGGAAACCTTGGAGGCACCATGTAAGAGGCACTTAAAGTATTCTATACAATGGACCTATTGGACTATAAAATAATGATATCTTTCTTTGATCTTGTCATTATTTTATGCATAATATTTTCTTCTTTTTGCAGACACAAAGGAGTTAAGTGATATAAAAACTAGATGTATTTCACACTATGATTGGCATGAAGATCCTTTTGGGACACCAACTTTTCCTAGTCCCAAAGATGTAATTTTCATATTAATGGTGTGGATTTTGAAGTGCGACTTTCATGTATTCAAGGAGCTGGTTATGGGCTATTTGTGCATACTACCCTGGAAAGTGGTGTGACTATTCTAAACTATGGAGGGCATAAGTATAGATTTCAAGACTGAAAAAAGATATGCAAAATATTTCCTAGAGCTTCTAAATATTCTGTTTTAGAGGATCCAAACATAGAAGAAGAGGAAGATCAATCATACATTATTGGTTGTGTAGAAGAAGGAAACGTGTCAGGCTATATAAATAGTTCTCACAGTACAAATGTATGTCCCAACGTACGCTATACATTTGATCCAAATTTTCCACGTTGGCATAAATGCACCTCTTCACACATCAAGTCAGAAGAATATGGCCATGTATGCATTGAGACTATTTGTCAAGTTGAAGCAGGAGAAGAGTTGTTTGCTGACTATGACTTTACTTGACATTGTAAATGCACCTTGGCATAAATGCACCTCTTCACACATCAAGTCAGAAGAATATGGCCATGTATGCATTAAGACTATTTGTCAAGTTGAAGCAGGAGAAGAGTTGTTGACTATGACTTTACTTGACATTGTAAAGTATTGTACATGGATGGAAATCTCAAGTACATGCATCATTTTCATTTTTCATGGATGAAATCTCAAGTGAATGTAACATTTGATTATTGTTTAGTTTATGCTCAACGAGAATCTAGAGTGCTCTTATGCTTTGTGTGTTGTCTAACTTATTTGATTACCTTGGCTATAGAATCTTGATTCTACTCTAGATTTGAGATAAATCTTACCAAAATTTAGTCAATGTCTAGGTTGGACAAGTGGTGGGGCTTCAAACATTAGTATCTTAAACAAGTGGAGTTATCTTACTTGAATAAGTGGTGGCCTTTGAATCCAAATCTAAGCCAAATCTCTAATTGTTTGCTTGTAGTCTAGGTTGGACATTTGGTGGACCTTGTATCCATGTGTCCTCAACAAGTTGTGGATTTTAGTTTTCACTTTAAGTACTCATCTTTAATAAAGTGTAGGATGGAAAATGTTGAGTTAGTAATTTGTATTTTAGACAAGTGGTGTTTTGTGTACGAATGCTGAAAATGGTTGCAAGGATTCTAACAACGATTTTACCTTAAATATATTTCTTACTAGGAGTTGTACATGTAAATATGGTGAATTAAATTCTAGTGAGTTTTGAGATACCATTTGTGTGTGTGTTTTCTTAGATGCACAAACTGGGATGGATAATGCTCCTATGGTTCAGTCAACAACTATAGAATCCATAGATTCTATGGTTTCTGAAGCGCCCAAGATGGATGATATTTCTATACTAGAGTCTAGTGTTGTGCAACTTGAGCAAGCTTGCAATAATGAGAACCAAGAAATTGATGCTTCAAAAATGTAACATACATCAAAAGAGACTGAAAAGTCCACTCACGAGCTATTGCCAATTTGCTACTACTTCATGTAGTATAGATGTTGAGAAATCCATGCTTACAGTTATAATGGATTTAAATGGTCTATTGTTGAAACGTTCCCCTCAACCATCCTCACACCACAACTCAGTGGAAATGGATTCAAAAAGATATATTATACTCAGGTCAGGTTGCATCCAATTCTTGAAGACTATTTTACAGAGGTTTAATGTTGCAATTTGGTATCAAATAATGTGTATCAATTAAGCTACTAGGAATAATGTGTATCAAATCCTTGGAGCACTAAACAACTTAGCCGAGGATACATTGCCTTTCTTTGCAATTTGGTCGCAAGATATTTGCTACACCGCTCAAACTCAAAAATTGTTTAGACCCGACAATCCAAACGTTGAGGCAATGTTCAAGCCTCTAGCCAAAATTGCCATGGGGTTTGAATGTGATCCACAAAGAACAATGCTTATTGATGACTCTCCTTACAAGGGATGTATTTCACCAGCAAAACAATTGAATTTTTCCACCACAATTTGATGCTGAGAAGATGGTTGACGATATGATCTTGGAAGAGCTACTACCATACTTGTTTCAGCTTGATGAGAGAAGGGATGTGCATGATTTAATTGCTTCTAATTGTTATGGACAACCTATAGTGACAAATGATAGTGAATACAAACAAATCATGGAGTATTGGAAGCAAAAAAATGATGTTTGGTCAGCTAAGGTGTTCTTTACAAGAAGAATACCACCTGCAAACGGTGTGTTTGCGGGTCGCCGCGATGGACGTCCATAGCATAGCTCTCAAGCATCAACATAAATTTATCGATACAGGGGAAGCGACTCGGATGAGGCATGGAAACTCACTAGGATGTCAATCCTAATGAAGTGAACTCGAAGAGATGCAACTACTAACTCTACAAGCAAATCAATCACACTAAAGACAAGTAATCTGCCTATGTCCTTCTACACAGCTCTACAGTCATCATGCCCGTTCACCATGCAAATCATATCGGAATCGCACGAAACTTGAAGGGAAGCTACAGGGGACTATCAGGAACATATCCTATCACCGTCACAGCATTCTGGGAAGGTACAACGATCGCGATCGTTCGTCCCATAGTACGCAAAAACAGTAAACGAATGATCCTAAAGGGTCGTTTTTAGGTCCCTAAAGCCTCTCCTAGGGTCAAAACAACAGAAAATACGCATATAAACACTCAAAACAGCGATTTAAGGCCTAGACGGATGCGTCTGAAACCTTCACCGAATCTTGAATGCTTACACTTGAATGAAAGAGTAGAGTAAGAGGAACACAATGCAAGAAACAAAACTGAATTTGGATTACCGTAGCCACAGAAGCGATGATTACAAGTTGGAGCAAAGAGGTAGCTCTCTGTACGTAACGCAGTAGTCCCTTATCTTCAAAAAATGATCTCCCTTTCCCACTAACCTTAGTGTATTATATACCTAGGGCTTTCTAAAGTGGCCGGCGGCCAACTTCTCATGGACCTTTACATACATCATTGGAAAAATTACATCTTTGACTCAGACTTGACATAGGCGATTGTCATTAGACTTTTACAGGGTTTGATGTATTAAACATCAGAAAAATAATGTGACCACATGAAAACTTTGGCCGGTTGACCCAACGGGCGCCTTGACTAGGTGGGCACTTGTATGTTGTTATCACCTCCAAACACTCCCCCCTTCCTAGCTCGTGTCGTCCCTTGACACGACCTTCTGAAGTCTTGTCATAGGGTTGTCTTCAACTTTGTCTTCAAGGTTGATCTTCATCTTGGGAAGCGCGTTGTCGTTGATGACGCTCCCCCCTTTTGTGTTCCATCACCCCCTATTATGTAGACCTGATTGACCCCACGTTCCTCAATGCTCCTCAAAATAGCAGCTGGCCCCTTTTGAGTGATGCATAGCTGTCATGTTGTTGATACATGATTTGATCTTTGATTATCGAGGCAACGTTTCTTTTTGTTGTGCATTCGCCTCTTGGTTGTCAATCTTAGCCGCCGTAAAGATGGATGTTGAAGTGTTTGATCGTGTAGAACTGATCCTCCTTGTCGCGTGGACTTTATGATAGATATTCTCTCAAGGTCGACTGCAATTTGAGTTGTCTACAATAGGTCACCAATGTTGAAGCATTGTGTGAGCTATTTTTGATTGTTGTGGATAGCTCGCTTGCTAAATTTCTCATTGCTTGATGTTGTAGGCCATTCTTTGACTTCCATTGTTGGATGGAGCTTTGTTGTCACCCTTGAAGATAAAAGATGCTCTTAATAAGCATATGGAGACCTGCTGTTTTTTCTCCAAATTGTTGTTGATTGATTTGGGTAGCCCTTTCGTTATTGTTGATGTAGAACGAATATATACAAGAAGTTGATGATGAGGTCTAGATTAGGGTCTTAAAACCTGGATGACGAAAGGGAAAAACCCAGTGGGAAAAAAGTGCCTTTGGTATACGCTCTTATTGGAGTTGAGCATTTTGACTCGAAGTACCTGTCATGCGAGGTGAGTGCTTGGGAGAAACAAAGGAAGAGTGACTAATGTAAGTGCCAATTATGGGACACTCTATATGCTTATGAGAAGTTTTTAAACAAAAGCATGTAGTGTAAAAGATGGAGTTGATGGGTGCTTCAAGGAAAAAATGTAGCACATGTGACATCAAAGGACGTCTCAATAGCTTGCACGTTTCCAAGAAGGGTTTTCGATGTAGAAGCTTCTCCACTCATTCCTCACTATGTGTAGTGTGTGAGTGTCTTTTGGACTCTTTTCTTCACTTAACCAAACTTAAAATACATAGACTTGGACTCTTATGCTCACCTATACCAGCATGAGCGACACAACATAAATATGCTCAACTCCTCCACCTTGAGCAGTACCTAGAATAGCTAAGACTCTTAGAACACAAAGAATATTACTTGAAGCTTTGGGACTAATGCCTTGCTCATTTAGTGGCTCAGCTGCCCGACTCTTGACTTTTATGCCATGTATTTTTAATGGCAACTTGGACTTACCTGTTCATGGCCTGAAACCCAATGCCATAAGTTCTTGAGATTAAGGCCTCTATCATTGATTTGGTCTTTGAATGCCACCATTTTGTCGAGTAGGTTGGCATATTTTTGCTCCTCTTGACTTGCTTGTTGTATGTTGATACTTCTTTGTAAAACAAGTCCTTCAGCTCTGATAGGGCTTGATGTAGCCGTCGCATTAATTTCCATGAGAAGCGATTGTCGAGATGTGTGGGTTCTCTGTGATTGAGTTTCCACTAGCAATTTTGGAACCCATCTTGTTTTTGGTCCTTGTGTGACCGTCTTTGGCATTTTATCTTCTTCTACAATTTGATGGACACTAGGCTTTGGTATCCAAACCTGTTGATTTCCGTTGTAAAAGCCTTGCTTTTGTAATTGATGACAAGGTATCCATCCGTAGATTGCAGCAGCCTTGGTTGTAAGTGGCTTTTGTTGGCTTTTGGTTGTCATTGCTTGCTTTGGGGTAGGAGCTTGTGCTGCTTGATTTTTCTTCGTTGTTCCCGATTGAGTTACAATTTTTGGTAACCATATTTGTGTGTTACCTTCATAAAATCCTTGTGCTTCGAGTAGCTTAACTAGAATCATTCGATGATTCACCTGTTTACGTTGGGTAATTTGACTAGCGAGTGACTTTGGTACCCAAACTTCTCGCATTGCCCGCTTGGAAGGTCTTTTTGTTTGCCTTTTGTTGGTGTTCTTTCGCTTCCCTGAGTATTTTGTATTCCGTTGATAGCACGTCTTGTTCCTTGTAGAACTCGTTGGTTGAGGTGGGTAGGTCCAGGCTGTTACTTTAGGCTTTTTGGCCCAAACATTAGTGTTTCCTTGGAAGTAGCCTTGAGCAGTGATTGACTCATTTGATGCTATCCACCCTGTCACCTTTTTTTTGTTGTGGTTGAACCCGTGTTTCATGTATCCAAACTGGGTCTTTGACTTGGATGTGCTCTTTGGATACCAACACTTGGTTGACATTCTTCGGCTTCTTCTGAATGCTTTTTTGTGATGGAAACTTTGGTTGATAGACTTTTTGCTTTGGTTTCCATTGCATTGTTGATGGTGTGGCCCTTGATGTAGAGGCTTCACGGGAAATTTGATGGAAGCTCGTTGAAGGTAAAGTCGTCTGGGGAGGTTGATATACTTCAATGTTTACCTTTGCTTTACCTTTTTCCGTGATGGTTGGCGATATCTTCTCTGCATGGATTTGAGAAGCTTCATGGAGTCTCACCGTTGTTGTTGTTGAAGCTTTTGATTGTTGTCGAAAGAAGACGTTCCTCCATCTTTCTGTCAGGACCAGACTCTCTTTGATATGATGGGAGTTGATTATGTGGAAAGTATCTTTATACTCCCCGGTATTCAATTTGAGCACAGCTTCTGTCACTCCAAAGCTAGGAATCGGCATTTTTGAACTTGTGTAAACTGTTTCTTCTAGCTCATTGATTGGTGGCTTTCCCATAATGATCCATGTTCCATAAGTCATTAGATTATTTTTTTCTTCTTGATCTATCACAACTAAACATGTGATTTTGAGTCCTGTTTCTCCGCGTATGCTGAATTTGATCGTCGTAGGAGATAGTCGATCTTCTTCTCTGTCCTTGTTCTTGTCTTGATCTTGCACTTGTTGAAGATTTGTTGTTGAACTTGGAATCTTTTCTCCTTCATTTTCTTTCATTTGCACTTTTTCTGGAGTCTGCTTCTTTGAAATAGCTTTTGTCGATTCTACAGGTATGTCAATGATGACATATTCTCGTTGTTGCTCTGCTTTCTTCATGTGCACCTTGGCATCATGCTCCATGACGTAGCTATTTGTTTCACCTTTTCTGCCTTCACACTCACAAATCTCGTTAGCTTCCTTCAACACCTTTATCGTAAATACGGGAGTTATATCATACCCTTCCTCATCACAAAATTTAATCGGGGTCACCTCATTCACACACACATCCAAGGTTGCCAATATTTGAATCCATCCAAATGGCTCAAATAACTCCTCTGGAAAGGGTTCCGGTATGTAAGCTTCATCGTCCATTGATCTTTCTAGGATGCAATCCTCCTTCACTGAGCTTCCACACTTCGAAGCACCACACATCCAAAGTTCTTGTTTGGTTTGTAGCCACGCAGGTATCTCTTTCTCATTCACTATAGAAGAGTCAATTTCTTCTAAAGGAGTTCTATTCATATCTCTATAGCTATGGTCTTTTATGCTTCTTTTTGTGGTGATCTTTTTATGTCTCAAGTAGACATAGTCATAGCCCCAATCTTGAACCATCTTAAGTTGACGCATGAAAGGTCTTCCTAAAATGATATCAAAATTGTTCCCTTTTTCAAAATCTACTATTGCAAATGTATGTTCATATTAAATTCCACAAGAAGTCACAATAATTTGCTCTAGGATACCCAAAGCTTTTTCCGTGTATCCATCTACAAGTTGCAGCTTCATTCTAGTTTTCCTAAGCGCTGGTCTACCCCATTTTTCCCAAATGTCTTTTGTGGCTATGGCTACTCCAACCCCACTATCAAGTATAGACAATGTTTTAACTCCTTTGTATTCCACAGGTAAGGTGGTGTTTCCTTCTTCTCCTTCACAATATTCCCCCACCTTGTTTATTGGCACAGGTTTAGTGTTTGCACTTTCTTGTTGAGTTTTGTTTGATTGTTCATTTGAGGGTAGATCTTGAAGAGGTATCTTTAATCCCATCTCCCCCAAATTGTTGCCTACTTCATCCCATACGTGTGGTCTAATCTTAAGCAGTTCAGATAGAGTAATGGTGCACTGTATTGGAGCTGACATCAACTCTTGCATACTCTTTGTATCCATCATCTTGGATATGGCTCTCCTCTGAGATGGCACCACTCTAGTCTCTGAGCCTGCCTCATGTTCTCCTATGTATGAGGGTAAGGTCTTCAAGGACTCTGGTTTGCTTTCAATTGAAACTTTTGTCCCTGCATCTCCATTTAGAGATTGAATGTCTCCCTGATAGACTTCATTCCCGGTATTGACCTCAATTATGGGTGCAGATTGGAATGTCGCACTTCCATCTTTTGCACTTCTAATTGCTTCCCACAATTCATTTGGCCATGGCTCATCTATCTCTGGGATAGGTGCCATAAATTGTGATTTTGACCTTGCATCATTAGTGGTGTTGCGACTACTCGATCATCTAGTTGAATTTCTAGGTTGTTGGTTTCTTGTGTTGCAGTTTTTGCTTGCACATCCTTTTGTGATTTTAGCTCAATGTTTCTTTGAGTTAATGTTTCAACAACCTTTGCCTTAGGCATTTCAAATCCAACACTTTTTGGTTTTGTTTCTGGAGGTGGAATTGGTGCTTCAGGATCCATCATTGCCTGTGCAGTTTTTACCAATTCCTTACACATTTTCAACCTCTCAGTCTCTACCTCAGCCTGAGGATATTTCATCCCTCGTTGCTCTAGGGTTTGGTTGGGTTTCAATCTAGCCTCATATGCTTCCAATGCAGCATCTAATGGCTCTAGGACTTTGTCTACCAACACAGATCCTCCGGAAGACGCCTTCCTTGGTTTCTTATCGTTCACCACCGTTTTGTTTTCCCGTTCTTGTTTTAACTGCTCCTTTGTCTCTTGTAATTCTGTTTGTAGTGCAGTTTGATTTGTAATTGTTTTTTCTTTAATTCTGTCTCTTTTGGATTTCCAGGATTTTCTCCCAGTCCTCACTGACACACTAGTTGTTTCCCCTTGTTTGGGTTGTTGATCTTTCTCCTCATTAGCTTGGTCCTCAGCATTTTCTTTTGCTTGGGCTCTAGTCACTACCTTCACAGGAATTTTGGATTCTGCCTCCGATCCACTTGGAGAAAGTAACACTCCCACAACATTCATTGTTGTTTTCCCCTGTTTGTTTGGGTGTTTTGGACAATTTGGAACAACGTGTGTAATGGCACACTCCGAACAATATCCAATTATCTCTACACGAGAACAATTCTTGGCCCAATGATTACCTCCACACTTGTAGCATGGTCCATCTTGTTGAGTCACCGGTGGCACAATTGATGGTTGTTCTTGTTTAGCCAGAATGGTCTCTGGTCTACGCTTTTGATTGGCTATGAACATCAGAGTGTCCTCATTCAATGAATAGAGTTTTCTCGTAGGTTTTTGTCCTAGCCTAGGTTGTGATACCTCAGCTCTTTGTAAAGCCCTTGATACAACCCTATTTTGAAATAATGGATGATTTGGTAAAGGCATTTGTTTTTCTATTTGATGTCCAAATAGTGTCCCTCTCGTGTAGGTTTGATTATAGTAGCACTCACTCATCTCATGATTGGTCCATTTTTGCTCAATTGCACACCATTTTATTCGTTGTGCTACTTACGCTGCTAGCTCATCTAGGTTGGTCATTAATTGAGACATAACCAATTGCCTTGTGTTGGTTTCACTAGATTCTAAAGGAGCATTATCCATAGTGATCTTTGTATCACCAATTTCCTCGCCATAGGCTTTACAATTGTCAACTAGGTATAACGCTTCTCTCGTGACTTGTTCAAAGGAAGTACATCCTTTTAAGTGCAAATCTTTCTTGAGAGTTTCATTTTTCAAACCCTCTATGAAGAGAATTGATAATCTTTCATCCTGTGGTAACTCGCGTTCCGGACATCTCTCTATATATTGTTTGAAATGTAGCGATGCTTCCTTCACTCTCTCATCTTCTTTTTGCTTGAATGCATAGATTTGGGACACTGTGTTATGCTTGATTCCCCTTTTAGAGAATTCCACAACGAATTCTTGCAACATTTGTTCAACGTTTGAGAAGGCATTTTTGTCCAACGGTTGGAACCAATTCAATGCTATCCCTTCCAAGGTTAAGCCAAATCCCTCATACTGTGTATGAAAATAAAATACTTGTTCGGCTCTTAACACTTGTTTGAACAAGGATGCATGTACGTATGGATCCCTTAACCCATCATACTTCTTCTTGACACATTTGGCCAATTGATATGGTCTCATTGGTTTTGGTTCAACCATGTATCTTAGCGCGTTCGGGTCTCTCACAAAGACATCCCTCGTTCCTTCTTCTCGTCTTGGAGCAAATCCTGGTGGAATCCCCTTTGAGACATGTTTTGGAAATGTTGATGGATTTGTAAGTCTAATTGGTGGTATCTTGGTTCCACTCGATGAGGTAGGAGCTACACTCCCGTGAATAGCTATTTTGGATGTTTGAGGTCCATTTGATCCCATAGTTTCAATGTTAGCTTCTTGCCAATCATTCTCAAAAAACCCTGGTATGCTTACACTCGGTTGAAAGTAGTAAGCAGAGATTGGAGTACCCATGTATGTATATTTTTCTAGCTCAATTGGGATGATAAGTTTGTACTCTCATCCATACTTATCTACCATTAGAACTTGCACTCCCTGGTCATCTGTGTATGTGAAAGCATAGAGGTTCTTGTAGTCTGTCAACTCTTCAATGATGGAATTTAAACATCTATAGAAGTTTTTTTTATCCCCAATAGGTAACCTATAAAGGCCATCATAAGTGTAATCCGTTAGAACTCTCATGGATTCATTGGTTTTGATGAACCTCACATTGGGTTTGTTGATTAGAGGATGCTCCTCCTCTAAGTCTCCAACAATTTCCACTTTTTCTCTCCCAAACTCCCGCATTTTAGTTGATTGGTTTGGCTTCTAGTCAGCTACATGATCACTTGAAAAATATCCATGAGCCATGCCTTGAGGTTTGGCTTGATATGATTGATAAGCCTCATGGTATTGTCTCAACCCTCTTGTTATAGGTGTTGCAGTATTTCTGGCTCTTTGTGTAGGTGGCATAGCTCTGAGTTGAGTGGGAAACCCTAATGATGGATGAGTCGTCATGTTTAAGCCTCACTCAATACTCTCAAGATGGTCCTTGATAAGAACACCTTGGCTTAGTGAACACAATGCCTTTTTGCCCCTGGTCAAGTCTCTAAATAGTCAGGAATTTATGACTTTTTGGTCTCTGGAAATTGGCCCCTGGTGTGTGCTATTGCCCGCAAGCTTTCTTCCTAGCTATACCTGACTCAGTTTGGAGTTGTCTATCAAAAGTTAGAGCACTTTTGGTAAACTGCTCCTGAAACAGCACTCAAAACACTTTCAGGATCATGACACAAAGAGATTTTGTCCTTGTATCTTGGCTTCCAGAGGGTATTTTTCACTCAAACTTAAGATTTGGGATGTACTCAAGTAGGTCTACAAACTTATGAAGTCAGATACCCCCACTATGTATAGGTACACCGATCGCAATCGTTGACCCCATGTCACAGATTTGGAAGATTTTTGCACAGTGGCTAGCCCTTGATGTCTTGATACCAAGTGTCTTTGTATTTTTGAATTTGGAGATGTTTTGACCAATGAAAACCCAAATCCCAGGTGGTTTTGCGGTTATTGGCCTGATTGTGTAATTGGGAATTTTGACCACTTTCTTTTGCTTTTTTGACCTTGCTCCTTTTGGAAAATATGTTGCACTAGATGTCAGCTACCTACTCAAAACATTTCAGTCCAAAATTTCACTGGGGTACACCGATCGCGATCGTAGTTCCAGCTCCTTTTTGCATGAAATTTTAAGAGTTGATAGACATGGGTATGATTAGCAAACCCACTTTGCATTTGGATCACAAAAACTTGAATTTTCACAAAATTTTGGTCTGAAGGATCAGTGATCAGTGTTTGCCCTATTTGACAACTGTCTTTTGGTTTTTTGACCCTGGTTCTTTTGAGAAAGCTGTTTGTCTAGTCATTAGCTACCTACTCACCAAGTCTCAACTCAAAATGTCAATATGGTACACCAATCGTGATCGTACTTTTGAGCCCAAATTGGATGAAACTTGTGGATATGGTAGACAATGATGTGTACAGTCTACTCCCCAAATCTTTTTGAATTTGGACAAGAAAAAGTCATGTTTTCACCAGATCTTGGTCTGCTGTAGTGGTTTCCTGACTGTCTGCTGTTTTTGGCTATTTTGGTGATTTTTTTTTGAATTTTGAAAACTCCTGGTATCTTATATAACCTAGGTGTATGTGTGGGTAAAGTCTAGTCAAAATCTGGAACTGAGGTACACCGATCGCGATCGTAGTTTGGAGCCCAAATTGGATGAAACTTCACCAGCTTGTTCACTAGGCTACTTTAAGACTACCTGCCAAATCTTTTTGAATTTGGACTCAAAAAAGTCAAGTTTCTACCATTTCTTGGTTGGAAGTGCCTGTTTTCCCAATTTTATCAGTTTGACTTGATATTGATGTTTGTTTTGGGAAATGAAAGCTATTTGGGATTGTCCTGTGTACAGGCTATCCCTCTGTATGCTTTCTTCTCAGTTTTGATGTGTTTTGGTCTACTGAAAGTCAATTTCTATGCCAGTTTAGCAGTTTTTTACTCGAATCTGTATTCAGTGGTTTTGATCTATTTTTTGTGGTTTTTGACCCTAGGTCCTTTAGACTTTTATGTTTGTATACACCTGAGGATCCCACAGATGAAATCTGGTCAAAATCTGGCACTTAGGTACACCGATCGCGATCGTAGTTTGGAGCCCAAATTAGACCAAATTTGGCATGCTTGTAGACACTGATGTTTTAAGGCTATCCCCCAAGTCTTTTTGCATTTGGATCACCAAAAGTCAAGATTTTACAGTTTCTGGGTCTGTCAGGCTAGTTTTACCCAAGTGGCCTGATTTCCTTGATTTTTGATGTTTTTGGGTGTGGTTGCTTTAGACAAACTTGTTTAGAATCTGATCAAGAAGGCACATGTCAAATCTTGTACAGTTCTGACATTGAGGTACACCGATCACGATCGTAGTACCTGGTCCAAATTTGATGAAATTTTGTCTGCTCCCTCTGACAAGTGTTTCCGAGTGTTTGGCGCTACCACTTTGTGATTTGAATCAATTTCAGCTCTGTTTGGTCAGATTTTCAAAATTTTAGAGTCTTATGGCCTTTTTGCCAAATTTATGGTTTTCTGGTTTCTCGACTCTATCTTTTGCCCCAAATCTGACTGGAATGTGATTTACTTATCCTACTCCTAAGTACATAAATGAAAGAACATAAGAAAATGAATCAAACAAAACAAACAGGATAAAAAAAGGATGATGGATCAGTACTCAATCGATACAAAGAAATTTGAAGAGAAAAAATGCTTAAAGCAACCTCACTCACAACTCCCTATATCTCTCAAGAGTAGATCTAGCCAGTCCCCCGACCCTAGACTCCACTAAGCGCTAAACCCCTGTCTAGATGCTTAACTGAAATGTAAATGGAATGGAAATTATCTTTTGGAACAATAAGAAAACTTTGAATACGCACTTGGTCACTCATCACCTAAGATTCATTCCCCGGCAGCGGCGCCAATGTTTGCGGGTCGCCGCGATGGACGTCCATAGCATAGCGCTCAAGCATCAACATAAATTTATCGATACAGGGGAAGCGACTCGGATGAAGCATGGAAACTCACTAGGGTGTCAATCCTAATTAAGTGAACTCGAAGAGATGCAACTACTAACTCTACAAGAAAATCAAACGCACTAAAGCCAAGTAATCTGCCTATGTCCTTCTACACAGCTCTACAGTCATCACGCCCGTTCACCATGCAAATCATATCGAAATCGCACGAAACTTGAAGGGAAGCTACAAGGGACTATCAGGAACATATCCTATCACCGTCACAGCATTCTGGGAAGGTACAACGATCGCGATCGTTCGTCCCATAGTACGCAAAAACAATAAACGAATGATCCTAAAGAGTCATTTTTAGGTCCCTAAAGCCTCTCCTAGGGTCAAAACAACAGAAAATATGCATATAAACACTCAAAACAGCGATTTAAGGCCTAGGGTCAAAACAACAGAAAATACGCATATAAACACCCAAAATAGCGATTTAAGGCCTAGACGGATGCGTCTGAAACCTTCACCGAATCTTGAATGCTTACACTTGAATGAAAGAGTAGAGTAAGAGGAACACAATGCAAGAAACAAAACTGAATTTAGATTACCATAGCCACAGAAGCGATGATTACAAGTTGGAGCAAAGAGGTAGCTCTCTGTACGTAACGCAGTAGTCCCTTATCTTCAAAAAATGATCTCCCTTTCCCACTAACCTTAGTGTATTATATACCTAGGGATTTCTAAAGTGGCCGACGGCCTTCTCATGAACCTTTACATACATCATTGGAGAAATTACATCTTTGACTCAGACTTGACATAGGCGATTGTCATTAGACTTTTACAGGGTTTGATGTATTAAACATTGGAAAAATAATGTGACCACATCAAAACTTTGGCCGGGTGACCCAACGGGCGCCTTGGCTAGGTGGGCACTTGTATGTTGTTATCACCTCCAAACAAGGTGACAGAAATGAAACTATCATTGAAGACGCAAGTGACACAAGCCACCGCAATGAAATGAGAAGAGCCCAAATACAAGAGATATTGGCAAAGGAGCATACACCCATTGAAAGCATGAAGGCATCACAATTGACCACTTTAGCTAGGCAATTGGGTTGTAACACAAAAGGAGTTTTGAAGGCAGCCACAATAAAGGCTTATATAAATAAGGTGAAAGCTGAGAACAATCTTCTAAGGCTGGATAGAAACCAACCCTAAGGTACTAGTGACATGTCTTATATTCTTGATACACATGCTTGAACACTCATGTGCATGGTATCTAACAAATCTTTCTTTTTATTCTTTCCTGCAGGATCTTACAAAGGATATTACTAGATGGAGCTCAATCAATAGAGATTTTGATATTTTTGCTCAAAATAATAAAGCAGTCACCTACATTTTTTGTTTATCAATTTCTTCAGAGATTTTCTTTTAATATGTAATCATCAAATGAAATGAAAAGTTTCCTTCTTATTAAGATTGCTGATCTTTTTCTTGTGCAAAACTTTCAATTGTGATTTATAGTTTTGTTAGCATTAGATTGTGCTTTTTTAGTTTGAAAAAACTGTCAACAAAGATCCAAGTCTTTTTGGCTTTACTTAAGTTATTAATTGTGAAATATCCAAGTCTTTTTGCTTTACTTAAGTTATTGATTGTCTATGTAATAGTCCTTAAAACAATATCGGATGGCTTTCTTGATCCCATGTCTCACATTGGTCTTTAGGTAAGACAAGTGGTGACCTTGAAAGTATGGTCTCATATCTCGATCAAGTGAAGAGACATGAAGCTTAAATATCACTACTATGTATCTAGTGTTAAACTCCATCGAGACAAAGATACTAGAGTGCCAAATTGCAGTCTAGTTTAAGTGAAAATCTATTTGAGCTAAGGTAGAAATTATAGTGCCTCATTTTTCTAGGATTCTACCCCATCAAGGAAGTTAGAATCTAGTACAAACCAATTAAGACTCTTTTGGACCCTAGATAGGACAATTTGTGGAACTTAAGAAACTTACTATTGAGTTAGATTCTAGTTTAGATAAGCATAAGATCTTCAAACTAGAATTTGACTTTCTTACTATTCAATGTTCAAAGTCCCTTGAGGCTAACAAATTACATACCTACTTGTAACCTAACTAATGAGTAAGTATATAGATCTAAGCAAGTATATGCAATGATTCTTCAAACTAATAAACCAAGGGAAGAGAGTAGCAATGTCCACTACTTGTCCAAGCTCAGCTCTAGACAACATAGAAAGATGCTAGTTCTACTAATTGTCTAATTATAGGCATGGAGAAATGATAGAAGGTTGACCACTTGTCCAACCTATCATCTCTAGTAAGATGGGAGGTTTGGCCTTAAGATTCACCATGTAACCAACCTATACATCATTGTATTATGAAGAGTAGAAAAGAAAAGCTCCACATGGAGATAAGCAAGCTCCACCATTTGTCGAAGCTCTCTTCCATTAAAACATGAAAAAACTCAGCTATGTTGTACAGGGGGGACTTTTTTTCAAGGTCCACCACTTGTCCAAGCTAGCATCCATTAAAACATGGAAATAGACAAAGCTCCACCACTCGTCCAACCTTTAGAGTTGCAAAGTGTATGGGTTGTCTAAACTAGGTATGGGAAAATAATTGAAGGTCCACCACTTGACACATGGAGAGAAGCAAGCTCCACCATGTCTCCAATATGCTAGACTCCATTGAAACACCCTAAACCCATGATATTTTGTACATAGGGGATGTACATTCAAGGTCCACCACTTGTCCAACCTAGTATCCCTAGTAGCTTGATAGGTTTGGTCTCAAGATTCACCACTTGTCCACTCTATGTCATTGTATTAAAAAGGATTGGGTGTTAAGGTCCACAACTTGTCCAACCTATAAGGTTATATCTTAAATGGTATTTCTTATCACAACTTGAACTACCCATGATATGTTTTACATGGGGGTTTTGTTTCAATATCCACCACTTGTCCAAGCTAACTCTATTGAAACATAGAGAGAACCAAAGGTCCACCACTTGTCAAAGCTAGGCTATATTGAAACATGGAGAGATGGTTGCTTCACCATTTCTCTAAGATAGGCTTCATTGAAACATGAAGAGAAGAAAGATCCACCATGTCTCCAAGCTAGGATCCATTTAAATACCCTAAACCCATTATATTTTGTACATGGGGGGTTTTATTTCAAGGTCCACCATTTGTCTAACCTATTATCCCTAGTAGCACGAGTGGTTTGGTCTTAAGATTCACCAATTGTACACTCTATGTCATTATATTAAGAAGAACTATGTGTTAAGGTCCACCACTTGTCCAACCTATAAGGTTATATCTTAAATGGTATCCTTTCTCACCATTTGAAATGCCGATGATATGTTTTACATGGGGATTCATTCCAAGGTCCACCACTTGTCCAAGCTAACTCTATTCAAACATAGAGAGAAGCAAAGGTTAGCCACTTCTCAAAGCTAAGCTCTGTTGAAACATGGAGATAAGTAACCTCCATCATTTTTCCAAGATAGGTGTCATTCAAACATGGAGAGAATCAAGATCTACCATGTCTCCAAGATGCTAGGATCCATTGAAACACCCTAAAACCATGATATTTTGTACATGGGGTGTTTACATTCAAGGTCCACCACTTGTCTAACCTATTATACCTAGTAGCATGAGTGGTTTGGTCTTAAGATTCACCACTTATCCACTCTATGTCATTATATTAAGAAGAACTGGGTGTTAAGGTCCACCACTTGTCCAACCTATAAGGTTATATCTTAAATGGTATCCTTCGCCACTTGTCAAGATGCATCACCACTTTTCCAGCCTATAAGGTTATATCTTGGAATGATATTTTTTCTCATCACTTGTAATACCCATGCTATGTTTTACAAAGGGGTTTTGTTCCAAGATCCACCACTTGTCCAAGCTAACTCCATTGAAACAAAGAGAGAAGAAAAGGTCCACCACTTGTCCAAGATAGGCTCCATTGTAACATGGAGAGAAGGATGCTCCACCATTTCTCCAAGATAGGTTCCATTGAAACATTGAGATCAGAATCAATCTCCACCATGTCTCCAAGCTAGGATCCATTGAAATACCCTAAACCCATAATATTTTGTACATGAGGGGTTTACATTGAAGTTCCACCACTTTTCCAACCTATCATCCCTAGTAGCACGAGTGGTTTGGTCTCAAGATTCACCACTTGTACACTCTATGTCATTATATTAGAAAGAACTATGTGTTAAGGTCCATCACTTGTCCAACCTATAAGGGTATATCTTAAATGGTATCCTTTCTCACCACTTGAAATGCCCATGATATCTTTTACATGGGGGTTTCATTCCAAGGTCCACCACTTGTCCAAGCTAACTCTATTCAAACATAGAGAGGAAGAAAGGTCCACCACTGTCCAAGTTAGGCTCCATTGAAACATGGAGAGAAGGAACCTCCACCGTTTCTCCTAGATATGCTCCATTGAAACATGGAGAGAAGTAAGCTCCACCATGTATCCAAGATGATTGAAATACCCAATACCCATGATATTTTGTACATGGGGGGTTTAAATTCAAGGTCCACCACGTGCCCAACCTATTATCCCTAGTAGGTTTGGTCTCATGATTCACCACTTGTCCACCCTATGTCATTATATTAAGAGGAATTGGGTGTTAAGGTCCAC
Organism: Adiantum capillus-veneris; assembly: GCF_014529385.1. Lineage (NCBI taxonomy): Eukaryota > Viridiplantae > Streptophyta > Polypodiopsida > Polypodiales > Pteridaceae > Adiantum > Adiantum capillus-veneris. The sequence continues at coordinate 5,675,662 of NC_140933.1, read as the reverse complement.
CACTTGTCCAACCTATAAGGTTATATCTTGAATGGTATTTTTTCTCACCACCTGTAATGCCCATGACATGATTTACATGGGGGTTTTGTTCCAAGGTCCACCACTTGTCCAAGCTAACTCTATTGAAACATAGAGAGAAACAAAGGTCCACCACTTTTCCAAGCTAGGATCCATTGACCTTAATACCAAATTATTCCTAGTAGCATGAGTGATATGTTGTACATAGGGGGTTTACATTCAAGGTCCACCACTTGTCCAACCTATTTTCCCTAGTAGGTTTGGTCCCAAGGTTCACCACTTGTCCACTCTATGTCATTATATTAAGGATAATTGGGTGTTAAGGTCCACCACTTGTCCAACCTATAAGGTTATTTATTGAATGGTATTTTTTCGCACCACTTGTAATGCCCATGATATGTTTTACATGGGGTTTTTTTCCAAGGTCTACCACTTTTTCAAGCTAACTCTATTCAAATATAGAGAGAAACAAAGGTCCACCACTTATCCAAGCTAGGCTCCATTGAAACATGGAGAGAATGATGCTCCACCATTTATCCAAGATAGGCTCCATTGAAACATGGAGAGAATCAAGCTTCAACATGTTTCCAAGCTAGGCTCCATTGAAACACTCTAGGGGGTTTTATTTCAAGGCCCACCACTTGTTTAACCTATTATCCCTAGTAGCATGAGTGGTTTGGTTTCCAGATTCACCACTTGTACACTCTATGTCATTATATTAAGAAGAAAAATGTGTTAAGGTCCACCACTTGTCCAACCTGTAAGGTTATATCTTAAATTGTATCCTTTCTCGCCACTTGAAATGCCCATGATATGTACTACATGGGAGTTTCACTCCAAGATCCACCACTTTTCCAAGCTAACCATATTAAAACATAGAGAGAAACAAAGGTCCACGACTTGTCCAAGCTAGGCTCCATTGAAACATAAAGAGAAACAAAGGTCCACGACTTGTCCAAGCTAGGCTCCATTGAAACATGGAGAGAAGGAACCTCCATCATTTCTCCTAGATAGGCTGCATTAAAACATGGAGAGAAGTAAGTTCCACCATGTCTCCAAGATGCTAGGATCCATTGAAATACCCAAAACCCATGATATTTTATACATGGGGGATTTACATTTAAGGTCAACCACTTGTCCAACCTATTATCCCTAGTAGGTTTGGTCTCACGATTCACCACTTTTACACTCTATGTCATTATATTAAGAGGAATTGGGTGTTAAGGTCCACCACTTGTCCAACCTATAAGGTTATATTTTTAATGGTATTTTTTCTCACCACTTGTAATGCCCATGACATGCTTTACATGGGGGTTTTGTTCCAAGGTTCACTACTTGTCCAAGCTAATTCAATTGAAACATAGAGAAAAACAAAGGTCCACCACTTGTCCAAGCTAGGCTTCATTGAAACATGGACCTTAATACCAAATTATTCCTAGTAGCATGAGTGATATTTTGTACATGGGGGGTTTGCATTCAAGGTCCACCACTTGTCCAACCTACTTTTCCTAGTAGGTTTGGTCACAAGATTCACCACTTGTCCACTCTATGTCATTATATTACGAACAACCAAACTAACTCTATTCAAACATAAGGTCCACCACTTGTCCAATCTAAGCTCCATTGAAACATGGAGAGAATGATGCTCCACCATTTATCCAAGATAGGCTCCATTGAAACATGGAGAGAAGTAAGCTCCACCATGTCTCCAAGATGCTAGGATCCATTGAAATACCCAAAACCCATGATACTTTGTACATGGGGTTTTACATTCAAGGTCCACCACTTGTCCAACCTATTATCCCTATTAGCATGAGTGGTTTGGTCTTAGGATTCACCACTTGTCCACTCTATATCATTATATTAAGAAAAATTGGGTTTCCATATCTAAATGGATCTTTGCTTGGATAAGTGGTAGACCTTGAGACGTAAATACCCATTCTACACTAGAGCATTGGTTAAGACTTATGCACTTCAAGCATACCTTTAACAACAAGTAGTAGTTATTAGTTGACCCTTAAGTCTAGTTGAAATCCATGGTATTGAGACTAAGAGAGAGTGTAGCATAAAAAAGAGTTGGGCTTTTAATTTGACTTTCTTTCTATTAATGAGTAGATCATAGATGGATTTTGGTATCTAATACAAACTTAGGGTAGACAATGTAAAACTCATGTCTATTGTTGTGTTTGCATTAAGTGTTCTTGTTCTTTAATTTCAGAATCATTACAGAAAAATGGATTGGCTATATGCTGGCATAAATTGAAGAAAACTATTGAATTACCCATCCAACCTCATCCAAGGAATCAACCACCTCTTTATCACCTACCACTTGCTTTCAAGGACATCAAAAGAGTTCTTATCTTGGATCTAGAGGGGTTACTTCTCAAGACAATTAAAATGAAACATGGAGATTCTATGCCAGCTTGGGCTCAACACATGTGACTTGTGGAGGATAAAGATGAAGTTTATCATGTGGTGCGACCAAAAGCACAAAGTTTTTTGGATTTTTGTGCTGAATACTTTGAGCTATGGATATGGAGTTGCTATAACTTAACAAGAGTGCAACGCATCACACAAAAATGTTTTCCTGAGCAATATACCAAGTGCAAGGTATTTATGAGTAACAAAAATTGCCAAAATCCAAATATTATGTTAGGATTTACAACGGTTTATCACAAAAAATTTGAGTGATATTTGGAAGATATTTGAGGAGTTTGGATGCAAACAATACCTTAATTTTTTATGACACTCCATATAGGGTGATGTGGAACATGCCAGGGACATATCTTATATTTCCAAAGATGTGGAGGCAAACTTCCGAGCAACTTCAAAACTTCTTGCAGAGAACAATAATTCCATGGTTGGTAGGATGGTTGTATGCAAGAGATAAGAGAGTCTATACATACAACACAATTGTAAATCAGTACAGTGATTCTGAGACAAATTATGTCCTTGGTGTGTACTTGTCAACACGGAAGCATTGAATAAATATGGCCATAAGATGCTTTCTTTATTCTAGTGTGTATCTTTCAACATTTGTATAATTTGATATAGTCTATTTCTTTTAAAAACAAAGGTGTGTCAATTTTATGAACACTTCAATGGAGTTCACCCTACTCTAAGGGGACTTCAATGTACTATTGGAGTGCATCCTATTGTAAGGGGACTCATAGCACAACATCCACCCCCTCTAAACCTAGACATCCTCTGATCCACCCCCTCTAAACCTAGAAATCCTCTGGTATGTGCCACATTTGAATTTTTGCAGCTTCAAATCCATTGGAGATCATGATATTATCTTCATTGATAGATTCCAACACTTCTTCTTCACTTTGATATTCACGTGTGTTTTGCTTTCCTCTTCCTCAACATCTTCTGGATCACTATCTTCTCTTCCTTTAAATATTTACAATGGTAACCTTTACTTATGTACCCTCTAGTTCAAACAAGCTGTACGTAGCATTTTCATGCACATGATTTACAACATGATCCAAACCATCTTTTTGAGAACTTACACATGGCTGTGTGCTGGTTATCAAGGCTACTATTATACACTAAAACCCAGTCACCTTTGTCAATTGCTTTACTTCTGAGCCTATATTGTTTATCAAAGTAGTCCTTGTTATTCCACCTTGATTTTTTCAGTCGCTCTTTTGCAGCCTCAATGTCTCTAGGTCTTCTCTCTAGTTGCCTTATATGCAATATAACGATCTCTTCCCTACTAAGCCCATCTTGCCAAGGTAGTACATTCCATGTGGGAATGTTATCTTCAATTGGCATCACTGGATTTTGACCATACATTAAATCCATGGGCATATAGCCAGTTATTACTGAGCTATGTGTTGTTCGATCAACCACCACAAAGCATATGGAAACAAATTTGGCCACTCACCGACTCTTCCTTTGCCATATATGACGTTTGTGCTTGTGATCTTTCACAATTGATACAAAACCTTTCAATACATTCTTAACCATACATTCTACCCCTCCTTGCCCTCTTTGTTGCTCGAGATTCATTGACCACATTAATGAATGTACATTGTAATCCTCCAACCTGTTAATCCTTTGTGTATCATGCTCCCAAGTTTCAATAAGAAGTACAACATCAACTTTTATTGTTAGTTCATCAATGCCAACCCCCGCATTCCATGGCTATCCATTGCAATTCCAAAAGCATACTTTGAATTGTAGCTCGGCATCATAGGTCACAAATTCCTATTTACTCAGAGGACTTGCCTCCTCCTTGCGCACATTTTCTTCGTGAGAGATCTCCTTGCTTTTGTTATTCCTCTCATAATATGCCTTGTGATGCATATTTTTCTGCTTAAAAGTGCGATCTTCACATACAAAATATTTTGTATCCCTAAAATAAATCCAACTATTATTAAGGATAATATTTTGTTTGGTCTCATCTGGCATGGTGCATACAATTTCTTGTTCTCTCGAGCAAGGATCTCCTTATGTACCTACTCTGTGTGCTCTATAAACCATAACTTCTGACATGCCAAAGTGGGTTTTGAAGAAATCTTTGATAACAATGGCAAGAGAAGGAGGCGTCTTTAACTTTTCTTTGGAATTTCATAAATAACATTTTTTTTGGAATGTCGCTCTTGTTCCTTCAACTCCTCTACATCCACATTCTCAAAAATTCTTTTTTTGAGCCATAGCTTGCATGAGGGAGGAATTAGGAACCACATTTCTACCACATACATCAACCCAAGACTTGTTTGAGCATACATTTTTCATGTCGCATACATCCTAGCACATGGTGTTAAACTTTTTTCTCTTTCAGTACATGGTTATGCTATACTTTGCTCATGAACTCCTTCAAAGCATTCAGGTCCAATAGAGAGCATTTACATTCCTTGACTTCCTCTTCAAGTTGCATCAAAAATGTATTGTTTGCATCTCAAGTGTTCTCTTCAGATTTTCATTCTTAGTCACATGAACCCTTAGCATGCCATTCTCCATTTCAAGTGCCCGTAAGTTTTCACCTTATTTGTTTACAATCTCTTTCATGACAATACCAAGTATGCCATGATCTTGTTTTTTTATGTCATTGGTTGAGTGGTTGTGTTGCTATCTCTCCGAATCTATTTACTTCAAAAATGCTGTTGCAAAAAAGCCTTCCATAACTCTATTTTTTTTTTGTTTTTACATCAATGGATATAGGGCATTGTTCTCTTTGATCAACGCTATAGATCACCCAAATCGGAGTTTGGATGAAGAAGTTATGATCAAAAGATTGATCCGTTGTCTACTAGGTAAAAAATGGATGCACGAGAGAGAACGAGAGAGAGAGAGAGAGAGAGAGAGAGAGAGAGAGAGAGAGAGAGAGAGAGAGAGAGAGAGAGAGAGAGAGAGAGAGAGAGAGAGATAGAGAGAGAGAGAGAGAGAGAGAGAGAGAGAGAGAGAGAGAGATAGATAGATAGATAGATAGAGAGAGAGAGAGAGAGAGAGAGAGAGAGAGAGAGAGAGAGAGAGAGAGATAAAGAGAAGAGTTTCAAGTGATCTATATATTGTATTCTCACATGCATTTCCAACCATTCCCTTATCAACCCATCTTTGGGGTTCTAGCCTCCATGTTGACTTCAAAAAAATCCAGGTCAATCTATCCTTTGTCCTTGCTCACAATTTCCGTCTTTACCTCATAGAAAAGGTGTCTTAAAGTCCTAGGAAGTATTTGATCTTGCAATCAAATTTTATCACCTTTATTTCTATGCTTCTTATCCATGATCCTTATCTTTGCATATTTTTTCTATACATCTTCCATGCTCAAGTCTCCCTTGCTTAAGATTCTCACTACTTACCATCATGTATCTCTTATCCTAAGATCCTTTGACACATGACTCATGCATGCAGTAAGTGACTATTTTGTTTCTAATATGCTCAAATTTTTTCATTTCACTCATGTATTCCAATGTTTATTTTTTCCGTAGGAAAAAACTAACCTCCTTTGAAATAATTGATCTCAAATGGAAAGAACAAAAGAAATAGCAAGAAAGGTTCATTCAAACCCCAATCTAAAGCATTCAAATGTCAAACAATGTCAATAAAATTTTCCAAAGACACAATCTAGTAGTGTCAATACCAATGTCAAGAGGATGATAAACTATCCATTGGAATCCTTGAGAGAGATAAGGAAGGCTACAAAGCCATGTGTCTTCTTATTCTAGAATTTCCTTTCATGATGTCGGTCATGCAAATTTGTGATTCATTGTATAGGAGAATGAACATCACTGTGTTTGATTGTATGAGGTGGTAGTCCCAAGCTTTACTATGCATTCAAGAAGCAGCTAAAGACTTCCTAATTGATCTTATGAATGATAGCTACAATGCTACTGTGTTATCTCATAGGGTGACTTTGATGAGTAAAGATTTTTTTGCTTGCTAGTAGGTTGAGATACAAATTTGACAAGTTTTTTGAGTCCATTCGAAATGAGGATGTGAAGGCATTTCATATTTTCAACATACCTCCCTGCTGTATAAATCCAAAGAAGTCAAATGTTGTGATAGAGGATGTCATCCATCTTTACCCCACAATGAAATATAGGGAAGCTCAAACAGACAAGATAAAGGACAAAGAGAGGGAGAAACTACAAGAAGATGCACTTCTCTTAGACCAAATTCAATGGTTAATAGAATCAAATTTGCAAAACTTTCAAAAGGTCACACATTAGGAAAAATATGAATCCCAAAAGGGTCCTTTAGGATCAAAGATGCTTTTGAAATATACTCTCTACACCATTCTGGCCACGGTCCCACCAATTTTGTATTTTTTTTAATAATCATAACTAGAGCATTTTATTTTTAAATTTGACGGAGCAATACTGCATTTGGATCACATTGCTGAGTCTTTCCATAGATATGTTACATGATATAGTTTTGAGGCATGTAGATAAGGCCTATCCATGCCCCCCCTTTTATGTCCTATTGTTGATTGCAATTTGATTGGTTGCTCTTACAAGGCCTTTAAGGTTCATATTTCTCTTAATGAAGTTAAATAAGTGTGTATATCTCTCAATCATGGGAAAAATTGAGTATCTATGTGAATATTTATCCTGATGACACAAGGATTCTAGTTGATGCTAATGTGGAAATATCTGACACAATTCTTAAGGTATGTGCATTGAATTTATTTTTCTCTATAGTATGTTGATAATTTTTCTCATTGTGTTAATGTTACTCATGATGATATTGATAAAGTGCGTTCCAAATGAAATAAGCAAGAAATTGTTTGTCATTGATCTACATATATCATATTTTCTATTCAATGCACCTGAGGAGATGAATAGAACTTTTGATGGTTTGAATATCCTCCAATCCAACATTGCACTTTTCCCATATTACAAGAGGTATAGCCACTATTGTCATCTTCTCTATATGAGTTCCTTTTTCAAGCAATCATTATTTGATCATGGTTTATTTAGTGTTCATTGGAGTCTTATCATCTTATACCTTTTGGAAAGATATGAAATCTTCATGAACTCGTTACAGATTATTTATGGACAATTTACAAGTTGTAAGTAACCTTCTTGCGAAAAAAGTTTTCTTCATAGAATCTTCTTTCATACATATTTTAAGTGTTTATTTCTTTTTTAATGCTACAAAACTTGTGGTTTCTTTTGTGGCGAAGCAAGATAATGGTTTCAAGCTAGAGGATGATGAAAATCCTTTTAAATATTTCAGTCAAGATGTTCCTCTAACAAAATGATATAACATTTTGTGGATGGAGAGTAATGGCCAATGCGTGGAGATTTATAAAGCCTAAGTTTAAAATGAATACATTCAATGTATGGTTTTTTTATTCATTTTTATTTCTTATGTTTTTAACAACAAATGAGGAATATCTTAGCTTTTTTCTTCCCTTATTGCTTTATAGCTACATGAATATCCAAAGAATTGGGTATGGTGGGTTAAGGAGAAATCTATATCTTTGATTTTACAGGATGCTATATGTCCCAATGATGGATATTCTCCTTTACCATCCTCAGAGAAGCTTCAAGATAAGAAAAGTTGTAGGAAGACATCTCCAAGCAAGGAAACTGGCAAGAATAAGAAGATAAATTTGAGTAAAGGACAGGGAAGGCCTTGCCCTACCATCCTTGTCTCAAATTTTAGCTTCAAAGGACTCATTATTATCAGAGAAAGGGGAAAGATGTTATGTCACCACTCAAATTTCTATTCAATTTTAATATAAGTTACATCAATTATACTAACACTATCTAACTTTGTACATTGGAATGAATCCACAACAATGATAGAGACTACATCATTCAATGTAGTCAAGTGTCTAGCGTTTGAAAGTGTAAATCACATTTTCTTTAATATTGCCATGGCATGTTACTTAATAAGTTAGTGGTAGACAATAGGTTTCTACATGGACACTTGAAAGAAAAAGGAAAGGAGAAGTATTTGTATTGATTTATATGTAGAGATTACATCAAAAGAAAAAGTAATATTTAACTCCTCCTTGTTGATGGATTAAGAGAAATACTCTTTGAAAGAAGACATGTCTTGTAAGAAGTTGTTTTCTCCACTCTTGTATTCACTATAGAGCCATGAAATTTAAATCTATAGTATGGGTAATTTTATCAAGCAAATTGTGTGATTTTCTTACATCTTGTAAGGTCTAATTTGTAGTGACAATCAACTTTCTAAGATCATTGAATGGATGTACCTTGATTTCTAATTCAGCCTTTTGGCAATTATCCTTAGAATCAAGTGGAACCCAATCTCCTAGCTTTCTTTCTCTTCTTTTGTAATCGTAGCCTAAAACTAAGGATTAATAAGAAATCTAATAAGATATAGAAATAGAGTTTGGGCTATTGACTCATTGCCTCAAAATAGACCCTCAATATAAAATGACCTTTTTCTAAACTTGCAAAAATCATAAAATTTGTTGTTATGAAACTCATTTTCACCTAGTAATGTCACCAATGTGAAAAGTTTCCCTTGATTGTCAATGAAGAGAAGATTTATATCTCTCTAAGTACTATGTCTCCTTGATTCAATGACAATCTTCTATTCAGACACATAGTCATTGGTCGTTTTGAATCCACTGATTTGAAACACACTGATCCTCTCCAATTATTGTGTCCACTTCATTTGGTCTTCAGCCACATAGTCGTTGTCCGTTGTAAATCCATAGACTTGAAGATGCAGTAAAAATATGGAGAGATATAAACCATTGAATCTAGATCCTCCTTGAAGTGTTGCCTAGCTTCATTGCTTTGACTACATCATCTTTGATTTTAATGGTTAAGCTAAAAGTAGTAGATGCATTGGGGGTTTATCATTATCAATCCAATGACCTTAAATTTGAAACTGTAAATCTCAAAGCTCTCCATAGACACCTCATATTGCTGCTGAAACCTTATATTCTCAAAGTACACAAATAACCCACTTGTCTTGTAAAATAAATATGTCTTATCTACCTACATAACATGTACAATTCTTATATAAATTGATTCAAATGGGCCACTCAAGTTTAAATAAGTTTCAACTTCAAAGTTTTGATGAAAGAACATACGTCATCAAATATAAACACATTCTTGCTCATTGTTTACAGCATTACAATATGCATGTATTATTTAAAAAATAAATAAAAATGTGGATATTGAGATAAGTACAACACCTTGTCCGTGCAACCCTAATTTTAATAGAAAATAATCTTTTAAGATGTTAAACTCATGATACGAAGAAACTATTGTGTAAGAAGGGCATCAAGGAGAGGAGCATCGTAAGAAAGAAGGATAATGTAGAAATATAATTAAATGTTTAAGAAAGCAAATATGAGTGAAAACCAAATCTCTAAGTCAAGTCTTTTTATTAATGGCCTTATTTTTAATGTCTAGCTCAAGATCTAAACAAAATTCTCCTCTCGATTATAAAAAAGGTGCTTGTGTATCCACTCTTTAATCTTTTCCTTGCAAATGATCAAAAGATCATTCAATCTAGCTATTTCTACTAGAACAAAGAAGGATCCGGATGTTTTTCTAGTTAGCAGTTAGAGGAGACAAGTGTCATATTTTTGTACACATGCCAACACATTACTAGTCTATCCTTTAATCAAGTGATTAGCAAGGAGCCATTTTTTAGTTACTTTAGGCTCTAATGATGACTTGGACGCCTTTTGGTTTAGAAACATACTTGCTCTTAATACTACATACAATCTTGAAGGGAATGTTAAATCCTAGTGTCGAAATCCTCCTCTCATTGAAGATTTGGCTAAGGCTTGTAAATAAAAACTAGAAGAGTGGCTTAGGTTATTGCTTTATGCTCATGGGTTGATTATAAAACTAATAGTGTGGTTACTGATATATGTATGGGGAAAAACACGTGCCAATTGAGGACATGATTCCCACACGGAATGTATTTCCTTTGGAAGATTTTATGAATAGGGAAGACCTTTTTTCTTTTTGTGCAAAAAACAATAAGACATAATAACTTAAGATATTGATTTGAAGTAGCATGAAGTCCTAGTCTTGATACTGTTTTGAGTGCTATTTCAAATAGGCATGCATGGGTGTATCCACTTAAAGATAAGTCCAAAGTGTTCACGTGTTTTAAGAAATTTTTGTTTATGGCTAAAAATGTCTCTAAATGTATAATGAAGATCGTCCACAATTTGTAATCTTTTTTGAGAATTCAAGAAATCTATATGTAAATACATGGAAGAGGAAAATTCTCACTCTTGCATTGGGGGAGATTGCACCTAGTGTCTGTGCTCTTCTTCTCTTCTCTTGTCTCTCCTCTCTCTATGCCTGTCTAATACTCCACTCTATAATGTGCACTTGCATGTGCTTCTTCCTTTGTGGTTTCCACCAAGTTTTTTTATTCCTCTAGATCTTCCTTTGTGGTTATTCCTCTAGGTTGAGGGTAAGGTTTCCTTCAAAATTAGCTATGTCGATGTGACTGATTGGTAAATATATTTGTCCATTATGGAATGCTTCAACATGGTGTGCACTTCCTTCAAAGTCTCGGTGGTTTCTTGCTTTCATTCTAATAATGACTTCTAATCTGGAATCTCTTTGACAAGTTTCCACTTTTCAGCGTTCAAATTGGACTTTAGCAACTTTAGACATTGCACGAAACTGTTAACCGAGCCGACGTCAGTTAACAGAAGCTGCTAAAGATCAAAGCCTTATGAATGCACATCAAAGATGAATATGAAGAAGCAGCGAAGATTGGAGTTACATAATTTTCACATTTTTTCAAAATGTCCATATATTGTAATTTCTCGATTTATTTAGCCATTGTTATAATTGTAACGTGTTACGATCTCAATAAGAGTTTCAAGATGTAAAGAATAGGCCAGTTAGTGTACCTAGGTTGCAGATACAGTAAGTGTGGAGCCTAAAAGGTCTTGGGCTCTGGGACATTACACATTCTAAACCTTGGCTAAGGTATAAAAGCCAACTTTGTAAAGATTTCATTAAGCTTTTTGGTAGAAACTACACAGTATAAGTTAATGGTGCTTACTTATCTCCTTCTCATGCTTCCTACTTCCTTGTCAATTGTCACATTGCAGTGTCGTCTCTTGCATTGCAACCACAGGTAAGAGCTCTACGCATTGACGTAAACATATCATGGTAAATTCTAGCTTTTGGCGTTGGGGCAACCAAACTTGGTCTGCGTTAGGAAGTGTGCTATGTGTTGAGATGTGGAGCTCTACATCTTGAGCTGGCATCCACTACGGGTCTTGGCCGCTTACGACATTTACTCACTGGCGCGTTAGGTGACCGACACAGAGGATCTCTGCCAGTGATTCTACAGCTGGACTACACTCATAGTGCCAGCCTAGTACGCTTCTAGCGAGTTCACACTTAGTGACCGCATGTACATATGTGCTATTTTTCAGTTTTAGCACTTAGTCATTTTGTACTCTCTTTTCTGTACGAAGAAGAAGAAGCTTTCCATCTCTGTGTGGTGTGTGCTTGTCTTGTGTAGCTCTCTTACATCCTCATTCTTTACATGGTATCAGAGCCTAGTGCAGGCAAGAGAGGCTAAGAGATTTACTGTACAAGTACAGTGGTTGTATGTATGCTTGATTGTGGACACTCGTTGAGTGTAGAAAGCGTTACAGGTACCACGATAGCAGGTTCAACAGATTTGCGGGTTTTTGCAGATTGCAGCTATTTTGTCTTAGTGCTTCAAGATGTCTGACGGTTTCAGTCAGATTGTTACTTAGAAGCTTGAGAAAAATAACTACCCTGCATGGAAGTTCAGAATAACAAATTTCCTAAAAGGAAAAGGTTATTGGGACTATGTAGAAGGAGACAATGAAAAGGAACCAGAGATTCCCGAGGCAAATGCTACAGCAGAACAAAGGAAAGCTTTGAGGGACTGGCAACAAGGCCAAAGCAAAGTGATGTATTGGCTTTCTATGAACATCACAGATGGCATGATGGGCTATCTACAGGATGCTGAAACCCCCGCCATTGCATGGAAAAACTTAGGCAGAGTGTTCGAGGTGAACACCAAGGCCAGGAAGCTTCAACTAAAGTCGGAGCTAAATCAAGTTAAGAGGAACAACCTCTCAATCAATGATTATGCCTTGAAGATCAAGAGTATCATTGAGGCTCTTGGATCTATTAAAGTCTCACTGGAGACGATGACATTGTCCGTGTATGCTTGGATGGTCTAGGAGATGAGTATGTACATTTTAGGTCTTCCATGAATACCAGAGACGACATCCCCGTGTTCCAAGATTTGATTTCTATGCTTATTCTTGAGGAGAAGAACCTTGACACATCTTCTTCTCATGACAGAAATAATTCTGAACAGGCCTTCTATTCTAACTCCAATAGAGGTAGAGGTAGAGGTCGTGGTCGAGGCCCAAGGGGTTGCAGGGGCCAATTTCAAAAAGGTCAATCAAATCAAAACAATACAGGTGGTAGGGGAAACCAGTCTCAAGGCAGGGGGAGTCAAAGAGGTCATGGTGCAGGATCAAGCAGGCAGCAATATACTGCAGATAGCAGAGAATGTTGGACTTGTGGTGAAAGAGGTCACATGTCACGTGACTGTCCAAAGGGAAAAGCAAGTGGAAAGAGAGAACAGGGCAACTATGCATCTACTAGCAGAGATGCAGATGACAACAAAAACGAGCGCATGTTTGTTATGCAGCATGTAATGAATACAATGACTGCAGAGAATTCCACCCAAGATGATGTTTGGTATGTGGATTCAGGTGTCTTTAATCACATGACGTCTCGTGGAGAGTGGTTTAGAGATATGCGCAAACCAGATGTGTCAGGTTATGTGCAGAGAGGAGATGACACAGCTCACCCCATTGCTCATGTAGGGGACATACCTCTAAATACGAAGAGTGGGAAATCAAAGTACTTAGCAGATGTACTTCATGTCCCAAACATTACAAAGAATCTTGTTTCTATTGGATAAATGGTTGAGCAGGGTTTGCAGGTTCGTTTCAATCCGAATGGCTATTATGTAGAAGATTTCCAGAATGGCTGTAAGCTGATCATAGAGGGCAAATGTGTGGGCAGAATGTTTACGCTGAATGTAGACATGCCTGAGGTAAAAGCTGCATTATTTGCACAGGGCACAGGTGTTGTGGCTGATGTTGACATTTGGCACAAACGCATTGGCCATGTCAATGAGCAGAGATTGCGCAGCATGCAATCAAAACAGATTGTAAAAGGTTTGCCCAAATTCAAGGTGGATGGTATGCATAAAGTGTGTGCAGCATGCCAGTTTGGAAAATAGTCAAAGGGCTCATTTCCACATGAGCGCAATGTATCTAAAAAGCCACTTGAGGTGGTGCACACAGATGTTTGGGGTCCAACCGATACTGCAAGTATACATGGTTGCAGGTATTATGTCTCTTTCATTGATGATCATACAAGGAAAGTATGGGTCTACTTCATGCGTAACAAAAGTGAAGTGTTTGGTCACTTTCATGACTTCAAAGTCATGATTGAGAAGGAGACAGATATGCAAATCAAGACATTGAGGTCAGATGGAGGGGGAGAATACTTCTCCAACGATTTTTCAGATTTTCTGTGAATGCATGGTATACACAGGCAGTTTACATGCAGATATACACAGGCAGTTTACACAGCAGAATGGGGTCGCTTTCAGGACTTCAAAGTCATGATTGAGAAGGAGACAGATATGCAAATCAAGACATTGAGGTCAGATGGAGGGGGAGAATACTTCTCCAACGATTTTTCAGATTTTCTGCGAATGCATGGCATACACAGGTAGTTTACACAGCAGAATGGGATCGCAGAAAGGAAAAACAGGCACATTGCAGAGGTTGCATGTGCATTGATGAATGAGAAGAACATGCCTCATCATTTCTGGGTTGAAGCTGTAAATACAGTTGTGTACATTATGAACAGGACACCTACAGCTGCGGTGCATGATGTAACGCCTGAGGAAAAGTTTACAGGTACAAAGCCTGATTTGGCACACTTGAAAGTGTTTGGCCGCATAGCTTACGTGCATGTACCAGATGAGTTGCGTAGGAAATTGGATCCTAAAGCAGAGAAATGTATTCTTGTGGAATATTCCCTTGAACAAAAGGGGTACAGGTGCTACAATCCTACTACACGAGAATTACGAGTGAGCAAAGATGTAGTCTTTGAGGAGATGAGCAGCTGGTACAGTAATGCACATGGCACTATTGGGGCTGATGTAAAAGATGATGTGGTTGTACAAAATGTGAGGCCACAGTCACAGGTTTTGAGTGGACCACAAGAGTCCTCTTCTCGTGGCTCTGTTGAGAATCCATGGAATGGTAGACTACATACGCAGGTTACTCCACCAGCAGGTACAAGGAATGTATCACGAAAAGGAAAGGAAAAGGTTGATGAACCTCCCTTTATGGCGGATGCATCATCAGGGTTTTCACATGTAGACATGGATTCAGATGGTTCTGAACAAAGTCTTGATGAGGAGTTTGGAATTCTGGCCGTCAGGACACCTGGTGTAAGGAAAGTACAAGAAGATGCTAGAGGGAAAAGGAATGACCCAGGACCGCGCAGATCTAACAGAGTCAGAAATCCAGTTCAGAAATTGACTTATGATGGGTATCTAGCGCATCACCAAGCCTACATGGCTAAGGTGATACAGGATGTGGAGCCCACATGTTTTGAGGATGCGGTTGGAAATGTGCATTGGGATGATGCAATGAATGAAGAGATGGCTGCATTGGAAGCAAACGACACATGGGAGTTGGTGCCATTGCCAAGTGGCAAGAAAGTTATTGGCTGTAAATGGGTGTATAAAACCAAGCATAAGGCTGATGGTAACATTGAGCGTCACAAGGCAAGGCTGGTCGCAAAGGGTTATGCACAGACGTATGGCATAGACTATGAGGATACCTTTGCTCCAGTGGCAAATATGACGACTGTGAGAGCTGTCATAGCAGTGGCTGCATCTAGAGGATGGATTATGCATCAGATGGATGTAAAGAATTCCTTCTTGAATGGTGAGTTGCAAGAGTAAGTGTATATGGATTAGCCACCTGGTTATGTCGATCCAGGTTACCCAGATTATGTATGCAAACTTCTCAAGGCTTTGTATGGTTTGAAGCAGGGCTCTAGAGCATGGTATGACAGGATTGCCAAGTATCTTGTCAGTATTGGGTTTAGGAGAGCTCATGCTGATCATTCACTCTATGTACGTGAGAGTGACGTGGGGATTGTGGTCATTACCATATATGTAGATGACCTTATTGTTGTGGGTGACAATGCTATGGAGATTGACCATGTGAAGGGTCTTCTCAAACAGGAGTTTGAAATGAAAGATTTGGGCGAGTTGCGCTACTTTCTTGGCATTGAGGTGATCAGGACTCCAGAGGGTGTATGGCTGTCACAGAGACAATATGCTTTGGACATGTTGTCAAAGTATGGTATGGATGATTGTAAGACAATTTCTATTCCCTTGGATATGAATGCAAAGCTGAGTGCAGAGAAGGGTGATGTTGTTGAGGATGTCAAGATGTACAGAAAGATTGTGGGTAGTCTAATCTACTTGACTATCATGAGGCCAGACTTGAGCTACACAGTAGCCTTGGAGAGTCAGCTCATGCAATTTCCGAGGAAGACACATTTGGATGGAGTACGACGCACACTTCGGTATGTGCAAGGGACTCTTGACTATGCATTGTTCTATGCAACAGATGTGCCATTAGCATTGTATGGGTATACAGATGCAGATTGGGCAAGTAGCATTGTTGATAGGAGATCTACCAGTGGCTTCATGTTCTCTTTTGGTAGTGCTGCTATCTCTTGGAGCAACAAAAAGCAGCCTACAGTTGCTTTATCGAGCACAAAGGCCGAGTACAGAGGTGCAGCAGTTGTAGCGTGCGAGGTAGCTTGGCTACGCACATTACATGAGGACTTGGGAGTGCAGGTGGACCAGAAGATTGTCATCCATTGTGACAACCTCAACAACATGCAGTTGGCTAGGAACCCAGTGTTCCATGCCAGGACCAAGCATATAGAGGTCCATTACCACTACGTTCGAGAGCGAGTGTTGGCGGGCGACATCGACTTGGTCTACATCAGCACCAGAGGAGCAGATAGCGGATATCTTTACCAAGGCCCTCGGAGCTGAGAAGCTTCGACATTTCCAAACTATGCTTGGACTCTACAACATGCAGAGCTCGAGGGGGAGTGTTGAGATGTCGAGCTCTACATCTTGAGCTGGCATCCACTATGGGTCTTGGCCGCTTACGACATTTACTCACTGGCGCGTTAGGTGACTGACACGGAGGATCTCTGCCAGTGATTCTACAGGTGGACTACACTTATAGTGCCAGCCTAGTACGTTTCTAGCGAGTTCACACTTAGTGACCGCATGTACATATGTGCTATTTTTCAGTTTTAGCACTTAGTCATTTTGTACTCTCTTTTCTGTACGAAGAAGAAGAAGCTTTCCATCTCTGTGTGGTGTGTGCTTGTCTTGTGTATCTCTCTTGCATCCTCATTCTTTACACTATGCAGTGTCAAGGGTGCTAGCATGCGCATGGCAAAGGGCTAAAACAGGTATGGAGGCCCTGGGCAGGTCAGTGATAGCGGAAATGTATGCTTAAGACAGTTTTTTAGGCCAAAATGGCCCCAGATTGGTCCAATTGGGGTGATAGGTAAAGATGTTCGAGATGTTGATTTGATGCTCTAGAATATGGTCTTTGAGAGGCTTTGCGAGTTGGTCCAGACAGCTCCTCAAACGGAGTCCGGGTGTGAAAGTTATGATTGTCTGAAGATGGAAAGCTTTGCAGATCCTCACCGAATTGGGCGGGCATAGGTGGTTGGTCAAGGTGGGTGTGAAATGAACACAGGAAGTGCTCGAGTTGTGGAGCATGTCGGTCTTTTCGGATTGAGGATTGGGCTTCTGGATGGAAAGCTATGGACAGTCAAGTTTTGACAGGGGCCAGTTTCGAGACGGTTGGGCTGCATTGGGAAACGTTCCATTTGGTGTTTTCTCGAGCTCGCTAGATGTCTAGTGTGTAATATGCAGCATGTGATGCTAGTCGGAGTCGACGGCACCTAAATCGAAGTCCGGGGCATGGAGGTATGCTTGGCCGAGGTTGGCAGTTCGTAGCAAACGTGGATGGTCGAATGCTTTTTTCCATGTTTGGGACACGCCGTTTGAGGCCGTGAGGCGGTCTAAATGAAGTGAAGTTCATGGGGTGTGGTAAGAGAAGGGCAGAACTCCAATTTAGAATGGTCCAACAAAGCTGACAAGAAGTGTGTGTACGTGCGAGCACCGATAGCATGCGCAATGAGTACTTGGGGGAGTTTCTTGGGGGAAGAAGGGAAATGTCAAAGGTTAAGCTTTAAGGCTAAGAAGGGAAAATGACAAAAGTATAAGGTGGAGACCCAAAAAGAAAGGGTGCTGACTGAAAGGCCTCTTTTTTTTGGAAAGTTTAAAACAAAGGAAAAAAAAAGCCCAAGGGCACAATAGCACCGGGCGCTACTGCCAAAAGAAAGAAGGCCTTTTTTTGAGTTGGGGAAAAGGAAGAAAAGAAGAGGGGCAGCGGGCTTCGAGAAAGAGGAGGGCTTTTCTTTTGGGAAGCAAGGGGAAGAAGGAGAAAAAAGATGAAACGCTTTGCGCGCTTGGCAATCAAGGTCGGCATGCGTGGTCTGTGAGGCGGCGGGGAAAAAGCGAGCGCTTGGCAAAAGAAGAGGCCAGCGAGGGTTGCCAAGAGAGGGGGCTTCTATTGAAGTGAAGCCATAAGTGGATGTTCCGGTCGAGGGTGTGCCAATGGATGCGAGTTTGGAGGGAGGTGTGTGCCCCTCTATGTGAAATAGTGATGGTTATGGTGCGGCCAAGAGCAGGTCATATGGATGTTGTACTTGGTGTTTTTTTTTCTTTGAAGGAGAAACTGTCATTGTCGGTTTTGGCATCCTCTCTCCCCCCTTCCCCCCTTTCTTCTTTGCTCGTCTCCAGGGTGTGTGGTGCCGATGTGTGTGAGCGTGTGCGCTCCTTGGGCCCCCAGTGTGTGTGTGAGAGAAAGAGAGAGAGAGGTGTTGAATTGTGGAAGTGCGAGAAGTGGGCAAGATCGGTGTGGTAGCTGTCTAAGGATTGTGCAGAGTGTTTGTGCGTTGGGCGAAGTGTAGGCGAGGCCCTGTTAGTGTGAGTTGCTTATTTTGAAGGTGTTTTTGAGAGGACAGGGGTGCTGTGAATACCCTGAGCTATATAGGGGCCATTGCAAGTGTGTCGGGTGTGTTCCCTATTCTCCCTCTCCATCTTCTGGTGTCTCCACGGAGGAGCACACTGATTGCTCCCTTGTGATGTGTTTATAAGCAAAAATGTGGCAGAGTGTTGGCCTGATTTTCAATGGTGATGAAGATGCGGATGAGTGGCTACTAGATTTCGAGTTATTTATGCTCTCATTGCAAATGTGGAATGATGAAGAAAAGCTGGAGACAGTGCCGTTGGTGCTACGAGGTAAAGCAAAAGCCTGGTTTGATGGTGTGGAAGCTACGGATAAGCAAGATTGGATTGGTTTTCAAGAGCGGTTTCTACACAGGTTTCGAAAAGTGGTGTCAACTGCTGCTGAAACGGATGCAAAGATTAAAGAGCTGCGACAAGAAGTGAAAATTTTGATGCTTTTGTCAAAAAGTTTGAAGCAAGCTGGAAGGATTTAGTGGCTAAAACCGGCAGGGGGGAGAGAGGAAAGAAAGGGGGGGATTACCTGTTGATGAAGCATCTATGCCGATTGTGGAGGAGCTTGTCAGCGAAGATGAGCCTTTTGTTAAAGAGAGCATGTGTGTAGAGGAGTTAGCAGATGCCAAGTGTCCAGTGTAACTTCAAGAGGTGGAGCCTGATCTCGTGGAGTGCTTGTATGAAAGGGTAACAGATCGTGGCCAAACGGTAGGTGCCGAGAGCTTGGGGTTGGATGATGAAAGTGGGCACGACGATGGTCCGGCTTTTGTGGAGTAGCTAGAGGATGATGATGATGATACCAAATCGGCCTATGGTGAAGATGATGAGGCTACAAGATCAAGCTTCTGGGAAACGAGCGAGGAGGATAGAGATACGAGCTGGGAGACAAAATCCGAAGGGTCTATGTTGGTAAAGGTGAAGTTACCCTATTGTGCGCATAAGAATGTGGTCGTTGCCACTATAAAGGATGAGCCGGTGATAGCATCAGAGCTTGGGAATAAAGATATGTAGGTGAGGGTGCTATGCGGCACCATGCTAATGACGATGCTCATGAAGGTAGCTATGGAAGGTGCTTTGATTGTATAGCACATACAAGGGTTTCCCAAGAAGGAGAGTGTTGTTGTGGCTGAGGAAGAAGAACAGGTTGAAGAAGATGGCATGCAAGAGATATTGAAGAACAGGTTGAAGAAGATGGCATGCAAGAGATATTGGATGCTCATAAAGAAGAAGAGCAGCTCCAGCTAGCCATGGATTGCACGAGAGATGCCTTGGATACAGGTTCTTTTGGCCAGGAATACATTGAAGATGAAACTGATTGGGGGTTTGATGACCCAGTGGGTGACATGGATGAAGAGACAAAGGTGCTTGTTGCCGGGAAAGCTTTGACCAGAATGCAGGTGATACGAGGGTCTATCCCTCTACAGCTGGCGATTCCTTTTGGAGAGCAAAAGTCTACTACTATGGTGGTGCCGACAGAGGCAAGTATGGAGATGAGTATGGAAGTGATGGTGACCGGGGTGCCTATGTTGAAAGAGTTGCCCACTAAGGGGAGTGGTTCTTTTGAGCATGAAGAAAAGTCCAAGGTTGTGGACTTGTTCGAGCTGTCAAAGGAAGTCTACGTATGGTGGTTGAAGGGGATGCTGATAAACGCAGTTGTGCAGTGGGCTGTCGAGGAGGTGCAGGATTTGCTTGAGGAGGATCTCACTTTATATGGTTGGGAGGGAGGGCATGGTATGTTCAATATGTCTGATGAAGTAGTGATGCATTTGGTGGTGTTTTTTTGGAAATGGACAGTATGCCTACGGATGTTGGGAGTAGTGGAAGTATGCCTTGTTAAAGAATATGATGTTAAAGAATATGTCCATTGTGCTATGGGCGGCTGAACACTGACTATACTATGTTGTAAATATACTTTGGATAATAGTTCAAAAGAGAAGAAGAGAAGAGCAGCTTGTTGAATGGCTGCTGCAGGGTAACGATTGTGTGTGTGTGTCTCGATGTGTGTTGGTGTGTGTGTGTAGTCTTCTTTCCTACCTTCTCCATCACCTGCGCACTCTACAAAGTGGTATCAGATCTCAGTTTGAGGAGCTACAGTCAATACACAGGTTTCCGCAGCTCTGGAAAACAACAAAAAAGAGAGGTTTTTTGGTCATAACTCCCTCACCCGAACTCGGAATACAGTGATCCACGAGTCTATCTTTATGTTTTTGGGCATTCCGGACGCATTGGCATACTCAGATTTTTCAAAATCTTATATTTTCTGCAGCAAACAGCCAGCTCACACAAGCATAGGAGATTTCCAGTTTTGCACTCGATAGTAGATTTACAGGTTGCATGTGAAGAATTCAGCATTTACACAAGTTTTGGAGAGCGACATAGAGCTTTTGCATCATGATATTGTGTTATCGAAGATTATTTTTGGTTGTTGTGGGTCCGTTATGGACAACCGCCTATGTAAGAAAGGATGTCGGAAGAAGTTGAGGCGGTTATATTGTCAGATTGAGTACTTTGTGGTTATGTATGGATATGCGGTCAATGTATTTTGGAAAACTGCAGCCTTTGTGAGGGTCGAGTGAGGTTTTTTGAAGCCTTGCCTTGGGAGATTTGGTACCTTGGCAAGGTGGATTAGGTACTGGAGCGAACCCCCGACTGGCCCTCATATGTCGTTTACGACTATGGGAAGAAGGTGGATGTATGGATATGTGGTACAGGACAGCGTATGGATTGCATTTGCATACAGGTCCATGTGGACATTGTTTTAGAGTATTTATGCATAGTACTAAGTCAGTCTGTGGCAAAGTGAGTCAGTGGATTTTCCCTTGGCAGTGAGAGATTTTCTATCAGTGTTTATGAGCACTTTGGTTAAGATTTTCACTTGAGATATTGTCCAAATACAAACGAAACTCTGCCGAAATTTTATCAAAATCCTTTGAAAGAAATTGAGAGAGTGAAGATGGCAGAAAGTTCAACTCAAGTCACACAGATTGTTGGAGAGAAGCTGACCAGAGAGAACTACAACATATGGTCTTACAGGATGGAGAACTTTATCATGGGCAAAGGTTTATGGGATTACATTATAGGTGAACAAGAGTGTCCCGAGGTTGGTTTGGAATCAAATAGAGAGAATGTTGAAGCACATAAAACATGGCAAGCAGGAGTAGAAGCTTACAAGAAGTGGATCGAGAATTCAAGAAAAGTGATGCATTGGATTTCACTATGCATTAGTGACTTCTTTATACCACATGTGAAGAAGGCTCAATCTCCAAAGGAAGCATGGGAGATACTAGCAAGAATGAACAGCTCCAATACAGAACCACGAAAAGTTCACTTGAAGCAAAGGTTACATTGTGTATGGCGAGGAAATAGATCCATATCAGATTATGTGACAGAGATAAAGCAAATACAGGAAGATCTTGCGAGCATTAATATTGAAGTTCCAGATGATGACTTAGTTTCAGTGACATTGAGTGGTTTGGGATCGGAATACAAGTCATTGGATACATCTATATCTGTTCGAGGACACATGCCTGATTTTGAAGAGTTAGTAAACCTTTGTTTGCAAGAAGAGGTGAAGTTAGGCAAGTCAGGTCCTTCTACATCAAATAACAATTCCAGAGATCAGGTTTTTTACTCTAGAGGTCGTGGAAACAATAGAGGTGGAAGAGGAAACTATGGTCGTGGAAACAATGTTGGAAGAGGTCAATGGAAAAACCAACAAAGTCAAAGTTACAATGATTATAGCCAAAGAGGTAGGGGGAGAGCCCGAACTCGTGGACGTGGAGGTGGACGATTTGTACATCCTCAAAGAGATGGATATTGTAACAGATGTGGCATTTATGGTCACTTTGAAAGAGAATGTTACACAAGGCTAAATCAAAATCGTGATCGTGCTGGAAGAGGCCGAGGTTATGGCAGACATGGAGGAAACTTTGTTGGATACAATCCTCATGATCAAAATATATATGACAATAGGTCGAGTGGACATTTATTTCCTATGGAGCATGTTGTTGGAAGCATGGTGGATCCAAATCATACAAATGATTGGTATTTAGATAGTGGTGCCACAAATCATATGACATATCATGGTGAATGGTTTGACAGAAAAGAGAAGTTAGAAGAGGATGAGTTTGTCGCTACAGGTGATGATACTATGCATCGGATTACACATGTTGGTTCAGTTCCATTGCTAGAAAAAGACGGGACATACAACACATTGGGAGATGTTCTATATGTGCCTTCAATCACAAAGAATTTAGCATCAGTTGGACAAATGACAGATCAAGGGTTGCAAGTCCGTTTTAATCGTTATGGATGCTTCATAGAGGAGTTTCACAAAGGCAGACTAGGCAAGATATTGGCACGTGGAAGAAAGAAAGGTCGCTTGTTCTCATTGGAAGCTGGAGATCCATGTTTACACAGTGGTATGTATGCAAACAAATCAGCCACTCAAGATGATTGGGCAGAGTTATGGCATAAGAGGATTGGTCATGTCAATTTTAGAAGACTAAAGCATATGCAATCAAATCAAATTGTACGTGGATTACCAAAGTTTGGCAGATTGAATTTTGATCATGTTTGTGAAGCTTGTCAATTTGGAAAGCAATCTCGTTTACCATTTCCAAAGAGAGGGAGAATTAGCCAAAGTCCTTTGGAAATTGTTCATTCAGATATTTGGGGACCTTGTGATCATGCTACACCAAATGGTTGTCGATATTTTATTACATTTACGGATGATTACAGCAGAATGAAATGGGTTTACTTTCTAAAGGCAAAGTCAGAGGCATTTGAAGTATTTTTGGAGTTCAAAGTTATGGTTGAGAAAGAGAATGGTTGTCAAATTAAATGCCTACGTACAGATGGAGGGGGAGAGTACATGTCACACAGTTTTGATGATTACTTACGTGAACAAGGCATAAGAAGACAGATTACTTGCAGATACACACCACAACAAAATGGAGTTGCTGAGAGAAAGAATAGAGTCATAGCAGAGATTGCAAGAGCCATGATGAATGAGATGAATATGCCATTAACATATTGGGCTGAAGCAGTTCATACAGCAGTACACATTATGAATCAAACACCAACAGCTACCATTCATGAAATTTCACCTTATGAGAGAATTTATGGGATCAAGCCATTAGTTTCCTACATGAAAGTTTTTGGATGTGTTTGCTATGTTCATGTGCCAAATGAAGCAAGAAACAAGATGGAGCCAAAGGCAGTGAAGTGTATATTCTTGGGCTACCCAGTTGAAAAGAAAGGTTACAAGTGCTATGATCCTACGACAAGACAAGTTTATGTCAGTAGAGATGTCAGATTTTGTGAGCATGAACCATGGTATAAACCAAAGCCAGTGATGATAGAAGATGAGTATGAAGAGAAAGAGAATGTGCGTCATGTTGCTGATAAGCCAGGACCATCAACAAGAACTATTTCAGGACCACATATGGCAGAGGAGAGTACAGGAAGTGTCAACCCATGGAGCGGTCGTTTGCGAGATAAGAAGCAAGACGAGAAAGGCAAGAAGAAAGTGGTTGAAGAGAGTTCTGGAGATGAAAGCCTCGATGAAGAGCATGGTTTACCACATTTGAGGACACCTGGCAGTAAGCATATTGAGAAATATGTACCCCCATATGCAAGAGTTGAAGAGAAGAGTGCCACACAATTGAGAAGATCAGAGAGGGTGCGTTATCCAGTTGATAGATTGACATACAACAGTTACATGCGTACACATTATGCATACATGGTTTCACGTGTTCAACATAAAGAGCCTACATGTTTTCAAGAGGCAATTGGAAAATCAGAATGGGAGTCAGCTATGGATGATGAGATGGATGCTCTTGTGAAGAATGACACTTGGGATTTGGTTCGCTTGCCAAGTGGAAAGAAAGCAATTGGTTCAAAATGGGTATACAAAGTCAAGTGCAAGTCAGATGGTAGTGTGGAAAGATACAAAGCGAGGCTTGTTGCTAAAGGTTATGCACAAACAAAAGGTCTTGATTATGATGAGACATTTAGTCCAGTTGCAAAGATGAAAACAGTCAGATTGGTGATAGCAATGGCAAGTATGTTCGGTTGGAAGTTACACAAATGGATGTGGATAATGCATTCTTGAATGGTGACTTGGAAGAAGAAGTTTATATGATACAGCCAGAGGGTTATCAACATCCAGAGTTTCCATATTATGTGTGTAAGTTGAAGAAAGCATTGTATGGTTTGAAGCAAGCATCTAGAGCTTGGTGTGAAAAGATAACCAGATTCTTGAAGAAGATTGGATTTAAACAATCTACTGTTGATCACTCATTATTTTTGAAGCATGTTGATGGAGAGATCGTCGTTATTGTTATCTATGTTGATGACTTGATTCTCACTGGAAGTCATGCTGAGCAAATTTTACATGTCAAGAAGAGTTTGTTAAGAGAATTCAACATGAAGGACCTTGGTGAGTTGAGATATTTCTTGGGAATTGAAATTGTCAATACTTTATCAGGAATTTGGATGATACAAAGACAATACACGTTGGATATGCTTGAGAAGTATGGAATGACAGCTTGCAAACCGGTTGATACACCTCTTGATCAAAATGTGAAGTTGTTTGATGATGGACATTACATTGAGGATGTCACTATGTATCGCAAGATGGTTGGAAGCCTTATTTACTTGACAATAACAAGGCCAGATTTGAGTTATGCAGTGGGTGTTGTGAGTCAATTCATGCAAAATCCATGTTAAGTCATCTTGATGCAGTGAGACGGATTATGAGATATGTGAAAGCCACTGTCAGTTATGGAATGTTTTATGAAAAGAATGGGAAGCTTTGTCTTTATGGTTACACAGATGCAGATTGGGCAGGAGATTTTATGGATAGAAGATCTACAAGTGGTTATGCATTTTCCATTGGCAATGGCATGATAAGTTGGAGTAGCAAGAAGCAATCAACTGTAGCATTATCAAGTACAGAAGCTGAATATCGTGGAGCAGCTTTGGCAGCATGTGAAGAGTCATGGTTGAGAGTACTTATGGTAGACTTTGGTTTTGACTATCTTGACAGTGTCATTATATATTGTGACAATATTAGCAGCATCATGTTGGCAAAGAATCCAGTCTACCATGCTCGCACTAAACACATTGAGGTACATTATCACTTCATTAGAGAAAAAGTTTTGGCAAATGAGATTGATTTGGTGTATGTGAAGACAAATGATCAAGTTGCGGATATATTCACAAAAGCTCTTGGAAAGGAGAAGTTTTGCTACTTTAGTGAAGCATTGGGAATCCATCATATGCAAGCTCACTCTGAGCTTGAGGGGGAGTGTTAAAGAATATGATGTTAAAGAATATGTCCATTGTGCTATGGGCGGCTGAACACTGACTATACTATGTTGTAAATATACTTTGGATAATAGTTCAAAAGAGAAGAAGAGAAGAGCAGCTCGTTGAATGGCTGCTGCAGGGTAACGATTGTGTGTGTGTGTCTCGATGTGTGTTGGTGTGTGTGTGTAGTCTTCTTTCCTACCTTCTCCATCACCTGCGCACTCTACATGCCTAGGGAAACTTATGTGGATGGTTGGCTAGATGCCTTGGTGCGACACTATGTGAGCAATGTCGGGGGATAAATGTGCGAAAGGTGAGCCAGGAAGGCACCGGGCCCCTGACTGTGAGAGGTGCGGGAAACAAGGTGTAGCAGATGCAATTACCGACAACAATATTCAAACAAGCAGTCCGTCTAATTTCCAATTAATCTGCTAACGGTTTGAGATTAGGATTAGTTTTGGCTTACGGCTTGGCTTGAGGGCTTAAGCTTGAAGATTAAGCGAGTGAGATTAAGAGCTTCCACGCTTTTTCTTATGATGCCGAGAAGAATTCCCGATGATGAGGTGAAGGACTCCGAGCTTAATGAGCTTGAGATTAGGAGGAGTTTAAGAATTCCCCGCTTATGAGGAGGATATTAGGTGCTTCTGAATTATCAAGAGCTTAAGAGATTATCCAGTGGGGAGAAGAGCTCAAGGTTCTCGAGCTTAGGTGGAGATTCTGAGCTTAAGGAGCTTCAAGATATGTGGAGGGAGATTATGAATAATGGGCTCATGAGGAGGAGGAGGTTAAGAATTTCCAGCTATGGAGGTTCAAAGATGGTGTTTAAGAGGAGGAGCTTAAGGACTAATGCTGGAGAAGGGAGATTCCCAGTCTAAGGAGAGGAGAGAACTCACGATGATAAGTGAAAGAAGCCGTTCCTTTTCTTTTTATATTTTCATGGCAGTCCCCTTTTGCTAAAGAAGGAGAGGCACCCATTAGCGATGTCGCTAATGGGTCCTCCCCCTTGTGACGTGGCAAGACCAGCGGATGACCAACATAGTTCGTGGCGTGAGTAGCACCAAAAAGCATTGCAACGCCCTGCTGATCATTTTTCGCTTCTACAGCGTTCTCATCCGAGTGCCACGGCGGCGAGCGGGAAGATTTTTCCTTCTTCCTACTCCTTCTGCGATCTGTGTTGCAGGCCATGCCCTTTTTTTTCTTTGCTTGGATTCACACTCAATTAAAATTAAAAACTTCCTTTTGTAAATGGGCGGCCCTTTGGGTTTATGGCCCTTGGCCTTTGGGCTGCCGATTTCCTTCATAAGGACACCACATTAGGGATTATTCATTGGGCGGCCACAACATTGGTAAGGGCACCACATTTGGCATACATATTGGCAAAGGCCTTACCAGGTTCAACAATTGGGCGGCCGGCCTTCGTAAAGGCATCACACTTGGCATACAAATCGTCCAAAAATCTTGGGACTTCATGTCTGATGCACATGCCGGCCAAAGCTTTGCCAGGCTTATTCATTGGTGGCCATAAGCATCGTAAGGGAATCACATTTGGCATAAATATCGGTTAAGGCATTGCCTCCTTGACTTCATTTTCCGCATCCACTGATTAGCAATATCACCGTGAATTCTACTGCCCACTCTAGTGTGTTGAATGGCACCATGGCTTCCAAGATGCAAGTATCTCTGTCCGTCAAAGCTAAGCATATGATAAAAATGCTTCCGCATCGGCCCACATTTGGCATACATATTGGGCACCGCACTACATTAAGCCAGTTGGATGACTAATCACAGCTGGCCCCTGGTGATACTTAAACTGGCCATATTTTGCCAACCAAAATCCCGATCACCGATCTGAAAAGACCAACGCGCTCCAGAAAGTGAGCACTTCAACCCGATGCATTCATTTCAGTTTTATTGCGTCAGCTACTGGTGTTGCCCAATTTGGCACAGATCTGCAATCGACTTGAACTTTAAACTGCCATAACTTCTTCATCGTAGCTCCAATCGACGAGCCGCAAAGACAGGACGATAGAGCACATCGAGCACTGCAGTTCTAGGGCACAATACCCCATCCATTTTCACTTCAAGCATAACACGTTTTAGCATAATTAAGGCATGTTTTGGCCCTTTGAGCCGCATTTGACATACATTCTACATTGAACTCGGCCTGTAACCAACCCTTAATCATTGTTCATTAAACATATAAGCTTCAAACAAACTTAATGTGCAATTTCCTGGCATCTTTCTTTGCATGGGAGCGGAGCTACACGACATTCACCCCCTCTGAACCTGCACAGCCTCCGGTCTGTGCCAATTGCACTTAATCACCTTCATTAAAATCATCATCAGACATATCATCTGACGCATACATAACACAATCCTCTGGAGGCGGATCTGAATGGGAATCTTCAAGAACAATCTTGCCTTCTCGCTTCTTGAACAGCTTGATCCTTTTTCCTGCAATAGGCACTTTAAGCATAGTACCATCTAGTTCACACAATTGATATGTCACATTATCAAAAACATGTTGCACCACATATGGTCCAAACCACCGTTTCACCATTTTTCGAATAGCGGAGTATCGGTTCTCCAAGCTATTGTCATAGACAAGTACCCAATCACCTTCCTTGATAGCATGTGGTCGTAGTCTATGCTTTCCATCAAATGCTACCTTGTTCTTCAATCTTTCCTCCTTAAGCTTCTCTTTAGCTTGCTCAATATCCTCTTGACGCCTCTCAAGCTGCCGAATACGTAGAGCAAGCAATTCTTCAGTAGACATACCTTCTTCCCATGGCATTACGGTCCAAGTTGTACCTGCTTCCTCTGTAGGCATAATGGGTTTCTTCCCATGCATCAATTCGAATGGCATAAATCATGTAACTGAACTGTGAGTAGTGCGATCAGCCCACAAAGCAAATGGCAAGGGTTTAGGCCAATCACCAATATGTCCTTCACACACCTTTGCTAAAGCTTTAACAATAGGTGGATGTCCTCTTTCACTCTTTAGGTTACCTTCTGGATTATATGTTGTGGTGAGGGCGAGCTTAATGCCCATCCGAGAAAAAAACTCCCAAGCTTCATCTGCGTCCAGCTCTCCTCTATCTGTAGTAATTCTGCCAACACATCCATACCTAGAGATAACATCTTCAAGCAAGAACTTGCATACTGAACTGGTAGCTTTGGTATGCAAAGCTCTGCCTTCCACCTGATAAGTAAGATCTTCCCTGGCAAGAACAATAAATCTCATCTGCCACACTCCTACTGGCATTGTAATAAGGTCCACCACCCACTTGTAGTGCATAGCCAGTGGATAGGTGGGATGCAACCCATCTCTATGTCGCACATTAGAGTACTATTGACATATTAAGCATGATCCACAAATTGAACCACATCTTTATACATACCTCTCCACCAATATCGGTCTTTAATTTTGACAAAGGTTGCCCAGGCTCCTCTGTGTCCAGCCCATAGACTTTCATGAAACTCTTTAATCACCTACTGCTGGGTTGCTTTGTCGCAAATAATTCGTTGTGGTACCCCTCCTGGGCGCTTCGATTGCTTCCATAAATGTCCCTCTTTCAGGAAATAGCCATAGGACTTTTTCCTGATCTTCTTGCATTCTTGATCACTCCATCCTTCTTGTTTAGTGAGAGTACTTAGGTAGCGGCCAATCATAAGCCACTCTCCATCATAAAACTCTTCAGAAAAGACTTCAAAAACATGAGCAATACTACCGCAGTTGGAACGTAGATAAGAAGACCTGTAGAACTTCAAGCCAACATCATCATTCGTGGTCAGCATCTCTTCTTCATCTTCAAACCTGGCTCTTGAGAGCATATCTGCAAAACAGGGTTATCTCTACCTGCAATATGACAAAATTCAGGGTTAAGAGACTTGATATACGCTATCCATTGTAGCATGGCAATGTCCGGAGTAGAGCAATTTGCAATCATCCCTATCAGTGGCAAGGAATCTGTCTCTACCACAACGGTAGCTCCAATAAAGTATTCTTTATCGGTCCTTAGAGAAGTAGCAATGCCCAAAGTTCCCTCTTAACATGTGGATATCCTCGTTGACGAGCATTGAGCACCTTGGCCCCAAATCTCACTGCATATCTGTGTCATTCAGCATCATCTTGACCTATAGCCCATCCAATACCTGTCGGGCTAGTGTCAACTGTTAAAATAACTGGCCTGTCGCATTTATAATCAACTTTCCTCAAGGTCGGAGCCTCAAGAATCATCTTCTTTAATTTCTTAATAGCTTGTGTGTGATCTTCTTCCCAAAAAAACCTCTTACCTTTTCGTAGCAATTGATACAGCACCTCTACAATATGGGTAAAGTGTGGCAGCCAAATACGATAGAACACACACGCGCCTAAGAATAGATGAACCTCAGTAACTGAAGAACATGTGTCCTTCATATTTTCGATTGCTTCAACTTTTGCAGGACTTGGCCTTCTTCCTTCAGAACTGCACATGTGTCCCACAATTAAGACATCCTTAGCTCCAAAAGTCGATTTTTGACCTGAAAGTGTTAAGTTAACTTCTTCAAGCCTTGATAATATAGCATCACAGTCAACAATATGTTGAGCAACAAACTATCTGCACCCCCTCTGGTCTTTTGCTTCATCTTTTGAGCCTTCTTCACAGCCCTTAATTGGTAGATCATCAATGAAAGGCATGGTAACATGTGGGATAAAGTCCCTTAATACCTTATTCATGCCGTTCATCATATGAGCTACTGAATTAGTAGCACCCTGTGGCAGAGTGCACATCCTTACCAAACCAAGAGGAGTACGCATTGTAGTAAGATCCCTGCTCTCCAAAGCTAACTGGAATTGATCATATCCTGAATAAAGATAGCCCATGGAGTAAATAGATCTACCTGCAAAGGCCTCAACAAACTCATCCACAATTGGGCCAGTATCCACACTGCGGATTGTTACCTTGTTAACCGGTTGCATGTCCTGAATGAACCTTAATGTGCCATTTTTCTTCGGAACAGTAAACCATCGATTAGAATATGGAGCACATGACAGCTCCAAAATTCCCATTTGAATCTTTTCATTGAGCAAATTGATGAGCTTTGGCAAGTGAGCTTTAGGAACTGGAATTGGACGCAAGCTCCATGGCATGTGTGGAACAGTGAAAATAACCATTGGTGAAACAACACTTGAATCTACACACCCTATCTCACTTGGCTCAAAAGCGAAAGCTTTACCATGTTTTTCGAGCATACCTTGAAAACATTTGATCTCCTCTTCATTGAGGAAACCGTCTTCACCAACCTTCAGCTGCTGCAGTGTCTCCTTAGTAAACTTATGCCCTATGTTCTTAGGATCTCTGAGTATAGGCTGTCGAGAAGCCTCCTTGATTATCCCATCACTTCCTTTTGGCAGCGGTGTAGCCACTGGCCTCACTTTCTTTGCAACAGTCTTGTATTTGGTCTCTACCTGTGCTTCAACAGTTTCACCTGAATCATCTTCAATATGCATAAGTGCTTCATATGAACTTAACTCATCATACATGTCCATTGAATGAACCTTGACTACTTCAGTTCCACTTTGTAACCTGTTTTTCCTGATCTCTTCAAGCACTGACATAGTCACAACGCTGCAATTCACTTTGAATACCTGAAACATACTGTTTTTCCCACTTTGGCAGATCATTAAATTTTTTGAAAGAGATTGAACCTTCAGATGTTAACCCCAAAAACCCCGAAGAGAAAGCTTCTCTTTGCGAGAAATTCTCCTCACTTGTACCACCATAGTCCCGCTTTATAATGGCACTTTGAGAAAATCCTGTGCAAACCTGTGTTCTCTAAACTCCTTGCGTATCTTTGGCATTGGATGATCACGAAGACTGTCCTTATTCCTAACATGGTCAACACATACAATCAAGAATTGCACTGCTTTCTTACCATCACGGCTCCAAACCCTTGCATAGGCCGAGCCATCATCCAACACTTTGGTTTCCATTCGCACAGCCGTAATGTATGGTTGCCCCAGAATTAAAGGATAAGAGGAATGCTCCTGTATAAAGAAGTTTTGCTCATCACAAACATCCCCTACAGTTACCTTAACATTGGCACATGCACCATAGAGGTCGCCTGGAAGCATATTGGCAGCTCGAATCCGCCAACCATGGTCCACATCAATAGGCCATTTCCCCTTTTTGTGCAAGCTTTTAGCCATCAAATTGATCTGCGATCCATGATCTATGGGTGCTAAGATCGGTTCTTCGATGTCGCCAAGCTTTACAACAGTTTTCGTTGTTGCTCTTGCCCAATGAGTCCTTGAAAAGTGACTCCTTGGTATGCTTTCACTATCTTCATCTTCATTGAAATGAACATGCCTTACCTTATGTACGGTTGGATTTGACACCACCACAGACCTCGACTCTTCTTCTTCTTCAAGATTCGCCAAATACTCTTCATAGTCGTCTAGAATTGCTTTAATGTGGCGAACCATCTGGCTCTTCACTGCCTCCGGCTCCTGTTCACTTGGTATCTGCCGCTTCCTTTTGATGATATCTATTATCTCCTCATGAAACTCACATTTGGCAATCCCCAGTATATCACCCAATGTGAGCTCCACCTTGCTATTTAGAATTCGCTCTTCAAAGACTTTCTTTAAATCTGTAGCTAATTCAATGTCAGACTTGAGCTTATAAGAGGGTCCCCTGGGTTTACCTTTCTTTTTGTCCTTAGGTGCATCCTCCATCACCACTTCAGGAGCGGGCTTAGGAGCAGGACTTTCTTCTTTCTTGCTGTTGAACCTCGCTGTCCTCTTCGATGTCCCAGGAGCTTCTTCATCTCTTTTTCGCTTCTCCTCCACCATAGCCTCATTAGGTTGAGACTTCGCAATGAATGCATACACTGAGAGGGAATCCACTGGATCAGTCCACCCTGTGGTTTCTCGAATTGAATTCCCTACTTGCCGCAACTTCCCATAAGTTACCTGTCCAGTTTCTACTGTCTTCAAAGCATAAGGCCATAATTGACCCTTGGTACCTGCACCATCTTCATCACCCTTCCCACAGACTTGCAGCCCAAATGTAGCTACCTCCACAAGAGCAACATTATGCTGAATCTCATCAACTATCTTCTTCATGCCACCCCTTCCAAAGTTCAGGCGGAGCATCTCACCTGTTGCCCTAAGGTGTATCTTCTTGTCCTTCCAAAACACCACATTCTTTTTATATGCTTTGTCAAATTCATCACATTCCTTAACATACTTGTGGTCTTCAGTGTCACACAACATGCATCGGTCCCAGCCTTTGCGTAGTGGCTGCTAACTAGGCTCCGATGTAGACCCTTTTGCAGCTAGACCATCAAATTTAACAGCTTTAAAATTCAAATTCAATTCTTGAATACCTTTTACAAATTCTTCAAGAACTGGCTCCTCCACTCTGGGTATTGCCGAGGTTGTTTTCTCTTTAGGTTCCTCCTCCGTAACATCCATGATGTCAGCCACGATCATCTTGTCGACTCTCATTTGTCGTTTCACGATCATGTTGACTGCTTCGGTGACTACCTTCCAGTCGGATGTTAAGCCCAATTCTCCACTTGGATCCTCTAGCAACTGCACTAAACTCTTCTGAAGTCAAGGATCAGCATCCTGAATGAACAACTCAACCTTCTGATCCCTCATTGAACGTTGCTCTATCGAAGACAGTTGCTCAAATTTCTTCTCAAATTCCCGCATTAACTCTCATGTAGACAGATTTTTGTTCTTCTTCTGCACCCACTTCATGAAACTTTGCCTGGTTACGCTTTGAGAATCCTCCAGGAAGTATTCCTCCCGAAGCGCCCTCTTGAAATCCTGCCAATTCGGGCCTTGAAGCACTTGAATTTCTTTAATTCGACTTCTAAGTTCCGGCTCATCAATCAAGTGGAATCCTTCTACTGCGTTCCTGATCAGCAATTCCATTCTCTTCCATTGCATGTTCATAGATATTGCAGAATCAAATTGCTTCATCATTGTTGCATGGCAGCCTCTTGCGCTGTCGACATCCTTCTTCACCACACTCCTCACCCCGGCTCGATTTGCGTCGGGTTCACCAAGAATGTTGGGCGATAAATGTGCGAAAGGTGAGCCGGGAAGGCACCGGGCCCCTGGCTGTGAGAGGTGCAAAAAACAAGGTGTAGCAGATGAAATTACCGACAATAGTATTCAAAACAAGCAATCCATCTAATTTCCAATTAATTGACAAAATCCATGGTTAATCAATCACTAATGGAGCTTAAATGCTCTTTACAAGAAGAAATCCTGGCTTAATCCAGGTGCTTACCAGAAAAATTGATAGAATTTTGCTTACTCTGCCTTCTGGTTCCTGATTCTAATGGTCATTGCTAACGGTTTGAGATTAGGCTTAGTTGTGGCTTACGGCTTGGCTTGAGGGCTTAAGCTTGAAGATTAAGCGAGCGGGATTAAGAGCTTCCACGATTTTGCTTATGATGTTGAGAAGAATTCCCGATGATGAGGTGAAGGACTCCGAGCTTAATGAGCTTGAGATTAGGAGGAGTTTAAGAATCCCTGCTTATAATGAGGAGGATATTAGGTGCTTCGGAATTATCAAGAGCTTAAGAGATTATCCGGTGGGGAGAAGAGCTCAAGGTTCTCGAGCTTAAGGAGCTCCAAGATATGTGGAGGGAGATTAGGAATAATGGGCTCATGAGGAGGAGGAGGTTAAGAATTTTCGGCTATGGAGGTTCGAAGATGGTGTTTAAGAGGAGGAGCTTAAGGATTAATGTTTGAGAAGGGAGCTTCCCAATCTAAGGAGAGGAAAGAACTCACAATGATAAGTGAAAGAAGCCGTTCCTTTTCTTTTTATATTTGCATGGGAGTCCCCTTTTGCTAAAAACGGCGAGGCACCCATTAGCGATGTCGCTAATGGGTCCTCCCCCTTGTGACGTGGCAAGACCGGCGGATGACCAGCACGGTTCGCGGCGCGAGTAGCACCAAAAAGCATCGCAATGCCGTGCTGATCATTTTTTCTGCAGCGTTCTCATCCGAGTGCCACGGCGGCCAGCGCGAAGATTTTTCCTTCTTTCTGCGCCTTCTGCGATCTGTGTTGCACGCCATGACCTTTTTTTTCTTTGCTTGGATTCACACTCAATTAAAATGAAAAACTTGCTTTTGTAAACGGGCGGCCCTTTGGGTTTATGGCCCTTGGCCTTTGGGCGGCCGGTTTCCTTCATAAGGACACCACATTAGGTATTATCCATTGGACGGCCACAACATTGGTGTAAGGGCACCCCATTTGGCATACATATTGGCAAAGGCCTAACCAGGCTCAACAATTGGGCGGTCGGCCTTCGTAAAGGCATCACACTTGGCATACAAATTGTCTAAAAATCTTGGGACTTCATGTCCGATGCACATGTCGGTGAAAGCTTTGCCAGGCTTATTCATTGGCGGCCATAAGCATCGTAAGGGAGTCACATTTGGCATAAATATCGGTTAAGGCATTGCCTCCTTGACTTCATTTTCCGCATCCACTGATTAGCAATATCACCGTGAATTCTACTGCCCACTCTAGTGTGTTGAATGGCATCATGGCTTCCAAGATGCAAGTATCTCTGTCCGTCAAAGCTAAGTATATGATAAAAATGCTTCCGCATCGGCCCACATTTGGAATACACATCGGGCACCGCACTACATTAAGCCAGTTGGATGACTGATCAAGGCGACCAGGGCGGTTCGAACCCGGCCCCCAGCGATACTTAAACTGGCCATATCTTGCCAACCGAAATCCCGACCACCGATCTGAAAAGACCGACGTGCTCCACAAAGTGAGCACTTCAGCCCGATGCATTCAATTCATTTTTATTCCGTCAGCTGTTGCTCTTGCCCAATCTGGCACGGATCTACAATCGACTTGAACTTTAAACTGCCATAACTTCTTCATCGTAGTTCCAATCGACGAGCCGTAAAGACAGGACGGTAGAGCACATCGAGCATTGCAGTTCTAGGGCACAATACCCCATCCATTTTCACTTCAATAATAACACTTTTTAGCATCATTAAGGCATGTTTTGGCCCTTTCAACCGCATTTGACATACATTCTGCATTGAACTCGGCCTGCAACCAACCCTTAATTATTGTTCATTAAACATATATGCTTCCAAAAAATTTAATGTGTATTTTCCTGGCATCTTTCTTTGCATGGGAGCGGAGCTACACGATAGCATGTTACAAGTGGATGGAGGGGATCAATGCCAGGTGTTTGATCCAGGTGGATGATCGCAGGTAAAGCAGGGGGTTGGGCAACCCGCATGAGCAAAGGCAGCGGGTAGCAGATGCCAGGTTTTATACATACGTTAGGTGGTTTTGTGATGTGCAGAGAGTTTGTGTTTGTGTGGCAGTTTTTTAGTGCAATAAGCCTGTTTATGGTTGAACATGAATGTTCAACGAGGGGGTGGGCAATGATGGTGCAACCAAACTTGGTTTGCATTGGGAAGTGTGATATGCAGTGTAAAGGGTGCTAGTATGCGCATGCCAAAGGGCTAAAGCAGGTATGGAGGCCCATGGCAGGTCAGTGATAGCGGAAATGTATGCTTAAGACAGTTTTGTAGGCCAAAAAGGCCCCAGACTGGTCCAATTGGGGTGATAGGTAAAGATGCCCGAGATGCTGATTTGATGCTCTAGAATACGGTCTTCAAGAGGCTTTGCGAGTTGGTCAAGACGGCTCCTCAAACGGAGTCCGGGTGTGAAAGTTATTATTATCCAAAGATGGAATGCTTTGCAGATCCTCGCCGAATTGGGCGGGCATAGGTGGTTGGTCAAGGCGGGTGTGAAATGATACACGGGAAGTGCTCAAGTTGTGGAGCACGCCGGTCTTTTCGGATTGAGAATTGGGCTTTTGATGGAAAGTTATGGACAATCAAGTTTTGACAGGGGCCAGTTTCGAGGCGGTTGGGCCGCATTGGGAAACGTGTCATTTGGTATTTTCTCGAGCTCGCCAGATGTTTGGTGTGTAGTATGCAGCATGTGATGCTAGTCGGAGTTGACGGCACCTAAATCAGAGTCCGGAGCATGGAGGTATGCGTGGTTGAGGTCGGTAGTTCGTAGCGAACGTGGATGGTCGCATGCTTTTTTCCATGTTTGGGACACGCCGTTTGAGGCCATGAGGCGGTCTGAATAAAGTGGAGTTCATGGGGTGTGGTAAGAGCAGTGCGGAACTCCAATTTAGAATGGTCCAACAAGTTGACAAGAAGTGTGTGTACGTGTGAGCACCGATAGCATGCGCAACGAGTACTTGGGGGAGTTTTTTTTGAAAATGCAAAAGTTGAATGGTGGGAGTTCTTGGGGGAAGAAGGGAAAAGTCAAAGTTTAAGCTGTAAGGCTAAGAAGGGAAAATGGCAAAAGTATAAGGTGGAGAAAGGCGGCTGGCTGAAAAGCCTCTTTTTTTGGAAAGTTTGAAACAAAGGGAAAAAAAATCCCAAGGGCACAATAGAGCCGGGCGCTACTGCCAAAAGAAAGAAGGCCTTTTTTTGAGTTGGGGAAAAGGAAGAAAAGAAGAGGGGCAGTGGGCTTCGAGAAAGAGGAGGGCTTTTCTTTTGGGAAGCAAGGGGAAGAAGGAGAAAAAAGATGAAATGCTTTGCGCACTCGGCAATCAAGGTTGGCGTGCGTGGTCTGTGAGACGGTCCGAAAAGAGCGAGCGCTTGGAAAAAGAAGAGGCCAGCGAGGGTTGCCAAGAGAGGGGGCTTCTATCGAAGTGAAGCCATAAGTGGGTATTCCAGTTGAGGGTGTGCCGATGGATGCGAGTTTGGAGGGAGGTGTGTGCTCCTCTGTGTGAAACAGTGATGGTTATGGTGCGGCCAAGAGCAGGTCATATGGATGTTGTACTTGCTGTTTTTTTTTTCTTTGAAGGAGAAACTGTCATTGCCGATTTTGGCGTCGTCTCTCCCCCCTTCCCCCCTTTCTTCTTTGCTCGTCTCCAGGGTGTGTGGTGTCGATGTGTGTGAGCGTGTGCGCTCCTTGGGTCCCCAGTGTGTATGAGAGAGAAAGAGAGAGAGGTGTTAAATTGTGGAAGTACGAGAAGCGGGCAAGATCGGTGTGGTAGTTGTCTAAAGATTGAGTAGAGTGTTTGTGCGTTGGGCGAAGTGCAGGCGAGGCCCTGTTAGTGTGAGTTTCTTATTTTGAAGGTGTTTTCGAAAGGACAGGGGTGCTATGAATACCCTGAGCTATATAGGGGCCATTGCAAGTGTGTCGGGTGTGTTCCCCATTCCCCCTCTCCAGTGTCGCCAACCCGTGGCCTAATTCCATCATAAGTAAGAGTTTAAGCTAGGAAATCACACAATAAGCATAGTTGGGGTATTGGGGCATCATTGCTAAGCATTTAGATGCATTCCATGTCAAAAACGACTAGGTCAAAATCTCACTGCTGTTAATAATCATGTTTTTTGCCCTTCATCAAAAGTGAGATTTGAGACCAGAAGCATGTGTAGTTAGGTCTTATATGCTTGTCCTAAAAGTTTTGTAACATTCGGATGTCGTTTGATGCTGTAACGATCATGGTTTGCTTGCCGATTAGCGACTAGCTTTTGATGACTTAGGTCATTTGAGTGTAGCTTGAGTTAGATGCGAGTTGTTTCTTATTTTCTAAGAGATTGACACCCTCTTGTAGCCTCTATGCACTAGTCGAGTCAACTTCATCCCATGGATTGACAATTATGTTCATGGTAAGATAAGAGTGAGGTTAGGAAACCCATCCACATTTGGCACCGTTGTCGGGGACGAGTAGACTAAACTAAGAAAAACAAGAGCGTCTCGTGTAGTTGTCCTTTAACTTCCTCTAGGGTATCCTAGAGTTAAACTTTCTCTTTAAAACCGCATAGCTTAAGAGTGTCGTCTTTTGCTTTGTAGAGGTAGCTTGGAAGTAGATTTTACTTGCTTTAGTACCTTGTAGGATTATGTTAGAATTTTGAGAATAATTGATGGATAATACAAGTCTTAAGATAAATGCTCAAAAAACCATAAAAAACAAGAGAACAAGTGTTTGTGGACACTTTCCACAACCCAATTGTAGTACTACCTAGGAGTAGGGTAAGTAGAATCCGAGGTGGAATCTCAAATTATTGCTCACTCCAAAAGAATCATTTGTGAGTTTTTATGTGAAGTTACAAAATTTTAGGTCTACGGCTTGAAACATCACCAAACAACTGTCAACCACTGAATCCAACTGGAGATTATGCTCATGAAAGTTGTACGAACTAGTGGGTAAGCTTAAAGATGCATTTGAGATAAATTTTCAAGAGTTTGCAAAAACTTAGTTTATTTACATTTTCTTGGGAATATGGCCAAATTAAGTCTTGAATCGACTCAAAGGCTTAAAACATATCACAAAAAGACTGACCATTGAAACAATTGCAAAAAGTGTTCATTTTAGGCTAAAAGTAAACAATTGTGATTATTTATTTTTAGCTCAAAATGGATTAAGGATGTTACCAGAGACTCTATGCATGATTATAAACATCTTTTGTGAAGGCTCATAGAGTTTGGATCACAAAACAGACCAAAAATTTGATAAAAACTGAAATCTGTACGGATTGTCAATGAATTGAGTCTAACTTGATAAATCTTGATAAATTGAGTTTGACTTGATAAATCTTGTTCAAATTTCATGAAACCTGACTCAAAGACTTAAAACATGTCACGAAAAGACTGAATATTGAAAAAAGTGTAAAAAGTGTTCATTTCAGGTCAAAAGTAAATAATTGTGATTATTTACTTTTAGCTTAAAATTGACCAAGGTTGATACCCAAGAATCTATGCATAATTGCAAACATCTTTTGTGAAGGCTCATAGAGTTTTGATCACAAAATAGGTCAAAAACTTGATAAAAACTAAAATCTGTACTGATTGTCAAGAAATTGAGTTTGACTTGATAAATCTTGTTCAAATTTGGTGAAACTTGACTCAGAGGCATAGTTTAAAGTGTAGAACATATGTGTATGCTCAAATAATAAAAAATATGCTAAAATTTGGCAGATATAAATAATCACGATTATTTACTTTTGTTCAATTTTTAAACATTTTTGGCCAACTAAGCATACCACAAGTTCTATCATGTTGTATTGAGCACTCACATCAAATTTGGTAAGATTTGGAATCTTTAAAGTGGAAATTGTGGCCAGTTTTATAAAGTCAGTCTATAGACACAAAACTCTTGATGAATTGAGCAGGGTTTATCCAAACTTGGTGAAACTTTCCTAGTCAGCTTAAGTTGCGCTGTTTTAGCTGTTTGTATCAACATCTTGGCAAAAAATGCTAAAAAAATTCCCTGAAGTAAATAAACGATTATTTACATCTATCCCAGAATTGAAATTTTTTGCACAACTGAGTATGCTACATGGCAAGCATATCAAGTAGACTACTAGCTCATATCAAATTTGGTGAAATTTGGATCACAAAAGTGAGACTTAAGCCAGATTCTTGAAAACTGAGTTTGGCTTGGGTAAATCTTATTCAAACTTGGGTAAATCTTATTCAAACTCAGTGAAACTTGTC
Organism: Adiantum capillus-veneris; assembly: GCF_014529385.1. Classification (NCBI taxonomy): domain Eukaryota; kingdom Viridiplantae; phylum Streptophyta; class Polypodiopsida; order Polypodiales; family Pteridaceae; genus Adiantum; species Adiantum capillus-veneris. Next base: position 5,635,172 of record NC_140933.1, on the reverse strand, counting down.
CAGAGACTACAACAAGGTGTCTATATGGCAAAACAATTCTAAAAAGTGAGAAAAACTGAGAGAAATAAATAATCAAATTATTTACTTTTGAGCCCCATAGACAAGATTTTGGACTTTTGAGCTTGTACAATGTTAGAGCAACATAATACAGGGTCATTGGTCAAGTTTGGGTTATATCGAAACAAACTTAATACATGATAACTCAGTTTCAGGTTGCATATTAGTCCTTTGGCTCTTTGCAAGAATATAATTTGGAAATCTCATTTGCTGAATCACTTAGCTCAGATTGAAGTGATATACACAGACCAATCACAATAGTTAGTAAAAAATTGAGCAGTTCAAGCGAACTATCAAAAACCTGTCAAAATGGGATTGAGCATATAAAAGTGCAATTCAAAACGGATTTTCAGTAAAATCAATCATTCGGGTAGTTTCACACATGGAACTTGTAGTTTAGGTTATTCAAGGCCTAGATTTCCATCATTTCAAAGGCTACAGTTAATTTTGACACTTTCAAGCTAGAGTTAATCAACTCTTGTGAGTCTAAGAGCAATCAACTACCAAAATTACTTTGCCAAAAGAAGTCTTATCAAACTCGAACAGGAGTAGTTTTGCTAATCAACACGAGGATCTCCTACAAGATAGTTTGTTGAGACCAAGACGACAAGGATTCAAGTCGAGCCCAGAGTTCAAATGCACAAGAACCAAATCTAACCAGTAGAAGTAGAAACAAATGCACAATCGCAACAGAGCAAATTATACATCTATATGGCTACAATGGAGATAAGGTTTTATATATAGATTCGGAAGGCCATAGGTATCTTATGACTGGCAAAAGCAGCACATGAGCCACGATCCTATTGATCAGAGAAATCGCAGATGTTCACAGACTTCAGTGGAGCCCGGTATTGCAAGCTCAAAAAAGAAGTGCAAAATAGGATCCAAGTGGTTATCCAAAAACGTGCACAAGCCCACAAAACATCCTTTTAGTCCATATGCAATTAGGATCGTTGTACATGGATTACATTGGTAAAATCTAGAGTCGAGAGCCAATAATGGGAGATGTAATAGATTAGCCAATTGAAGCCAATTTAATTGGAGAACCGAGTCAAAGAAAACATAAAGAGAGGCTGACATGACAGAACCAAATGAAATACCACCAGTCATGGTGTATTGCTCAGATTGTGAAAGAAAAGTGGAAATTTTCATGAAGATTGTCCAAGAAATCCAAACAATAGGGACACATCACCTACCAAGCAAAGCATGGAGCAAACTAAAAATGTGAATCCCGATTTATTACCGAAGGTCAAAAAGAGTGTAAGGTTTGCAAATGATTCTGCATCCAGTGCCACAAATGTGCAATCATTCATGAGTCTAAGAGACACATCAAAGAGAATGATGCTATCTTTGTGTGGCACACACAATTCATATGCACACTATGTGGACCAAAAAGAGCAACTGTACAAAAAGGATCAACCAGTGTTTAAACATCCCACATCCCAGCTCATAGAAGTGCATCTAGTGATAGATAAAAAAGGATGGTTCATTTTAGTGGATAAAATCTATTATAGCCCATCCTCTCTAGAACTGAATGACATTACCTAAGTGAACCCAGAAATCTGTTTAGATCCAAACTCTTCTCCATAAAAAATGAAGCTTCGACGTTGTGACTAAACGAGCATATACTTTGACCAAAACAGACGTAGATATATGAGAGTCTAAAATCTATGATGCCTTGGGTCCTAAAACCACAGAAGCTCATATCATAGGAGACCCATGGGATAGACAATAATATGGAAAATATAATGCTATCTACAGCTTGACTTGGGGAATAATTTATCATGTTTCATGGAGATACATAAGAAACTATGCAGAAGGTTTATAGATGCAAAACATCAACAATCCTACCCAAAGTGTACCTTCACAATCCCAGAAGGTTAGACTAAGCCAGAGCCAAACTGTTTTGAGATCTTACAATGGAGCAGGCTATAGTGATCACCCTAGGAAGGGGGGAGCTACAGATCCATCAAACTCAGCTCTAGTACCAAGAAATGCTACACCAGTTATATAGTCCTCAGTAGTGTAGATGGAGCAAGTGTCAGATGAAATGCCCTGTTGGATAAAGAAGTAGAGTGCAATATGATTGCAGAGAACATCCAAAGGATCCTCCAGCTCACTCCATGCAAACATGATAGCAAAAAAATGCTAGGTATGCATACAGGTCAGAAAGACATGTTTGCTATTCTTAGCATCCAAAAGCATGTAAAGTTTCAAATAAAGTCTTCAAAACACTTGCATGCAGATGTCATCCTTGGACATCAGTGCTAGACCAACACAATGCCTACAAAGAAGATACAATACTACTACTCGACTTTCGAGGAGATAGCAAGCAAAAGATACAGGTACCATTAATGCTAGATTCAGAGTTGCAAAAGTCACAAGAGTCAAAGACAAATCTTGCAGACAAAGGTGAAGCCAAAGTGGACCTTCCACCAATTAGCACAAAAGGTGTGACATCATATGCTTCTACATCAAAGAACCCTCATGGATCAGATACTTCTAGCAAGTCAGGCTTTCAAAACTTCAAGGCAATTGCTAACTTAACTAAAACCTCTAAGGAGACACCAAGAAAAACAAAGATATTTCAGCCAAAGTACTTAAGAAAGAAAAAGACAGTCAAGCAAGTGTTTGTTCTGAGCACTTTAGTCAAAGTCAATGATCCGGTTTGGATTAAAGACGGGAAATCAACACAAAAAGACAAACAAATGGGATGGATAACATCACAATGGAGCTTAAAAGAACAAGAGTACTATAGAGGTAACATACAGAGATGGACACCAAAATCTCACGTAAGGGCATATGAAGTAACGTCAAGTCCCTCCCAAGAAAGAAGTCCCACAAGGTATCAAACTTGACAATATCCTAGGATACATAAGAAGCAGGTATACAATAGAACAACATTGAAAGATGCTAAAGTCTACCACAACTCTCAAGAGGATACAAAACAAAGATGGATCTCAAAGAATCTTCCTCTTAGACAAGGATTCTACACAGATTGTACAAAGATTTGGCTACCAATCAACCACAAGACAATTGCAACTACACAAGACCTGCATGAGGATCTCAAGAGCTCAACAAGACATAGAGCTAAGCAAAGTCAACAAAGGAGTTACCAAGGTCCTCAAGAGATCTGGATTCCTAAGTTTTCCAATGAACTGCGTCAAAAGACAGATGTCGACAACCAACAGAGTCCTAAAACAACCTCAAAGACTCCTTACAACAGGCCCAATTGGAGAATCACACAAATAATGTAGTCTTCACAGTCAAAGAAGGACAACCCAACCAACACAAATGCAGAGTCAAAGATGATAACAGGTATGGCAAAAGAAACCTTCAATTGTTCCTTCACTAATCCTCTTTTTGAGGATTCAAACTTACTTTTACCGGAAGAAATGTTTGTAGTAAGCACAAGTTGGGCTGCTGAGCCACTAAGTGAGCAAAGCATTAGTCCCAAGGCTTCAAGTCGTAATAAACTCTATGCTAAGAGTCGTATTGAATAGGCATACGCTAAAGCTAGAAGAGTTCAACATATCTAAGTCATGTCGCTCATGCTGGATGAGATGAGCATAAGAGTCAAAGTTTATTAACTTACAACAATTGGTGGAATGTTGTAGAGTTGAACACTCATGCACAATGCACAGTAAGATGAGAACACATATCCTCGACGACGAAAACCATTCTTAAAGGGGTGTGAGCTTGCAAAGCCATGTCATATGCTTTTATAGCTACACCATCTTTTTTTTTAACACTCAAAATCTTTCTTGCACAACATATTGTTTCCCATGTATTTCTATGTATGCATATAGGATGTCCCATCATCAGACATATGCATTAGACACTCTTTTTTGCTTCCACCTATGCACCTTGAGTGGACTACAGAGGGTAAACCAATGTTCCATCATGCTACCTTCATATATTTACTGTCCTCTTATTTTTATATCCATCAACAAACAACCCCTTCAGTACTTTATTAATATTTCCCTTTCTAATTAGTACTTCATAATGCACTTATCCCAAAGGCACTTTTTCCCCACTGGGTTTTTTCCCTTTGGTCATCCAGGTATTAGACCCTAATTTAGATCCTCATCATTCTACTTCTCTTGTATATACTCATAATAAATAAACAACAGCCTCGCCATTATGCTGCTACAATGGACAAATGCAACATCATCTCTCCCATCATACATATTTGGACCAATAAAGATGTTGCAGCAAATTAAACCTCGTCAACAAATTTAATGACAAATGAAGACAATCAGCTCATCAATAACCAATCAAAACCTTCCATTGCCTCCACGGACACTTCTCAATAGTGCTAGAGGACGGGCACTAAAATCCGAAAGGGAGAATAAATAAACAACAGTCTCGCCATTATGCTGCTACAATGGACAAATGCAACATTATCTCTCCCATCACACATATTTGGACCAATAAAGATGTTGCAACAAATTAAATCTCGTCAACAAATTTAATGACAAATGAAGACAATCAGCTCATCAACAACCAATCAAAACCTTCCATTGCCTCCACGGACACTTCTCAATAGTGCTACAGGGCGAGCACTAAAATCGGAAAGGGAGAATGTTAACTGAGCTTCGACATCACTTACCAGAAGCTGCTAAAGATTGAAGCCTTATGATTGCACATCAAAGATGAATATGAAGAAGCAGTGAAGATTAGAGTTAGACACTTTTTGCATTTTTTCAAAATGGCCATGTATTGTAATTTCCCAATTTATTTAGCCATTGTGATAATTATAACCTGTTATACGGGCTCAATAAGAGTTCCAAGATGTAAAGAATAGGTTAGTTAGTGTATCTAGGTTGAAAATACAGTAAGTGTGGAACCTCAAAGGTCTTAGGCTCCGGGACATTACACATTCTAAACCTTGGCTAAGGTATAAAATCCAACTTTGTAAAGATTTTATTAAGTTTTTTGGTAAAAAATACAATACGTGAGCTAACAACGCTCACTTCTCTCCTTCTCATGCTTCCTACTCTCACGGTCGGTTGTCACATTGCATTGTCATCTATTGTGTTGCAACCACAAGTAAGAGCTCTACGCATTGACGCAAACATATCATGGTAGATTGTAGCTTTTGGCATCGCCAACCTGTGGCCTAATTTCATAATAAGTAAGCATTTAAGCTAGAAAATCACAAAATAAGCATCTGTGGGGTATTGGGGCATCATTGCTAAAGCATTTAGATGCATTTGGGGTCAGAAACAACTAGGTCAAAATCTCACTGCTGTTAATAATCACATTTTTTGCACTTCGTCAAAAGTGAGATTTGAGACCATAAGCATGTGTGCTTAGGTCTTATATACTTATCCTAGAAGTTCTGTAACACTCGGATGTCATTTGATGATGTAACGATCATGGTTTGCTTGCCGATGAGCGACTAGATTTTGATGGCTTAGGTCATTTAAGTGTAGCTTGAGTTAGATGCAAGTTGTCTATTGTTTTCCAAGAGATTGACACCCTTGTAGCCTCTATGCAATAGTTGAGTCAACTTCGGAGTCATGGATTGACAATTATGTTCTTGGTTCTCGCTATGTCTGCAATAAGATAAGAGTGAGGTTAGCAAACCCATCCACAGAAACTTGAACTCACTTTCAAGACTTTTGGCTCTAGAGAGAGAGTGGCACTCGACCAATGAGGAAGATGCTTACATTACGTTGAAAATCAGCATTTTGGAGTCAAACTCGTCTAGAAAAAATGAAGAGAATAATATTTTTGTTCTTCAAATTATACAATGTCACACTTTCAAAGCATAAATACCATTAATCATACTAACTCTGTACAAAAAGTTGGGTACTATTGCAGACGAGGAGACATGATCAGGCATGGATACTGTCTAGAATAACTATCAAAAGTTGGGCACTATTGCAGACGAGGAGGAGGAAGAGGAGGCAGCACAACAATTTTGTGGAGGCTTTTCAAGGGAATATTTAAAGAGTTTAAAGTTTGTACAAAAAGTAAATGGGTGAAAGAGGTCCTCATACAACATGCTTTTTCCAACATGCAGACTTAAGGTTGCAAACATCTCCTCCTAATTTTCCATGGCATTGACCCAATTGTAAGTTATTTTGAGCATCATATCTCATTTAGTGCATGATTATGTTCACAAGTTTAGGGTTGATATCATGTTTGGTATGCTGCAAATTTTTGTCTATCAAACATGATGGACTTGCAACCAATTAAGAGCATAGTTGGGATTTTTGATGCTTTCCATGCATTTATTGGTGAGCAAATGTACCGAGGAAGACAACACAAGGAGCTTGCAAATAATATAATATTTTTTTATGATATGTCAATTGGAACCCCAAATATCCTCTAGCTGGGTTCATGTAACTCCTTTGCCACTTCCATCCTTTGACAATAAGGATTTGTCTTTGCCAGCTTCCCAAAGTAGTGAAAGATTTAGGAACAAGCTGTTTCAGGATGATATATAGAAGTCCCTTAAGTATTCAATTGCTACGAAGATTGTTAGGTTCACTCTATAAATATGCATGTTGAAGTGTTTGAAGACTTCTTCTTGGATGAGAAAATAAGAACTAGCACAACAATGCTCATTTGCAAGTCTAAGAGCTGTTTGGACTTTTTAGATGATAATTGGGATAGAAAGCAATCACAAGGCAAAATCTGTATTTTGCAAAAGAACATAATTTGCAAGTACATTATAAGTTCTCAAAATTTCATAGTGTCATTTTAATAGTTTAGATATCATCTTTTTAGTAGAAAACTTATTCCACTCGACCAAGATATAGAGTCTAACTGTAAGAACAGACCTTTAGCAATGGAGATTTACTTTCTAGAGAGCCTACTTACTGTGATGGAGAAAATTTCAGGTACACAACTTACTCCACTCGACCAAGATATAGAGTCTAAATCTAAGAATAGATCTTTAGCAATGGAGATCTACTTTTGAGATATCCTACTTACTATGATGCAGACAATACCAAGTACAACTCTTGCACAGCTGAGGGTAGATCTTAAATATGAAGACCTTCCACTTATGCTAGAAGTGTATACATTCAGTCTCAACAATAGAAAGGTACTTACTAAATGGAGAAGTTTCATTTGTCTTTAATGCATTCGAATATAGATACCAACTCTTTCTTTTTCTCAGATACCAAGACGCAAGGAGAAAACAACATTGTGCAAGGAGTCCCTCTCAAATACACTTCATTTAATTGGTTCCATCGGCAATGAGATCTAATTCCATGCAATCCAAGATGTACACTCCAAAATGACTAATACAAAGACATCTTGTGTCACCCAAACATTGTTTCAAAAGTGTATACTTTTCATTGTTTCAAAACTTTACAAAATTATATTGTTTCTTTCCAAAATGTATACAAATGGTGATAATTGCTAGTCCCTTTTCCTGCTACTGTTTTCATGTCCCCTCCTGCCATTGTTCCCCTACCCTCTCCCCCAATTGCTACTCCTTCTCCCTTGGGGGAATCTGGTCTCAAGTACCCTTTCGTGTCATTCAAATGCATGGGCCTCCTCCATGGCTTCCCATGCATCTTGCACCTATAAAGCTTCCAAATGTTCCCACTCTTGCCGCTATTGGGCAAAAGAAAAGTGGGACACCTCTATAACTTTAAAGACCAAGAGTGTTAGAGTGTTAGAACTTCAACCTCAACACCAAAAAGTGTACCAAAAACACTCTTAGCAAACCCCAACCAAAAGTCCTATGCTCCCTTGGGAATCTACAAGCACACACCCACCTAAAGGACCATAGCACATAGGAGAAAAACCCTATCAAAGCATGAATTTATAGCACACGGTGAGTGTTAAAACTTCAACCTCAACACCAAAAAGTGTACCAAAACCACTCTTAGCAAACCCCAACCAAAAGTCCTATGCTCCACCTAAAGGACCATAGCACATAGGAGGAAAACCCTATCAAAGCATGAATTTATAGCACACGGTGACCAATGCATAGGAAGACAAAGGCATCTCATTCCACAATTGAACATTACAAACCCACAATTTCAACATCAACTTCATAATTCATAGATACATGCCCTTCCCCAATCTGTCTACACACAATTTGCCACTATGCTGCCATAGCCATAACCCTGCAGAGAACTAGTCATAACTTGAAGATCACAACTCCAATTGGGGCACTTTAAAGATTGAAAAAGCTTAAAAAATAAATGGAAAGAAAGCTGAAAATGAACAAAATTGACTCTACACGCCTCTATGTGAAAAATTGACGTGAACAAAGAGCTATCTTGCTATGAACACATGCAAAGAAGGCAAGGCAAGGGAAACAAATTGTATCCAAAAGCATCAAGGAGAAACAGAAACCCCAAACTTGTAGTTTTTTGAACTTTGGATGTATTGTTTAAATTTGTACATGAGTTTTAGTTATATACAAATCTCACTTCAAAAAACTACAGTGATCCAACAACTGGCATTGCACTAGCGACTTGCCTTGCATGTATATGTGCTTGCTAAAGCAAGCTAAAAAACCCAACAAATAAGTCCCACACACACTTTTGGCATCAAGCATCATGTCCATATGTACAAATATACAAAAAGCGGGGTGTCGTAGTTTGCTGAACCCCTAGTCTGCTAGGGCATTCATGCTCAGCATTGGCATAAACATGTTGTCCACCTGGATCAAAAGACCAAAAAACATAAGCACAAAATGCATGAAAAAACATTAGCCATATCAATTCTTCCACTCCCAATATGAAAGCATAAACCATATGTAGAATCCACATTCTCATTAAGCATAAAGTACTCTCAATAGATACCACATAGATAGACCCTTTCATTACCATAGTATGCAATGAAGCCTTTAATATCTCATCCAAAATTCCTTCAATTTTTACATCACCAATTTTTAGATCCTCATGCATATCTGAATCATTCCCCCTACTCTTCATTATGAGTCCATCTAGTTCAATGATACCATGCTTGATAGTGAGGCGGTCCGGGGCGGGCAACAAGAGAGGCGACCTCTAAACACCCCTCACGGCTCCCGTGCTGCTCAATTGGGGCTGGGGCAACCACAAGCACAACACAACAACAAACCCACAGCCAAACCCAAACAAGATAGGGGCACCACCTAGTTATGGTATGCGAACTAGGACGCAAGAGAGATTTTGGCACAACCAAGAAGATGCACCACACAACACACACAAATAACCTCACACCAAGACACACTCAAACTGGACCAGAGAGAGCTAGAGCAAAGGGAAGAGAGAGAGAAAAGGATCTTGAGTAATACCTTATTTGTGACTTGAAAATGGAGATGGTTCGTTATGATGCTATCGTAGAACTTGTATAAAACTCACTCAATGCTTAGTGATTGCTAAACATTGCCAAAACACACACACACTGTCTTAGGGTGTGGGAGACCTCTCACCACAATACCCTCTTACAATGGATACAAAACTGGCAATGCAAAACACACTAAAACACTTTCTAAAATCAAGATCAACCGATAAAAACTCAAATACACAAGTCACCTTGAATTCACCAAACCGTATTGCACAAATGGAAGGACGAAGATTTGAACGTCGAATCACGCCTTTGATGCACCAAACCTCAATTTATTGATGATGAAGGAGCATATACAATAGTGGTTTTGAGATTTGTGGAACTCACGCTCTCTCACTTGCAATGTGTAGCTTGAAGGCTTCTCTCACACCGAGAGTGAAGCTCACAAGTGGTTGCTACACCTAAGTCTCTCCTCACGCACAGAGTGTTGGGGTGCTATGTGAGATGTTGGAGGTTGTTTTACAAGAAGGAGAGGGGCCTATTTATAGGTTGGAGACCCCTCATTAAGATTATTGGAAATCCTAATTTACAAGCTAACTAATCAGGATTATGATTTTTTTGAATATCAAAACATTGCGGGCCTTCTTTGTTTTCTTGAGTCATGGGTGTGGGCTCAAAAGAGAGCATTATTGATGGTAGATAAGGTGAAAGTAATTAAGGAGAGAGAGAGAGAGAGAGTTACTATACACATGTCTTGAGGTGAGGTGTCTTTTATGGTTAGGTCAATGCTATTTTGTGTTAGTATGTTAGTCGTTAGTAATCACTAGAAAGTTAATGATATATTTACAATGGGTAGAATGGGGTGGATGGTTGAAGTAAGATGGTTGAATGAAGTGAGCAAATCCTTGCAATGGTGAAGCTTGAAGAAGTTTTGGACTTACTTGTGTAGGTTCTCAAAATGACTATCGATCTTCTTCTTCGTCTTCTCTTCTTTACGCCACCGCCGCCAAGGTTGATTATCACGATGAAAATGGTAATTCCATTAATGAGATCTCTTGATTTGCAGAGGTTAAGCATGGTACACATGCTGAATTTATGTATATATATAAGGGTTAAGATGGAATTGTACTTTGTAGATAATAGAGAGAGGCATAGAGATGGTGTATGTACATGGAGAGCTCATATGAGAGCTATGGAAGTAAGAGGGGAGGTTAATGGTGAAGAAGGTGAGAGAAACCATTGAAGGTGCAGGTTTGAGTGAGGGATTGAGAGGAATGTGTGTGTGTGTGTGTGTGTGTGTGTAGAAGTGTGGAAAGAGGTGAGAGAAGACTATGGGCTACTTGTGAGAAAAGTGGGCAAACTGGGGTCCACTCAAAAAATCATATCTCACCGTTGGTAGCTCCAAAAATCATGAAAAAATTTGAGGTGATTATTCAAAGCGTGGGCTACATTTTCTCTTTTGACCCCCGCTCCAAATTCGGAGTGGAGATAGGTGTCAAAATTCTCACCAAAAAGCCTTTTTTTATGCCTGCAAAAGTCTTTTAGTGGCCCCCTCCTTTGTTGAATTTGTACAATGCATCCAAGAGTGAGTCCCTCCTTTGTCATATCATAATACAAAGCATCCAAGTTGCCCTTAACCCATGCATGGAGGAGGATTATTGGTGAATAAAGAAATATATACATGGTGGGACTAGTGTATGGACTATTCATGGACTTTAGCTCAATGAGCACATGGTGTTAGAATAATGAGTAAAAATAATAATAAAAATATGGAGGAGTTATGGATATGGAAAGATATTGGAATCATATGATATGGTCCCTCTTTGAATTATTTTGGGTGAAAGAGGAAAATATATGCAAGTAAATAATATAATAAACATAACCAATGAGTAGAAATCAATTTTTTGTTTTCACGAGGGTGAGGGTGAAAATGTGGGAGTGATTTGTATAAAGGAAAAATATGAGGTTAGAGTATGTACATATTGGCAAAAAATATAATTATGGTGTAAGAGGATGAAAGAAGGTGTACATAGGTTTAATAAAACACACACCTAAGTAGAAATATTTAAATAAAATACCAAAATAATTATAAAAAATCCCTATATTTAGGCCATATATACAATGAAATATTTACACACAAAGAGACCATAATATACTTTTATTTTTTTATTTTTTTTATTTTTTTGGCTCAACTAGCCTAGTGACTAGTTAGCTGAGGGTTTTTAAGGAGATATGGGAAAAGTCCCGTAACTCACACACGCCTATGTACAGTGAAATGGTAGGGATAGCCATAGTGTTTGGGTGAATTTGGTAGGGTGAGGTAGCTTACTATGGCAATTACGGAGAGCCGAAAAACGGCTATCAATAGGTAAGACATCTTCTACACATAGCTTCTTATACTTAGCATACGGATCAAGCAAGGAAGCATCAAACACCTCATGAGGCGTCAGGATTACATTTTCATGGCTCTCCATATCCTCAAATACATCCAAATTATCCTCATTGACCAAGGGATAGCCACATACATCACTACAAATGCGATCACAAAAGTCCTCATTGACAAACTCCTCATTAACAATGTCCACAACATGCTCAATAGCATCATCATTCATTAAGAAAAACTCAACAATCGCACGCATTTGAGAGAGATTCACTCACATCATTCACTTCCATACAAGTATCCTCATTGACTTGCAAATCATTCTCATCTACTTCACATAAAGGAGAGGGATACTCAACATCCACTTTCACAACACACACATGATCAGCTTGCATCGCATATACATTGGCATCTACTACTTGATTCTCACCATGATCATTCCTTAATAATTCATTGATTGCATCCTTTTCCTTCTCATTAACTTTGACTTTGTTACAGACATCATCTTTCTCATGTGAAACACCATTGAGAGGCATAAATAGCTAGGATGGTATCATTTGTATATTCTTCTCAATATCTTTCTTCTCACTATATGCTTCCTGCTCTCTCTCTCAAGAGAACCATCATGATAGAATATTACATTAGAGTTTTTCTTTGTATCTACATCAATGCATAGAGAAACCTTTGGCTCCATATCACCCTGCAATCCAAGCTCTCTCAATGTCTCTAGCTTCCATTCCTTATGGGTTGCAGCCTTAGCTTCATCCTCAAATGTCTTTGGTTTTTTAAGTTTAACCTTCAATATCAAATAATCCCGTAAGCTTCACATAAAAATGATCTTCTTAGGCATAAGAGGAGGAACCTCATTTCCCATAGAAACACACCATCTCTTCCACAAATCAATAAATTGCTCCACAAAGGCATCTACACTCTAATCATCACCTGGTACAAGTCCTTCAATGGAGTGCCATACATTCGTTGGTTCTTTTATGTTCTTATACTTATAAATAAAGGCCTTCTTTAATGCATCATAAGTCATCACTTGTGGAGTTTCAAATGATTTCAAGAAAGACTCATGCACACCATACCATGTCCTTGCATCCTCTTTCAAGCAAAAGACCAAAATCTTTCGCATAAGCATTGGATCTTCCTTATTTGCAATCAAACAAGAAAACTCCATTTGTTCAATGAATGCATCAACATACTCACCTACATGACCATAAGATATTGGAAACTCTACCTCAAGCCAATCAAACCTGTAAATTGAAGTAACTTGAAGCGATTCCTTGGTGGTAGACACCGAAACATTGTTGGTGGGTAAAATAAAAAGTGGGGCACTTGTATATCTTTAAAGCCCAAGAGTGTTAAAACATCAACCTCAGCACCAAAATTTGTACCAAAAACACCCTTAGAAAACCTCAACCAAAAGGCCTATGCTCCCTTGGAATTTACAAGCATACACCCACCCAAAGGACCATAGCACATAAGAGGAAACCCTTGTCAAAGCACGGATTTTCAACACACGTAGACCAATGCATATGAAGACAAAGGCCTCCCCTTTCACAATTGAACATCACAAATCCACAAGTTCAACATCAACTCCATAATTCATAGATACATGCCCTCCCAATCTGTCTACACACAATTTGCCACGATCCTACCATAGCCATAACCCTATAGAGAACTACTCATAACTTGAAGAAAAAATCTCTAATCAAGGCACTTTAAAGCTTTAAAAAAAGCTTAAAAAATTAATGGCAATAAATTTGAAGATGACCAAAATGTGCAAGCTTCTGCAAGATGTTGGCATATGATACCACGAGCAGCAGGCCATTGAGAGAGGGCACTACTGAGTAACTGAGGGCAAGCCACACTAAGCAACTTTTTTTTGTTAATGAGCAGAGTCGGGTGGTGCCCATTTTGTTTTGAAGGAAATCTCACCAAATCCCTCTATTTCGCACTTTCCATCTGGACAAGAGAGGGGATAGAGAGGGTGGTTGGAGGATGTGAGTGTAGGTGACATCTTGCATGTGGGTCGATGCAAGTGCTGACAACTACCGTGGGTGGAGTTGGTGAGAGCTATGGGAGGGTGCTCCTCTCTCTCTCTCTCTTGTCTCTCTCTATTTTGCGTGGGGGGGATGGGGCTACTCTAAGCCTCTATGTGTGTGTGTGTGTGTGTGTGTGTATGTGTGTGTGTGTGTGTGTGTGTGTGTGTGTGTGTGTGTGTGTGTGTGTGTGTGTGTGTGTGTGTGTGTGTGTGTGGACTAGACTAGCGACGAGACCCTCGCATGTAGAAGCAAGGCAAGGCACAAGCAGGCTCCGTGCAATGCTCTCTCTCTCTCTCTCTCTCTCTCTCTCTCTCTCTCTCTCTCTCTCTCTCTCTCTTTTCCGTGAGTTTTTCAACATTTAAGGACAGGAAGGTGCAGCTTGGCTAGAAATGGAAATCAATGTCGGGCTACAGAATGTGAGTGTAGGTGGCATCTTGCATATGGGTCGATGCAAGTGCTGACAACTACTGTGGTTGGAGTTGGTGAGAGCTATGGGAGGGTGCTCCTCTCTCTTCTCTCTCTCTATTTTGCGTGGGGGGGATGGGGCTACTCTAAGCCTCTGTGTGTGTGTGTGTGTGGACTGGACTGGCGACGAGACCCTTGCATGCAGAAGCAAGGCAAGGCACGGGCAGGCTCCGTGCTATGCTCTCTCTCTCTCTCTCTCTCTCTCTCTCTCTCTCTCTCTCTTTCTCTTTCCCGTCAGTTTTTCAGCATTTAAGGACAGGAAGGTGCAGCTTGGCTAAAAATGGAAATCACTGTCGGGCTACAGAAGCTGGAGAGTTGGACTCAACTACATAGAGCCTTCGTAATGTGACTTGTGGGTTACGCCTTCTAGCAATGCACTCTTATCAAACATATAAAGGGGATGCATGCCTTATCATCTGTTAACCCTCGTGGCTCATGGACACCCTATCGCCTACGACGGACACTGTAACCGTATTATTTATTTAAGTAGAGTTAGGCACCGGGCTTGTCGGTCCAATAGGGAAAGGTAGAGTGATCGCCGATGAGAGGCGCACTCTAACACGAACATGCTAGGGTTAGTTGGCTAAGCATGGGCGCCCAAGTGTGAATGGGGTGAGCTCACATAAAAGCCAATTAAACCTAAAATTGAGTCATTCTCTCATTGTGCAATAGAAGCGACTCTTGCTCCATCTCCACCTTCTCCTTCACCATCTCCTTGTGTGTGTGCGTGAGAGAGAGAGAGAGAGAGAGAGAGAGAGAGAGAGAGAGTGTGAGAGTGTGTGTGCGATCGAGCATTGCGGCGGCACGACGGTGGCGAGGCGGTTGAGCGCGACATAGCGGCGTCTCCCTCTTCTTTGCGGCGAGGAATCCTCTACGACAGGAGCATAAGGCGGTGAGTGACACACCATTGCCCTCTTTGAGCTTACTAGTTAAACTAGCTGTGTGCTTGGAGCCGTCTGCGGCTCGTACACGGTGTATCGGCAAGTCCCTTGCCTCGACAGTGCGGCAAGGAGCGCACATTTTTGGCGCCGCTGTCGGGGAATAGCCCTGCACTAAGCCCAAGAGGCACTTTGTGCTTCTTGTATGAGTGGTTTGCAGTAGGAAAGAAGAGGGAGAGGAAGGCGTATTTTTTCTGCAAGTTGTTAATTCTGTTTTTCCAATGCGCACAGTTTGCATTTTCTGTTTTTCTGCTGCGTACATTCAGTAATTAGTTAGACAGCTAGCAAAATTCTATTTTTCTGTTTACACACAGTTAGCATTTCTTGCGTTTTTTTGCATTTTCTGTGTTTTCACTGCACAGTTCTGTCAAGTTTCAATTTTTGCATTTTCTGTGTTTTCTGGTTTGTGCACAGTTAGGCGCACAGTTAGTTAATTAAGCAGGTTAGTAATTAGGTGAACCACCGATTAGCAGGTCAGCAGGTAGGTGGGACAGTAAATAGTTAGGTGAGGTCAACACGCACCAAAACGCGTACCAAATAATATCTCAAAAAAAAAAAGTTTTTTTTAAAAAAAAATCTGGAAAAAAAAAAAAAATTCGAAAAATAAAAACGTGAGTGAGGGGGAGGTTAGATTTTCGAAAATAAAAACGTGAGTTATAAAAACGGATGGGTTGGTTTGTATAAAAGTTAGATCAGAATCATTTTCTCAAGCCCAAGCCCAAGCCCAAGCCCAAGCCCAAGCCCAGGCCTCAGTCCTCAGTCTCATGATATATACTAGACTCACTCTTATATATATACCCTACCTCCTCAAGAGGGAATGAGAGCATGTGGGACAAGTCCTCCACTCTCCTCCCTTCTCTTCCCACTTGCACCCTTAGACTTTCTAGTTTGGGCCTAGTTCCCTACTGGAAATTGACAGTTTTAGGGATTCCGAGGGCATAGAGTGACCAAATGGAGGGCTGTAAAGCACGGCACGACCCTCTGACCGATACGCTCGTTTCGAGCTATCACACGGCCCATTCCACGACACGCTCTAAAAAATCTAGCAAAAAAACAAACAAAAAACACGCTAAAAACTAGTCACAAGGCCTCCTAGAGCAGCTTTTTGACACCTTAGGGTATCAAAAGCACATGCACTTACGCTCTGGGCGGGTGCTAGAACACGAGCATATTGAGGGTGCTTCTGTTCATACGGACACCCATTACCCATCCACGATAGGATCTAAACCCTCAGTGGGGACACAAGGTAGCACCACCCAAGACCCTAAAATAGCCGCTAGTGATTCCTCCTCCGACTCAGAAATCATGGAAGCATACCCTACCCAAAACACTAAGAGAGAAGGCCATGCACCTCCCGAAGCTCCACAGCCTAGTACTAGTATGTTTAGCCGTTTCATGGAAACATTAGGTAGAGCTACTCGCTCGGAACCTGATGCAAATGAAGCACACGAAGGGGGTGGGGAAGTGGACTCTCCTTTCACATCGCATGTAGACCCCACACCCCCAAAGAGTGTCCATGTGGATATCTTGCCAACTTCTTACCAAGAAGGCCCTGTTGAGCTGCCTCCTTCAGAAGTTCCCTCTAGAGTACCGTTGGTGACAAATAAAACCACGGGGAGCAACATTGCTTCTACCTCACAAGAAACCGTTAAGACGTCGACTCTAGAAGGATTGTTCATTAATGATCATTGGACATACGACCTCCACACTGAGGTGTTGACGGATCTACACTCTGGCCACGCCTACCATGTAGGATGGATAGAGATTGTACAATCCACTTCTAGTGCCACGAGCATCGAAGATCAACAGAAAATGATCTGTAATGTTATCCATGGCATTATTCAATCAGAAAGGCAAAATCGAGGGGTAAATATACTCTCAACTGGCCCCATGAGATTTCTGGATACGAGCAAGGCTCAACAGCCTACTCTATCACAAATGGAGACTCCTCTAATGAGCCCCATGGACCCATCTTACGTCATTTCACCTGGGGTCTCTATGCAATCTGAGCCTCCGAGCGACAACTTTAGCTTCCCTAACTTGGCTCAACCCTCTATTAAGGAAAACACAGTGCTCACTCCAGGGATAAGCCTGACAGAGAATGTACCGATGACATCTACGGTTAGCGCAGTGCCACTACCTAGTGTCGTAGTACCTAATATGGGGCCTCGACCGTATGTGCCTCTAGCCCCTTATGCACACATGGCCCCCACACCTCCAATTGTACCACTTGTTTATGCTCCTCGAGTGCCGCTCCCTAGCCCTTATCCAAGTGGACCTATGCCCGGTTATGTTCCATATCCTGCATCATCCACACATATGCCAAGACCGGTACCCGTCCCTCTCCCACATATGATTCCAAGAGTACCTCTACCGGCCCTGCTTCCTCACATAGGTGACTTGGAAGCGTTTGCTCAAACCATAGGTCGATCTATCGTGGAAAATATGCGTCATGCATCTGATAGAGAGCCTAGAAGTAAGGCAGTACAAATTGCCAAACTCACGCAAAAATTCAATGGGGACGAAGATGCTAGGAAACACATTGAAGTGTTTGAATAAGTATGTGATTCCTTAGGGGAACGCAACGAACTACATAAGTGCAATGCCTTAAGCTTGACATTAAGTGGGAAGGCTGGAGATTGGTATAGGACCCTAAGGGTGGACGAGAAAACAATCTACCCTACCCTTCGAAGGTTGTTTCTAAAGGAGTACATACGAGAAGGTGTGCTTTGGGGTGTAGCATCTCAGCTACAGAAGGCCGAACGTAAGGAAGGAGAGTCAGTAAGGGACTTCATTAGTCGTCTAAAGCACTTAAACTCTCGTTGCCCTGTAAATGAGCGCTTCAACAATAACCAACTGCTTGATCGATTCATTCGAGGGTTGAGGAATGAAGGAATCTATAATGGACTAGTGATTAGAGGTATCACAACCTGGGAAGATGTCACTGCCAATGCAATCCAATTGGAGGACAACTTGATGATAGCAGGCATGAGGGTGTCTACTGACACGAGATCCACTAGCTCACAAGCCATTGAGTATGAACCCATGACTGCAAAGCCCATTGCCAATGAGCCAAAGGTATTTGAGACATTCTTGACATACCTCACCAAGGCAATCCAAGAGTCTCTTAAGGATAATCGACCCCCTCAAAATAGTCACATGTATCCAAGAAGGGAGCAACAATGGTGTTCCATTTGCTTAGGTCCACATAGCACTAGTGAGTGCCCTACGTTTAGAGTAAAATTTAATGGAACTTGCAACGCATGTGGTAGGTATGGTCACCAAGCTAAGGATTGTTTAATGATCAAACGTATGATGGCAAATAGACCAACTGTAGCCTGGACGGATGCACCTCGAGCTCCTGTATTGATGCCTGCTCCACCTGTTGAGCAACTACCGCAACACATGGTCCCTAGATCTCAAAATGTTGTACAAGCTACACCGTTACCACCTCCTGTGCTAGGACCGCAGCCCCCGCATCCAAGGGTCGCCCCTATGAACCAAGTGGGTTGCGAGCCATCTAATGCTTATGCAGATGGCTATGAGGAGGAAATAGACACTAGTATTGCCTACAGACTTGATACATTGGAAGAGTGTCCTATATACTACATGGAAGATTGTTGGGGGCAAGTCAAGCCGGTTTATCAAGCTGCTGCTCTCGCATCTAGAGGTCAAAATATCAACACCCAGGCTAGGAGGCCACCTCTTCAATGCTACGAGTGTGGTGGACCACATCGGGCGGCGGAGTGCCCTATTAGGCTGCAAAAGAATGCTGCACAGATGCAAATGAATCAAGGGAGCACGTCTGCAATGCCAATACTCACATGTAATCGTTGTGGCATAGATCACTTGATTGCCCAATGCCCCTATAACCCAAATGCGCCTAAAATCACACCCCTAAATTTGGTCGAAATTGCTAGTGTGACATCGCCAATACCACCCGTCGCACCCGCTTATGCGATTACACGGTCCATGCTTCAAGGGCCAGGCCATATCCTCGAAGAGAGAGATGCCGCGTCAGTTATCCAAGCAAAGAAAAAGAAGACACGAAGGAAGAGGTCGCAGAATACGGGAAATTCAAAGCCAAGTTCCAAAACAAACATAGGAACAGGAGATGACCCCGTGTATATGAATGACCTCGAGGATGATTCAGATTCAATCGAGACAATGGAGACTAGAACCAATACCACAAAGGGAAAGACCGACAAAGAAAACCGTAACATGGAACCAAATGAAAACCGAATAAGAGAAAACCATAAAGATCCTCTGAAAACACCACAAGTGTTTCCAAATCCAATCCAAGACCACCAAGATAAACCGCAGGGTCAAAAAGGGAAGAATCGTAAAAAGAAGATTGGGACGTACCCAAACCCAGTAGACGAGATTGAGCAGGTGAAACATCTAAGAGGTTTAGTGGAGGAGACTCAAAGGAAACTAGAACCAGAACCCATGCATGTCAAAATTCATGACACAGTGTTTCCCACGCAAGTTCATCCACCCCACATGAACCATAGACCGTTAGCCATATCTAGTATCATCCAAGAAGGGAGTGAGGACGGGACATCAGAAAGTGAGCATACACCTTTCTTGTTGGAAAGGATGTTTAACGAAGGAATACC
Source organism: Adiantum capillus-veneris (assembly GCF_014529385.1). Taxonomy (NCBI): domain Eukaryota; kingdom Viridiplantae; phylum Streptophyta; class Polypodiopsida; order Polypodiales; family Pteridaceae; genus Adiantum; species Adiantum capillus-veneris. Next base: position 5,615,416 of record NC_140933.1, on the reverse strand, counting down.
TGATCCCATTGAGGAATATGAGATTCCATCCTCACCAGTTCCTAGTCAAGGACCTACACCCTGCAAAACGCCAATGAATGTTGCCAAACTAGTGGACTTCATGTCTTCTGAGGTCCGAACCACGATCATAGCAAAGCTGTATGGAGATCCTGAGTTATTCCTTGCGCTTTGAGCATTCCTTAACGGAGAGCTACGAACGGGATTACCGCAGTTTACGCAACCAAATAGGCCTGACTCGATTATGATTGATGAGGAAAATCATGTGCAATCACTTGACTTAGATGGACACGAGTCTGTGATCGAGGTACCCATTAACGAATTAGGGCAGTATTTTGAAGGCGACGAGTCTAATGCGACCCTACCCATCACTACCAAGGGATTAACTATAAAGGGAATTCTTGATGGTGGTGCGGGAGTTAGCATCGTTACAAAAGATTGTTGGGAATCCATGGGAAAACCCCGCCTCAGTGTTACTAACATTCTGGTAAAGATGGCAAATGGTACCATAGCCAAACCTATGGGGATGCTCAAGGATCTTAAGATCAAATTTCTAGGACACAAGGTACGACATACGTTCATTGTAATGGATTTCTCTAAACACCTTATGTCATATGAAATGATTTTAGGACGACCATTCATGAGGGAAGCACAAATGGTTCACGATTGGTCTAAAAATCATGTCTATTTGCAATTCCAAGACTCTGTCCTTAGAGTGGATTTGGTGACTGGTAAGGTACACCCCTTAGGGAGTAAAACCATTATTGATCATCGCTCTGACACCACCGTTCACTCGGCCCCACTACAATATTGTTACACTTGTAAGAAGGATACAGACATTGGCCAAGATTCCCCTTACATGAATGTGTTACCGGGTATGACGGAATCAGACAACGTAGACTGGGTACACCTAGCTGCAACCATAGATACCTGGGGAAATAGAGGAACCACTTGGGTCACACCAGAGGGGGAAGAGGTACCACAAATTGCACCTCTGAACATGATAAGTGCCATACATGCATCTTCTAAGGGCAAGGCAATTGTGGACCAATCTGACAGTGACACCGATAGCTCAATAGAAGACTTTGACCAACACGACTTGGACACTGACTCCCAGAGTGAAACGGATTCTAAATCTCATGAATTAGAGAGTGGAGCAAGGTCAGAGTCAAAACATTCGGAAGGACCGAGCACATCAACCGATGATAGCTCCCACGAGAGTGACGAGGACACCAACGAGGACTCCTTTAGTGAGCCAGATCTAAATGCAAATAAAAAGCAGGTCTCAAATAAGAAAAAGAAAAACCTTAAGAGGCGTCGATATCGAGCCAATGTACGTGCTAGGATAAAAAAGAAGATATCCTCAGCAGAATGGCTCAGTTATATAGGAGCATGTGATGCTCATCGAAAATTGGTAGACAATTGGGGTGAATATCTCCAAAATGTTATGTGGTGTAGACCACGACCCCATGACATAGCCCAATTAGAGATCATAGACAAGCCAAAGTTGAGCCGCACTGTAAGGAGGCGTCAAAACCAAGAGTTAGCTCGACAACACAAGAAAGCAGAAATGGAAGCACAAACCAAAGCACAACCAGAATCCACAGACTTGCATCCTGCACCAGAACATTTCAAATCTTACACCACAGGGGAAGCAAAGGTTGTGTACACAAAAGCCCAAAGAATACCTATCGATGGGAATAATGGAATCTATGATGGTCCGGCAATAGTTAAAGAAATAGAATTAGCTGACCCCAATGAAGAATCAAAACCTGTTTTTATTGCCCAAGACCTCACAGAAGTTGAAGAGGCGGTCCTCAAAGAGCTTCTTAAGGAATTCAAGGACGTATTCGCTTGGACATACCATGATATGAAAGGTGTTCCACCTTCTGTGGTCCAACATACAATCCCTATGATTAGCACTGCGAAGCCCGTACAACAAAGAACCTACCCGATGAATCCTAAGTACGCAAAGATCATTCAAGAAGAACTAGAAAAGCTTATCAAATGTGGGTTCATATATCCTATTGAACACTCTGAATGGGTGTCTCCGATAGTTATCGTGCCAAAAAAGAATGGGAAACTCAGGGTGTGAGTGGACCTCAAAAAAGTTAATGCAGCTACTAGAAGAGACCATTACCCCCTACCATATTCCGAACATGTACTCGAAAGAGTTGTAGGCAAGGAAGCTTATAGCTTTCTAGATGGGTACTCAGGCTACAACCAAATCACGATAGCGCTAGAGGACCAAGCTAAAACTGCCTTCATCACAGAATTTGGCGTGTTTGCATTTCGTGTGATGGCTTTTGGCTTAACAAATGCCCCTGCTACATTCCAACGATTAATAAACACTGCTTTTAAAGAATATTTGAGAGAGTTTTGTGAAGCTTTCTTAGACGACCTTTGTGTTTACTCTTCTTGGAAAGAACATCTATCATGTTTGCGGAAGGTGTTTGAAAAGTGTAGGTTATATCGTATCTCATTGAACCCGTTCAAATGCCAATTTTGGGTCAAGCATGAAGTTATTTTAGGGCATATAGTATCCAAGAATGGTATCTCAACCGATGAGAGCAAAATTAAAGTGATTCTAGAGTTACCACCACCAACCAATTACAAGGGAGTTCAAAGGTTCATGGGACACGTGGGTTATTATCGACGGTTTATTTTATTTTTCGTTGAGATAGCACGTCCTTTGTACAAGCTTCTCATTGAATTTAAATGGACTGAAGAGTGTGACCAGGCCTATGAACAATTGAAGAAAACACTAGCAAGTGCTCCGATTTTAAGGACACCTAACTGGGATGTCATTTTCCATGTGCATATTGATGCATCAAACTTTGCTATTGGGTGTGTTCTCACTCAACCAGGAGAACATAAATTGGACTATCCCATTAGCTTTGCAAGCCGTCAATTGAACGATGCTGAAAGGAACTACACCACTACAGAGAGAGAAGGTTTGGCAATGGTTTATGCAGTAAAGAAATTTCGCTACTACCTTCTGGCAAACAAGTTTGTATTTTATGTGGATCATCAAGCGTTGTTGTATCTGGTAAACAAGCCATGCTCCACAGGAAGAATCACACGATGGTTGTTAATTCTTCTGGAGTTTGATTTCACGATTGTAGTGAGACCCGGTAAAAGGCACGTCATGGCTGATCATTTGTCTCGCATACCCAATGGTGAAGCCCCTACAGGAGTTGATGATGAATTACCCGATACTTCCCTATTCATAGTTGAGACTATGCCTGAATGGAGTGAGAACATTGTTAACTTTTTAGTTAATGGTTTTCCACCCAAGGAACTTCGTAAGGATATCGCTCGAAAACTAGTAAAAGAATGTGAACCCTATTGTTTGATTGCCGGAACTCTGTATAGATTAGGCAAGGACGATATTCTTAGGCGTTGTGCCCGCGAGGATGAATATTTGTATATCTTGCAAGAAGCACATATGGGCATAGCAGGAGGACATTTTTCAGGAGACCTGATTGCTAGAAAGGTGCTGCAATCAGGCTATTGGTGGCCAACTTTATTTAAGGATGCATCACTTTTTACAAAAGGGTGTGATGAGTGCCAACGTTACAAGACCACACAGCGCAAAGACAGAATGCCCTTACATCCTATTAAAGTAACCCAACCATTTGAAAAATGGGGCTTAGACTTTGTAGGTCCAATTAGTCCCGCAGCTCGCAACACTCAATCTCGATATATTCTAGTTGCTACGGACTATGTAACAAAGTGGGCTGAAGCTAAGGCTTCACAAAAAGCTGACGCGAGGACAACAGCTAAGTTTATTTTTGAGAACATTATCACAAGATTTGGTTGCCCTTTTGAAATTGTTAGTGATAATGGTACCCATTTTATAAATGAGGTAATAAGAGAGCTTACCACGACCTTTATGATATCCCACCATAAGTCTACACCTTATTACCCGCAAGTTAATGGACAAGCCGAGAGCACCAACAAGACTCTAATCTCTATTTTAACCAAGACGGTAGAAGCTCATCGCACTGATTGGGATTTGAAATTGACATCTGCTCTATGGGCTTATCGTACTGCTTATAAAGTGGCTATTAATTGTACGCCATTCAAAATGGTATACGGCCAAGAAGCGGTTATGCCTTGGGAGTTTGTCATTCCTAGTCTTAGGGTAGCTTCGCAAGAAGGATGGAATGGTAACCCCTTAACCGAGCGTTTGTATATCTTAGAAAAACTAGACGAAGAGAGACAGTTGGCTGTGCAAAATGCTCTTGTGGAAAAGGATAGGAGAAAGAAGTGGTTTGATCACCATGTGAAGGACAAGGACATCAAAGTTGGTGATAAAGTCCTTATGTATGGAGTACGTAAAGAGAAGAAAAAGTTGGAATATGCTGGTAAAGGACCATATAGAGTATGTGAAATTACCCCACAAGGTACCCTTCATGTGGAAACTCTTGATGGAGTTGAAACCATTGGATTCCTCAATGGGAGTAAATTCAAAAGATATTACGATCCTTTAAGCCAAGAAGAACTACGGGCCATTCATCAAAAGAAGGCCGCCAAAGCACAAACCGAGTTAAACAAGATACAAGCTCAAGCTGAGGCTAAGGAGCGACAACAACGTATAAGACAAAAACGAGAGGCTAACCTTGGAGTCACAAATGCATTCCACGTGGAAATCGAAGAGGATGGGTTGGACTCTGACACACCTCTACGATACCCTATTGAGTTAAATAGTGCCTATGGAAAAGTGCTATATAACGCCTTATTGGACACGGGTGCTAAATATAATCTGCTATCCTATGGGGTGTGGTGTCAGTTAGGGAAGCCACCTCTGTCTGAGAGTATTATCCAAGTCAAGGGTGTCAACAAGAAAAAAACGACGGTTTTTGGAATCTGGCACACTTCTGTCAGTTATGACAATGGAATTGTAGCTCAAGACTTTTTGGTCATGCCTACTGGAACTATGGAGGGTAATATAAACCTAGGCCGCACGTGGATGATAGCCACCAAATGCACTATTGATTGGGGGACTGGGGGCGTTACAACGCAAAAACCAACTCTTAGCCCTACCACTCAAGCCATAGTCCCTGAGATATTGCCTAAGGAAATAAAACCCAAGACATTGCATGTCCAGGAGGTTGAACCATACGTCCCCATAGCCCAACTCTCTAGAGCTTCAACTGATGTAGTTGAAAGAAAGCTTGAGACACACAAGAACCATCCTAATATAACACAGAAAACATACAAGTGGGTCCCTAAAGCCTCTGTAGTGAGCATGGTTGATGCAAAAAAACGGAAACCTAGTAAGAACCGTCCCACTCACTCCAAGAAATGTAAAGAAACGTTGCGTTGGATTCCTAAACGACTATTGGAAGCCCAAGGATACTATGAAGGAAATGATCAAATCTGGGTGCCCAAACGTAAAGTGTACTCTTACCCATGTAAACCCAATCCTGTGGCTCCCAAACAAATTGAAAATCGCAGAAAGGAAAAAATCATGGAATGTTACACACCCGATCTAGAGCTAGTTTGGGTACCAAAGAAAGAACGATTTGTTCCACCTAGCTCAGGAACAGGGAAATCAAATGAAGCTTCTTTCTCTTCATGTAGTTCCTATACGCAAATAGAAGCTTCGACACAACCTCCACCTACCACTGTACATATCCATACAAGCACGAAAGAGTTTGCACCTCCCGGGGTAAGTTCACCACCTACAACAATGTTGCAAATAAAATCATGGGAGAGTACCTTACCACCCTTGCAACTAGATGAAACGCATAGGGCGGTCGAAAACTATTGGTTAAAACCTTCACCCATAACAACTTGGAACAATTGGTTTCAAAAGGTGACGACCTCATTCCAAAAGGTATGATCTACCCAAGGAAGGGGGGAGTGTTTGCTAACATCAATCATTCACTCGCTCCCCTCTCAACCTTCCTCCCTGACCTCTCAATTCCAATCTTAGGGAATGTATATATATAGCCTTATACTCACAAGAAACAAAAATAGTAAAGAGCAAGAGCGACTAGCAACGAGAGAGCACCCTAACAGATCTTACATATAAGTCCAAATTCACCGTGTCAATTCAAGAAACACACAAAAACAACTCTTATGTTTTAAAGGCCTAACCAAATCTATCTGTCTTGTCAGAAATGGCTACTTCACCAGAGGCATGCACTTCTATTTTTGATGAAAGGTACCCTTTGTCTTTTCCTCAAGTGTTCTACGTATGCTACCCTATACTTTCTTGCGAATGGGATTTGATAGAGAGCCTTGCATGTGAGAGAAATTTTGAGGAGTTAGAATGGCTGATACGTGTATGGCTAACTAGTGATCCATACCCAGTAGCGAATGTGTCTCCAATGGCACATGCTTATTCTTTTGCACAAGATGAGTATCCACGCATCGCGAGGTTCTTGATTAGCATGCTTGCACAAGAGGATGATGAAGAGGAACTAATAGAGACCGAGGAAGACTATGGCCTCACGGACAACGATTTTATTTATCTAGATGATGAGGATAGAGGCCTAGCCTTAGGGTGGCCACCCGGTTTATATAATATCCTCTTTCCTTGATTCTAAAAGGGGTGACAGATAGGTAGGTTAGGGGTCTAGATTGTGTTTTGAGTTTGTTTTTTAGAGTTTTAATTTTTCACACTGACATGCCTCCTAGAGGTATAGTGCCTGTTTTTGGATGTGTTAGGTAGGACTTATATGGATCTCCATCCACATGGCTGAGGACATCTGCTTCAACGAAATGAGCCACTCCATACCTCCAGGTGTACTACTTTCCATGATTCATGTTGGTGGATATGTGTAATTTCTAATAATGATTTTTCATTCTTTGTTTGAGTGCAATAGTTATGATTGTTATCTGCCATTATAGATGTATAAATTTGTCTTTGCTTAAGTTGATTGAACTCCAGTTTAATCTTATGGATGAGCCTGGAGATTAGGAGACCGTGACTTTAGGTTAACTCATTTACTTGACCACTAGGCCTAGCTAATAAAATTATCCGAGTATTTGAGACCTTAGGAATGTTTTAGGCAGAGAAAGGCTTGCTCACTCAAACAACAAAAAACACTAGTGCGAATACCAAGGAAATGCAAGCAAAAAAAAAAAAAAAAAAAACATAAGTGCCACAAATGAAAAATCTTACGCTGGAAGAGAAATCCTGGCTTGAATTGGTACTTCACTCACATGTATTGTCTATGGTACTAGAGCCCTAGAGGTTCCCAGTGTGGGCGCTTTTCCTTGAGAAGCAAAAAACCCCGGACATACACAATAAGCACACACGTCACATGATTGTGACCCAAAGTAAAAAAGTATTAAAAAAAAAAGAAAAGAAATTAAAAGACTTCCATTGAGCTTACAGTTAACATTTCAAGCTTTTGTTTGCAGTTGTGAGAGCGAGTTGGCTAATCAAAGCTGAAAAGCATAATTAGGGAATCTTGCATTTAGATAATCTTCTTAGCTTAGCTAGTACTAGAGTAGTTGTTTTAACCTTAGTCATAGCTAACTAATTGATAGACTCACCCATAAGCTCAAAACTCTTGATTAATTAATTTACTCAAAGTGCAATTTATTTGTCCTTAATGGCAGTCTAACATTTCATAAATCTTGCATTTACTCATTTCCACATGTACTTTACATTCCCCTCATGATTTATGGGAATATAATTCCGCTTGCTAAAACAGTGACTTTGCCTTGCAGATTCAAATCTAAATGCTCTACAACATGGACTTACCAAGCTTCAACTCAATAGCTTCCGAGGACGGAATCTACATCAGGAAGGGGGGCAATGTTAACCCTCTTGTGTCACGGACACCCTATCGCCTACGACGGACACTGTAACCGTATTATTTATTTAAGTAGAGTCAGGCACCGGGCTTGTCGGTCCAATAGGGAAAGGTAGAGTGATCGCCGATGAGAGGCGCACTCTAACATGAACATGCTAGGGTTAGTTGGCTAAGCATGGGCGCCCAAGTGTGAATGGGGTGAGCACACATAAAAGCCAATTAAACCTAAAATTGAGTCATTCTCTCATTGTGCAATAGAAGCTGCTCTTGCTCCATCTCCACCTTCTCCTTCACCATCTCCTTGTGTGTGTGCGTGTGTGTGAGAGAGAGAGAGAGTGTGAGTGTGTGTGTGCGATCGAGCGTTGCGGCGGCACGACGGCGGCGAGGCGGTTGAGCGCGGCGTAGCAGCGTCTCCCTCTTCTTCGCGGCGAGGAATCCTCTACGACAGGAGCATAAGGCGGTGAGTGACACACCATTGCCCTCTTTGAGCTTACTAGTTAAACTAGTTGTGTGCTTGGAGCCGTCTGCGGCTCGTACACGGTGTATCGGCAAGTCCCTTGCCTCGACAGTGCGGCAAGGAGCGCACATCATCGCCATCCTCCCTTTGTCAGCTGCAAATCACATTTTCCAACATGGGTGTATTTTACTAGTAGATTTCCTAAATGGAAAAGAAAATTTGAAGGTTTTCCCCCCCCTTGAACGTGGTAAATTATATGGAAAAAATACCCTTTTTTCATTTGGGAATGTGTCGTGAAGTTCTTGTGATATGTGTGTCAACTCCTTCATAAATGAGAGGATAGACAATCTGTGAAAATTCAAATGTAGAAGTAATCCAAATGTAGAGGTCGTCTTTGCAGGTATGTGGAGATGGGGGGGGATGCATCCCGGGGTGAAGCGTTTGGGAAACCCTAAGGATGCAAGTGTAGCGGTCCTTGATGAGGGAGAGAGCGACTTTATCTGTGTCGAGGGAAAGATGCAAAATGGGTGTGTACGACGAAGTTGAATACTAAATCTCACAAGAGGGGCAACCCATAGAGATTAGAAAGCAAGAAATGGAACTTTTTAAACAGAGGTGAGAGTTTAAGAGTGGGCTGCATTGGCGACAATGGAACCTCGGCACTCACATATGGCACATGTGCACATTTGGACAATGGGAAGGGTTCCCATACGATACCACCCATAAGGATCAATGGTCCACTTTACAAGGTGCCAGCAAGGTAATTCTATGTGGTCAAATTACCTCTTGTTGTGTTTCTCCTACTTCTTGGTTAGAACCAGCCAAGAGAGACAATATGACATGCTCTAAGGTTCTCACTGCTCAGCACTCACAGACTCACAAAGAAAATCTTTGAAGATGCGGGATGAGAAAATCTGACAGAGCTTGTGTCACGTGTGCCACAAATGTTGAGAGAGAGTGAGAGGGGACTCATAGACAACGCTCACAAGTCACAAGCTCACAAGGCAAATTGTAAAGAGTAGGGATGACACGAAGGGACGGGAGCCTTGCCAACCAAAAATAATGTTTATTTAGATTTGAACGTTAGCTAAGCCTAATAGCAACAGTAAAGTCTTTAAAATTTACATTAACCTGATTAAGGCATTGTGATTCTCCATTCCCACTATCCTTAGTCCTATTCCTCACTTCAAGAACATAATGCACTTTAAAATTCTAAAAAAAACTACATAACTTTTTTATTTTCCCTTATATTTATCTTATCCTTGTATATTCAAAAGGTAGTTTATCTCCTCTTCCTTTGCATACACTTAAAAAACCTACTAGGCTTTTTTAAAAAAAGTTGCCAAAACCCACATAATTAATTTCAAGAGGTAAATTTTAAAATTTGTAGGTGGAAATACACTAAAACGAGGTTTGTTTTGAGCACTGACATGTGGCCTTCAATTTTGGTTCAAGATAGTATAAAAACTATAGGCTAGATATTCAAGCATCTAGAATAGGATAAAACAAAGAAAAGTATAGGGAATAGTATGTGTGCCTCCCCCCCCCCCCCCCCAAAGATATGATACCCCCCTCCCTTATTTTTAAGCTTGGGGATAAATTATTGGGGGCCTACCTCTAACTTATACGATTATGTAGCTTGTAGACAACCCCCCCTCCCTTGCACTTACGTGGTGCGGTAAGTTTTCCATGGTGAATCCCCCGGGGTTTGGCTCTTCAGGATAGTTATTTCTATAATGCCCCATTTGATTGCACCCATAGCACCTAACGTTTGGGAAGGTATGTTCCAAGCTTGTTGCTGTAGCTACTCTACGTTGTTAATATCCTTGGTTGAAAGTTCCCTTGCTCTTCCCCTAAATTTATTAATTTCATTAAAGTTCCTTGTAAAGTTGGTTCCTTCAGCTGCAAGAGGCTTGGCCCTCAAAAGTGAATTGATGTAGGCCTCATAGCTTCGAAACATGAACTCAGGGGTTTGTTGAGGCCTTGACAGAAACGGGCAATTTGTTGCTCCATGGTCATGTGGGGAGCATAACGTCATAAGGACACAAATTTTGTGTAGTGCTCATCCAGAGAGAGTCCTAACTAGCGTAGACCAAATAATTCGTTCATCTTGATAGCCTGATGTGCAGGAGGGAGATAACGTTCTTTGATTGCCTGTTTTATTTTCTCCCAAGATGGACTACTTGTGGGATCATCTTTGCAGTGTTGCTTCCACCAAAGTTTGACATCTCCGTTGAGACAGAACATACCCAACATTGTTTGGTTTTTCCTGCGCAGTTCCTGCAGCTTTAAAATAGTCGTCCATAGCACCTATCCATGCTTCGACATCTCTTTCTAAATTTGGTCCCTCTCCTTTGAAGGTAGGAAGTTGGACTTGCTTTAGTAGTAATTTTTTCTTTTGAGTATCAGTGTAAAGGCTATTTACGCGAGTATTACCCTAGGATTGAATTAGCAGAATTTAGTACTAGATGAAAACCTCTCCTACTTATGCTTTTAACTTATCTCATACTCAAAACTTTTGCACACATGATCAAGACAATTGCCAAACCATAAACAAAACTGCGTATAGCATACCCATGAGAACCATAGTACGTTCAGGAGCTAATACAATCCATGAAGATCCTACTATGTACAAAGGCGATGACAATCTATACTAGAATCTTGTGGACTTTGGGTGGATCAGATATAGGATCAAAATATACAACACTTTTGGTCCACTAAAACTAGGGCATGCACCTATGGGTCATCAAGCTTTTTCACATTGAATAGTCTCGGGATAGGCAAGCCCTCATAAACCTAATGTTAAAATCCATGCAAAGATGGGGATAAATCTCTCTCTTCCTTTCTCTCCCTATTTTCAATTAAATACCTCTTTAATTGAATTGGAGATCATGAGGGAGTACGAGCGGAAGTGTGACGCGAGAGAGAGTGCGAGAAGAAGAGCACGGCGATATGGTGAACTCGCTCTACTGTAATGTGTAGAGCATAGTGAGTTCTTATTAGGTTTTTACAAAAGAATATGTGTACATACCTGGCGGCCCGCCCACTTACCTGGGCGACCACATTGGGCTTTATACCCCAACAACCTCCCACTTAAAGTCCAATGTGGTACTTTAAGTGTGAGAGAAGCTACTATACAAGCTAATATACAAGAGATGTAGAGAAGTGATGTACTACCCTACACCTAACTGCTTGCAAAAATGCGCAAAGCTCTATGAGGGAAGTCCTTTTGTAAGTAGATTAGCAGGATTTTCTGTGGTGTGAACTTTGACAAGCTGAAGTTGCTTATCCTCGAGCATTTCCCTGATGAAATGATACTTCACATCCACATGCTTTGTCTTTGAGTGGGAAACTGGATTGCGAGCCAATTGTATAGCACTTTGACTATCACAATATAACACAAGCATCTCTTCTTTGATTCCCAAATTTGTTACTAGTCGATTAAGCCAAATTGATTCTTTGCATGCCTCTGATGCTGCAACATATTCAGCCTCTGTAGTAGACTGAGTAACACAATCTTGTAATCTAGAACGCCATGATACTGCTCCACCAGCCAATGTAAAGACGTACCCTGACGTAGACCTTCGGTTGTCTAAGTCACCTGCATAATCTGAGTTTGTAAAACCCTTTACACTTAGGTCCTGACTCCCATAGCATATGCGCATACTCTTTGTAGCTTTCAGGTATCTCAATATTCCTTTCACTGCCTCCCAATGTTTCTTGCCTGGGTTTGACATGTATCGACTTACTACTCCCACTGCAAATGCAATGTCTGGGCGAGTAGCAATCATTGCATACATCAAACTACCCACTGCAGACGCATATGGAATCTTATCCATTTTAGCCTGTTCTTCCTCAGACACAGGAAAATCTTGTTTGCTAAGTCACCTGCATAATCTGAGTCTGTAAAACCCTTTACACTTAGCTCCTGACTCCCATAGCATATACGCATACTCTTTGTAGCTTTCAGGTATCTCAATATTCCTTTCACTACCTCCCAATTTTTCTTGTCTGGGTTTGACATGTATCGACTTACTACTCCCACTGCAAATGCAATGTGTGGGCGAGTAGCAATCATTGCATACATCAAACTACCCACTGCAGACGCATATGGAATCTTATCCATTTCAGCCTGTTCTTCCTCAGACACAGGACAATCTTGTTTGCTAAGTTTCACATATGGTGGCAATGGAACACTCAATGCCTTTCCCTTCTCCATATTGAAATGTTGCAAAACCTTGTCAATATACTCTGTTTGAGATAACCAAATCAACTTCTTTGATCTGTCTCTCTCAATGCGCATACCAAGTATATGACTTGCCTCACCCATGTCTTTCATGTCAAATGATTTTGCCATCTTTGACTTCAAAGCTGAAATTTCTTCCAGGTGCTTGGCAGCAATCAACATGTCATCCACATACAAAATAAGGATCAGTCAACTGCCATCCTTAGCCTTCTTTGTATATAGACAGTGATCGAACTCACTACGTTTGTAGCCTTGAGAAAGCATAAACTTGTGGAACTTATGGTACCATGCCCTCGGTGATTGTTTTAAGACATAAAGACTCTTTAACAACTGGCATACCAAATCTTCCTTACCTTTCTCAACAAACCCTTCTGGCTGCTGCATGTAAATTTCCACATCTAAATCACCATGCAAGAACGTTGTCTTGACATCCATTTGGTGCAACACCAAATCCAAAATGGCAACCAATGCAAGGAAGCATCTCAATGTAGTCATCTTGACCATCGGAGAGAAGATTTCATCAAAGTCAATGCCTTGTTCTTGCTTAAAGCCCTTGGCAACAAGCCTTGCTTTGTACTTTGGCTGACTATCATGAGTGGTGATCTTATACCTGCAAACCCATTTACAAGGTAGAGCCTTTTGCCCTATGGTAATTTAACTAGCCTCCATGTCTGGTTTTTATGCAGAGCTGTCATCTCTGACTGCATGGCCAATTGCCAATTCCCGAAGTCCTTCATTTGCACTGCTTCCTTGTAACATGAAGGCTCATTGCAATCAGTCAACATGACATAGTTCATAGATGGAACAAACCTATCAGGAGGTCACGTGATACGTCCAGATCTATGCAAAATAGGTGGCTCAAGCTCAGCCACAACCTGTGCTTCCACTCTATCCTTTCCTTGCTCCTCTTGAGCCCTGACATTTTGTCTTGCACGTGCAGGTCCATCTTCTTGGAAGACAACTCTTCTAATCTCCTCAACCCTCTCTGGTTTAGAATGATATTTGGCTTCATTAAAGTGAACATCATTGCTGCGGATAACCTTTCTGGATTCGGGATCCCAAAGTCTGTACCCCATCTCACCAGAATTACCATAGCCTAGAAAGATGCACTTTCTACTCTTTGGCTCAAGTTTGTTCCTAAATTCCTTTGGAACATGAGTATATGCCTCACAACCAAAGACTCTGAGATGCTTGTATGAGGGCATTTTGCCTGACCATACCATCTCTGCCACTGAATCCTTCTGCAAAACCTTGCTAGGAGATCTATTTATAAGATGAACAACTGTTGATACAGCTTCAGCCCAAAACCCATTTGGCAGTTGTGCATTAGACAACATACTTCTGACCTTCTCTTGTATGGTCCTATTCATCCTCTCAGCAACACCATTTTGAGGAGGATTGTAAGGAGCAGTAAGTTCACGTTTTATACCTTTTGACTCACAAAAGTCCTGAAAGGCCTTTGAAACATACTCTCCACCATTGTCAGTGCGTAAGCATTTAAGATTCTTGCCACTCTAATTCTCCACAAGTGTCACAAACGTTTTGAAAACACTAAACGCTTCATCCTTGTGCTTGAGAAAGTAAACCCGTACTTTCCTCGAGTAATCATCTATAAATGTCATAAAGTAAGAAGCTCCCCCTAGAGATAGGTTAGGCATAGGTCCACACAAATCACTATGAACAAGTGCCAACTGTGTATCCCTTCTACTGCTTCTATGCTTATGTGGCTGCTGTGTGTAAGGTCTCTACTTTCAAATTGCACACAAGTTCTATTACGCATTTGTATTTTTTTGAACCATCACTCCTTATTTAAGATATTCGAGTTCAAATTATGAATCGTAGGTTGAGAAAACCTAGAAATTAAAATTTACGCTACAAAATTCTGACATGTTTATCTATATAAATCACTAAATATCTTATTGCAAGACTTATTTACTGATTGTAGAATTTTCTTTTACTATCGTAAAGTTAATATAAGACTATAAAGTTTAACTTAAAAATGTAAAGTAAATTATCATTAAGAAAATAAATAAAATAATACACAGGGATGACAAATGAAGGCACATGGACTCACATAGGAGGGGACAAAGTGGGACACACTGTCACATGAAAAAGGAGAGGCTACTCTTGACTAATCTTAATGAGGGGGGGGCCTGTGTGGCCTTATCTTTTGATGATAATGACAAAGTGGTCAAGCTCATGGGTACCACAAGGTTACCAAAAACGCGGGTATGATTTTTGGAAAAAAAAATATTTTTTTTTTAATTTTAAAAAAAATTAATTAATTTTTTTTTGAAAAAAAAGTTGGATGTTTTTCTTTCTGCTATAATAGAGCATCCATGCTCACACTTTAGAGATAGAGATTGCCTCTATAGCGCTCACAAAGTGCTGCCACTTCTCTTAGAGAGAAGGCGTCCACAAACCACTAAGAGAGCAAAAACTCTAGTGGACTAATAAGGTGTGTATTAATTGAGCATTCAATTAGTTTTAAGAAGGATATGTGTGTATGTGTGCTATCTCCTACTCTAATCTCTCTAATAGATTAGTAAGACTCAATTAGATATGTGTGTGTGTGCTATCTATTACTCTAATCTCTAATGGATTAGTAAGATTCAATTAGCTTTAAGAAGGATATGTGTGTGTGTGTGTGTTATCTTTTACTCTAATCTCTCTAATAGAGTAGTAAGATTCAATAAGTTTTAAGAAGGATATGTGTGTATGTGTGCTATCTCTTACTCTAATCTCTCTAATAGATTAGTAAGATTCAATTAGTTATGTGTGTGTGTGTGCTATCTATTACTCTAATCTTTTAATAGATTAGTAAGATTCAATTAGCTTTAAGAAGGATATGTGTGTGTGTGTGTGTGTTATCTTTTACTCTAATCTCTCTAATAGATTGGTGAGATTCAATTAACTTTAGAAAAGTATGTGTGTGTGTTCTCTTTTACTCTAATCTTTCTAATGGATAGTAAGATTCAATTAACTTTAGAAAAGATGTGTGTGTATGTTTTCTCTTACTCTAATCTCTCTAAGTATACCTACTCTCTCTAGTTAGTACATCTTCACTATTAACTTATATATTGTTAATTGAAAGTTAGTACATATGAGAACTCATCATATTCTTATTATACATGATGAAATTCTCATTCACCAATGTTATTGTCAATTAGGTTAAATAGAATTTTGAATAATACTAAAAATTGATTTAGTTGAAGTATAGAATTGAAGTTAGAATTGGATTAGAAATGTCATGCATAAAAGTAATGCATTCCTATCCTTTCACTCGTAATTTACACACTTAATTTTTGATTAATTAAGATTAGCAAATATTTGATGTATAGAAATTAGATGTAGAACAACAATACTAAGTGTGAATCCGAGTTGGCGAGGGTTCAAATTACAGACTCTCTTTGAAAACAAGGAGATTACTAGGGAAATTGACCAATTTAAAGTTTTAAGTGTATAACATAAGTGTAGTACAAAAAAAATGGCTCCAAAGCGTGCTCGAACCCAAGGCGCTAATGATCATGAAGCTAGTACAAGTAACGGTGGAATCCCTGCGGAAAATGCTATGTCTCTACCAATCAGACCAATTGGAGCTATGGTACAGGTTAGTATTGCAGTTTCAAGTTATGCATCATTGCATATGCGAGACCATAGGAATATATTATTTACCTTCTGAAAAGAAAACACGGATCGAAACCACGAGGCTTAACCCCGAGAAACTCGTCATATGTTTGACAAGTAGGAAAGATTGTCTGGTTAAACTGGTTGCTATAGGAAAGAATGTTTGTCCAAAACCTTCGGTATGGTTTCTCTCAAGTCTCTCTACTTATTAGCGCTGGTATTATGTGGCAGTTGCCGAGGCGTGAGATGACACCCAGGATGGCACCGCTGATGCTGTGGTGGGAGTACACCCAGATTATCCCAGCTGGATACTGTGGTTTTGTTTTTCCGTGGCGTGAGGATGACGCCCAGATTGGCACCGTTGTTGCTGTGAGGGGAGTACGTCCAGATTAGCACAACGAATACTTGTCGAGCGGTATGGGACGCTCATGAGGACAAGGGTTTTTATAAATAATGTATATACTGATCGGACATAATAGCATCAGTAGAGATTCTTGAGTGAACCTAATCCAAGGGTTGTTGGTTTAAAATTGGACGACGTCTTGTTTGACAATTGTTTGTAATACTGTTTGAAGGGCTGTTTTAACGAACCAATATCATAAATAAAGTAAAGGAACATGTATGTTTAAACAGTGTGGTAGTAATTAGATAACAAAAGAAGGGTGAGTGTGGTGTGGAAAGTGGGAGAATGATACCCCGACGGTATCATTCTATGGACGGGTGGACTCGATGAGTCGGGTAACTTTCCAACGCTAGAATTTTTTTTTAGTCATAAATCTTAAAAGAGACAAACCTTGGCGGCTGTGCTTCTGAAACATGGAGAAAAAAGCGCACAGGTTGGTCACTCTAAGATTTACAGTTTTAGGTATAATTGATTATAGATAGTTTTTAGATAGGGTTATGGTGGTCACGCTATGCCATAGCGAGATAGGACCAATCCTTCACTAACGGTTCATGCCCGTGGCTACGTAGTAGCTAAGGCAATGTCTGTTGGTTTTTCCTTATCAGGATTGGAGACCTATCAAAGGTACTCCGCTCCTCTCGACAAGGGGCAAGGACCTCACACTGCTATCAGAGCCTAGGTTAAAGCTTGGGGAGATTTTTAGATTGATGTTTGGATGTTGAAGGATGCGAATGTTTGAAATAATAGAAGAACCTAGAAAAATTGTTTTGAGTTTTTATATGGTATTGAAGACTGAACTTTCCTGGTACAGGAAAATGTTCATTCAGCCTACCAGAAATTCCAGGTGTTCACCATCATGTTTGAAAATGCATGCCAAACACCAAATTATCAGTTTCGAAAAAGGGTGATGATGATTTTGGATAGGGTGTTTGCACCACCTATTCCAAGGGTGCATAGAGGATGGGGTATCAATTGGAGTCCATCTGGAGGAATCTATACCATCGATGCTGACAAGATATGGTGCATGGATACCAATCTCAAGAAACTTCGTTGGGCAGAGGAGTTAAAAGTCATCGAAGTTTATCTTTTTCTTGGTACTAAGAATCCGGATGCTACCATTAACTTGGGAGGAGAAAAGATATCTCAGACTCAATGGGTCTATAACCAAGTTACAAAAGTTATCCATGGTGGTAGGATTCGACCCATATGTGTATCTCGTAGCTTTCAGGGGTCAAAAGAAACTTATTATTTTGATCCTTTAGCCTATCCTTTTGTAGTCACTAAACTCAAAATATAGAGACATTACAATCTTTGTACCTAAAGACTACCAACCTTGGTAGTAAATAATGTGTATATAAATAAAGTTTGGATTAATATTATCTTTTGTTTGTATTATTGTCTGATCAAGTCTTGCTTTAAAGTGGATTAAAGTTAGAGTATCCAATAAAGTTTCACTTAATCTATATTGCACAGAGTGCGGTGTACACATCTCTTCAAGAGAAAAAGCTACTTCTCAAGCAAGCTAAACTTCCCTCTTTCAAAGGGGAAGGAGCCCTAGTTGAGCGTGATACAGAAGTGTGGCTCGAAGAGATGGAGGATTATTTTGCTCCTGTTGGTACTACTCCCGATAACCAAGCAATGTTGGCTATGTTTCGTCTCACGGGGGATGCCAAGCTTTGGTGGAAACAACACTGCAAAGATAACCAAGTAGCTCAAAACACTCAAACTTGGGAAGATATTAAGTATGCTGTCAAAGGACGTTATCTTCCACCTGCACACGAATCCCTTAAGATGAATGAATTCTTCAACTTACGTCAGTTTCATCTTACAGTGGAAGAATACTACTCCAAATTTGTAACTCTTAGACGCTATGCTCCGCCAATGACCGCTGATCAACAAGTAGCCCGTTTCTGCCAAGGGCTAAATGCTCCTTTAAATACACGTCTAGAAGCCATGAGGCCTGTAAATTTGCAAGATGCTCTTTCAAGAGCTAAACCCTTAGCTAAAGAGATGTCAAAATCTCAAAGGGTACGAAATGGAAATTTAAGGAATGCTGGAAGGAGAGGACGGTCTATGATGTGGAACCAAAGGCAAGTTCACCCAGTTCACCAAACTCATCCAATAGTTGCAGCTTCAGCAAATGGAGCTCAAAATGCAGATCTTAGATGCTATGAATGCAACGAGCTAGGACATTTCAGGAATGTATGTCCTAGGAGAGTCTCCGCAACAAATACACCTAATCAAGCTAAAGGACGAGGCCAAATAATAAATCGTGAAGGAAGAAATGGAGGACGAGGTCGAGGGTGCGGAATGGCTGCCAAAGTCAATGCTATCATAGGAGAACCAACATTGGGAGAAGAACAAGAGGAAAGAGCAACTCTACATGCTGCAATTGATAACTCAAGAGCAAGACAACAATATGCTGTCATTCAAACACCTGCAAATCACCAAGGTGAAAAATTTGAGCTTCTTATTGATTGTGGTAGTACTCATTCTTTCTTGTCACCTAAATGTTTAAGGATGTTAGGACTTAATCAACATCCTACAAGAAAGATGAGAGTTGAATTAGCCAATGGAAAGGAGGTGTTATCTCAGTACACTGTGGGCAAAATAGATTTCAAGTTGGGAGAATACTCTACTTCTGCTACTTTTCGAACCTTACCCATAGGAATCTATGACGAAATTCTTGGAATGGATTGGTTAGCCAGTCATAATGCCAATATCCATTGTGCCCAAGGAAGTGTTACTTTTGTGGAAAACCTAGGTCAAGAAGTCACTATTCAAGGCTAGAATGGAAGACCAAAAGCTTACTTGGTCAAAGCTAATCGTCTTTTGAAAGGGTTACGCAAGGGTCAACAAATTTTTTTAGTCAAGCTAAACAAAGTAGAAAAATCTTCTTCCAACCGTGAACCAATGTGGCTAGAAGAATTTTCGGATGTTTTCCTTGCTGAACTTTCTGAACTACCACCACCTAGGGAGGTAGACCATGAAATCAAAAATTATCAAGGTAGTGAACCAGTCTCAAGAGCGCCGTACAAGATGTCACTTCCAGAGGCTATAGAACTCAAGGAGCAGCTCAAGCAGTTGATTGAGCAAGGGTTTATCCGACTTAGTACATCTCCATGGGGTGCACCTGTTCTCTTCCAAAAGAAAAAGGATGGCTCTCTTCGACTTTGCATAGATTATAGGGGCTTAAATCAGGTTACCATCAAGAATAAATATCCAATTCCTCGTATTGATGAGATGCTAGACAGATTACATGGAGCCAAAATATTCACAAAGATCAATCTTCGATCTGGCTATCATCAAATTCGAATCCAGGAGGCTGATATCTCCAAAACAGCTTTCAACACTCGTTATGGTCATTACGAATTTACAGTGATGGCTTTCGGACTTACGAATGCTCCTGCAACTTTCAATCGTCTGATGCACGATATCTTTAGAGAATTCTTGGATGATTTTGTCCTAGTATTCTTTGACGATATCTTAATTTATTCCAAATTAGAGGAAGAGCATGAAGGACATGTTAGGAAAGTGTTAGAGCTTTTACGCCGAAATACGCTGTATGCAAAGAAAAGAAAATGTATCTTCTTTACCCCTAAGGTCTGTTTCTTAGGGTTTATCATTTCACATGAAGGAGTCTCTGTTGACCCTGACAAAGTCAAAGATATTGTGGAATGGCCTCAACCCACTTCACAAACCGAAGTCAGAGGGTTCTTAGGTATCACAGGGTGGTACATGATCTTTGTAAAGGACTATGCTCTTAAAGCTATACCACTAACTGATTTGCTAAAGAAAGGAGCTACGATACTTTGGGAAGAAAAACATGAATCTTGCTTCAAACAGCTGAAGGAGTATCTTGCTTCAGAACCTCTCTTAAAACTTCCAGACTTCACCCAAGAATTCGAGGTGATCACAGATGCTAGTAACCTTGCATTAGGAGGAGTCCTTACTCAAGAAGGAAGGCCTGTAGCTTATACTTCTCGGAAGCTTAGGATTCATGAAGTGAATTATGCTACACATGATTTAGAATTGCTAGCAGTTATTCATGCTCTCAAGCTATGGAGACATTATCTATTGGGACGCAAATTCCAGTTGGTAACAGATCACAAGAGCCTTAAGTGGATTTTTACCCAACCTAACCTTAACATGAGACAGAGGAGATGGATAGAGCTCATGCACGAATATGATTTTGATATTAAATTTAGACCAGGTAAGGATAATGTTGTGGCAGATGCCCTAAGCCGTAAAGCTTTTCTGGGGGCAATTTCCATGGCTAACAACCCTATTCTAGACAAGGTCTTGGATGCTTCTGTCAGAGATGCAGATTACCAGATGCTTGCTAGTATCCTACGTGAAGAGAGGGTATCATGAAATCAGCCTAAATCTCTACATTATTCCTTAGAAGATGGGAAAATTTACTATAGGAATCGACTATGCATACCTAAGGATTCTACCCTAAGGAATGCTATCCTATATGAAGCACATGATGGCCCAACTTCAGGACATCCAGGTTATGCCAAAACCATCAATGCAATTCGCAGAAGTTACTATTGGCAAGGTATGAAGGGTGATTTCCTTCGCTATGTCAAGCAGTGTTTGTCTTGTCAAAGGATTAAGGCAGAGAGACTAAAGATGCGAGGTAAATTACATCCTTTAGATATTCCCCAAATGAAATGGGAATGTATTAGCATGGACTTTATCACCGGGTTTCATTCTGTCTAAGCTAGCTATGATTCAATCATGGTCATAGTCGACTTGCTTACTAAAGTGGCTCACTTAATTCCAGTCAAGACAACCTTTACAGCTTCAGATATTGCTCGTCTGTTTGTGAAGGAGGTTTTCAGAATTCATGGTTTACCCAAGAGGATTGCTAGCGATCGTGATGCCAAGTTTACTTCAAAGTTTTGGGTATCATTGTTTCAAGCTATTTGAACCCAGTTATGTTTTAGTACTGCTTATCATCCTCAAACTGATGGCCAAACTGAAAGAGTTAATCAAGTAATTGAAGACATCCTTAGATCCTACTGCAATAGAGAACCTCGCAAGTGGATTCAATACCTACCCTTGGTAGAGTATGCATACAATTCCTCTACTCATAGAAGTATTGGAATGACACCTTTTAATGCTCTTTATGGTCAAGAATGTTTATCACCTCTTAACTTTTCTGACCCCACTATAAGGGTAGAAGCCTCAAAGAAAATGCTTGAAGAAATGGAAGCTCAAACCAAAGCTATTCGAAGGGATATTCAAGCGGCTCAAGATCGACAAAAGAAGTACGCCGACTTAAAAAGATCTGATCGGATTTTCAAAGAAGGTGACAAAGTTTTCTTACGAGTAAAACCCAAAAAGAGCAATCTATCTCTCGGAAGGTATAAGAAGCTTAGCTACCGATATTGTGGACCTTACGAAATAATCAAGGTTGTAAGTGATCAAGCTTATAGACTAAAACTCCCTTCTCATCTCAAAGTGCATGATGTATTTCATGTAATTCTGTTAAAACCTTATGTATATAACCCTGACCATGTCCTTGATGATGAGCAAATCATTTTACCTGCTAAGGATGTTCTACAACTCCAACCTGATACTATCCTAGAAACTCGAGAGAGAAAGCTTAGGAATAGATCCATCAAAGAACATCTTATCTTATGGAAGGATTTCCCTATAGAAGATGCTACTTGGGAAGATGAGACATCCCTTCTTAAGGATTACCCTTCACTGTTCTTGAGATGAGAGCATCTCAAATTCTAAGTTGGGGAGATTGTTAGGTCTCTACTTTCAAATTGCACACAAGTTCTATTACGCATTTGTATTTTTTTGAACCATCACTCCTTATTTAAGATATTCGAGTTCAAATTATGAATCGTAGGTTGAGAAAACCTAGAAATTAAAATTTACGCTACAAAATTTTGACATGTTTAGCTATATGAATCACTAACTAACTTATTGCAAGACTTATTTACTGATTGTAGAATTTTCTTTTACTACCGTAAAGTTAATATAAGACTGTAAAGTTTAACTTAAAAATGTAAAGTAAATTATCATTAAGAAAATAAATAAAATAATACACAGGGATGACAAATGAAGGCACATGGACTCACATAGGAGGGGACAAAGTGGGACACACTGTCACATGAAAAAGGAGAGGCTACTCTTGACTAATCTTAATGAGGGGGGGGCCTGTGTGGCCTTATCTTTTGATGATAATGACAAAGTGGTCAAGCTCATGGGTACCACAAGGGTACCAAAAACGCGGGTATGATTTTTGGAAAAAAAAAAATTTATTTTTAAAAAAATTAATTAATTTTTTTTGAAAAAAAAGTTGGACGTTTTTCTTTCTGCTATAAATAGAGCATCCATGCTCACACTTTAGAGATAGAGATTGCCTCTATAGCGCTCACGAAGTGCTGCCACTTCTCTTAGAGAGAAGGCGTCCACAAACCACTAAGAGAGCAAAAACTCTAGTGGACTAATAAGGTGTGTATTAATTGAGAATTCAATTAGTTTTAAGAAGGATATGTGTGTATGTGTGCTATCTCCTACTCTAATCTCTCTAATAGATTAGTAAGATTCAATTAGATATGTCTGTGTGTGCTATCTATTACTCTAATCTGTAATGGATTAGTAAGATTCGATTAGCTTTAAGAAGGATACGTGTGTGTGTGTGTGTTATCTTTTACTCTAATCTCTCTGATAGATTAGTAAAATTCAATAAGTTTTAAGAAGGATATGTGTGTATGTGTGCTATCTCTTACTCTAATCTCTCTAATAGATTAGTAAGATTCAATTAGTTATGTGTGTGTGTGTGCTATCTATTACTCTAATCTTCTAATAGATTAGTAAGATTCAATTAGCTTTAAGAAGGATGTGTGTGTGTGTGTGTTATCTTTTACTCTAATCTCTCTAATAGATTGGTGAGATTCAATTAGCTTTAGAAAAGTACGTGTGTGTGTTCTCTTTTACTCTAATCTTTCTAATGGATAGTAAGATTCAATTAACTTTAGAAAAGATGTGTGTGTATGTTTTCTCTTACTCTAATCTCTTTAAGTATACCTACTCTCTCTAGTTAGTACATCTTCACTATTAACTTATATATTTTTAATTGAAAGTTAATACATAAGAGAACTCATCATATTCTTATTATACATGATGAAATTCTCATTCACCAATGTTATTGTCAATTAGGTTAAATAGAATTTTGAATAATACTAAAAATTGATTTAGTTGAAGTATAGAATTGAAGTTAGAATTGGATTAGAAATGTCATGCATAAAAGTAATGCATTCCTAAACTTTCACTCGTAATTTACACACTTAATTTTTGATTAATTAAGATTAGCAAATATTTGATGTATAGAAATTAGATGTAGAACAACAACACTAAGTGTGAATCCGAGTTGGCGAGGGTTCAAATTACAGACTCTCTTTGAAAACAAGGAGATTACTAGGGAAATTGACCAATTTAAAGTTCTAAGTGTATAACATAAGTGTAGTACAAAAAAAATGGCTCCTAAACGTGCTCGAACCCAAGGCGCTAATGATCATGAAGCTGGTACAAGTAATGGTGGAATCCTTGCGGAAAATGCTATGTCTCCACCAATCGGACCAATCGGAGCTATGGTACAGGTTAGTATTGCAGTTTCAAGTTATGCATCATTGCATATGCGAGACCATAGGAATATATTATTTACCTTATGAAAAGAAAACACGGACCGAAACCACGAGGCTTAATTCCGAGAAACTCGTCATATGTTTGACAAGTAGGAAAGATTGTCTGGTTAAACTGGTTGCTATAGGAAAGAATGTTTGTCCAAAACCTTCGGTATGGTTTCTCTCAAGTCTCTCTACTTATTAGCGCTGGTATTATGTGGCAGTTGCCGAGGCGTGAGATGACGCCCAGGATGACACCGCTGATGCTGTGGTGGGAGTACACCCAGATTAGCCCAACTGGATACTACGGTTTTGTTTTGCCGTGGCGTGAGGATGACGCCCAGATTGGCACCGTTTTTGCTGTGATGAGAGTACGTCCAGATTAGCACAACGAATACTTGTCGAGCGGTATGGGACGCTCATGAGGACAAGGGTTTTTATAAATAATGTATATACTGATCGGACATAATAGCATCAGTAGAGATTCTTGAGTGAACCTAATCCAAGGGTTGTTGGTTTAAAATTGGACGACGTCTTGTTTGACAATTGTTTGTAATACTGTTTGAAGGGCTGTTTTAACGAACCAATATCATAAATAAAGTAAAGGAACATGTATGTTTAAACAGTGTGGTAGTAATTAGATAACAAAAGAAGGGTGAGTGTGGTGTGGAAAGTGGGAGAATGATACCCCGACGGTATCATTCTATGGACGGGTGGACTCGATGAGTCGGGTAACTTTCCAACGCTAGAATTTTTTTTTAGTCATAAATCTTAAAAGAGACAAACCTTGGCGGCTGTGCTTCTGAAACATGGAGAAAAAAGCGCACAGGTTGGTCACTCTAAGATTTACAGTTTTAGGTATAATTGATTATAGATAGTTTTTAGATAGGGTTATGGTGGTCACGCTCTGCCATAGCGAGATAGGACCAATCCTTCACTAACGATTCATGCCCGTGGCTACGTAGTAGCTAAGGCAATGTCCGTTGGTTTTTCCTTATCAGGATTGGAGACCTATCAAAGGTACTCCGCTCCTCTCGACAAGGGGCAGAGACCTCACACTGTGTTTGCTTACCATACAGACAATGTTCACAGAATTCAAAATCATTAAATGAAAAGCCAGGCAAATAACCAGAACGAGACAAGATTTCCATTCCCTTCTTGGACATATGTCCTAACTGGCTATGCCATAAAGAAACGTTTGACTGCTCAGTTACATTGATTACATTTTTAGAGACATTTGATACATAAATCATGTAAAGTCCTCTAGAATTTACTCCATGTGCTACTGTCATCGAACCCTTGGATATCTTTCACATTGTTTGTCCAAAAGTGGTGACATAGCCAGCATCCTCAAGTAAACCTGTGCTGATGAAGCTCTTTGTAATTGCGGGAACATGTCTCACATTCTTCAGCGTGAGAGAAGAGTCATTCTGAAACTTCAATTGAACATCTCCAGCACCTAAGATCGCACATGTCTGCCCATTGCCTAGCCGAACATGATCTTTAGTGGTCACATAAGATGTAAACCACTCCTTGTTTGGAGACACATGAAGTGAAGCCCCTGAGTCTATAATCCAGTCACTGAGTGCATTTCCATCAGATGCTGTAAGAAGAGATGAGTCCATTGTATTCTTCAAGAAGTAGATGTCTCCTGACACTAGACTGTCATCCTCTACAACAGTGTTTGTCACATTTATTTCTTGAATCTTCACTGAGGACTTGTTCTTCTCACCATGTTCTTCAGCTTTCTCTTTGCCTTTTTCTGCTTTCCATTCTCTGCAGTCTCTTTTCATGTGACCCTTCTTGCCACAATGGTAGCATTCTATGTCACTCTTGCCTTTAGCACTGCGGGACTTGCTACGAGACTGATTCCTCTTTCCACCTTTGTTCTTTTCTTTGGTCCTTCCCCTGACAACTAAGGCTGTTCCTTTGCCTTTGTCCATTGTCTTTCTATTGGTTTCTTCAGTAAGCAGATTGCCTTGTACACCTGCTATGGTCAAACCATCTGGAGGTGCAAAATTACTCAAAGCTGTGCGAAAAGTGTCCAAACTTTCCGTCTATGTGATCAACAGGAACATAGCTCTAACAGGTTCATCAAACTTGACACATTGAGCTGACAACTTACTGGAGATGGTGTTGAATTCATTCAGATGATTGGACATAGGTGTCCCTTCTTTCATCTTCAAGTCAACAAGCTTCTTAAGGTAGTATACCTGTGATGCTGCACTCTGCTTCTCATAAAGATCACTCAGCTTTGTCCATGCTTCATAAGACAACATCTCGTCTGCTACATTGAAGTAAACGCTTTCTGCCAAAATCAGCATAATGGTAGAAAGTGCCAATTCATCCATTTCGCTCCATTCATCTTTGTCCATATCTTGTGGTTTTATTCCCTTGAGCTTGATAGGTTTTATATGCTTCTTTTGTACCAACACGTGCCAAATCTGCTTCTTCCACAATGGGAAATTGGTTCCATCCAGCTTCTTGATATTGTAAAGAGCAGTGTCCTGTGATCCAGTCATAGCTACGCTTCACAGTAGTTTAATTTCCTGGGAAAAATTCGGTAGAGTTTCCCCTGTAAACTGACCTCTGAACCAATATCAACCTGTCAAATGAACTAAGAAAGCTTTACATTCTGCAGAAATTTTGGCAGAGTCTCCTTTGTAAAATGGCTCTGGTGTACTAAAAAACAGACCAAAAAACAGCTCAAAAAACACTGTCTCTCTGACAGAGTAAGCTACGGGTAAACTTGTCCTGCACCTGTACTGTCTCTCACTGTCCTGTAAGCATAGAATGCGACAATGCCTCAACGGCAGTAAAGCAAAGATGCAATCCCAACTGTCTAACTCACAATCAATACATCCTAGCTGCCTATCTAAGGGTGCTCGAGGGATCGCTCCAAGACCTGTATCACCGAAAGGATCTCAACATTCGAGAATCCCCCAGCTCAATAAAACCTCACTCGACCCTCAAGAAAGGCTGCAGTAAATCTGACAATACATAGACTTCCCAAAAAGTCATACATCCACAAATTTCCCACTGTATGCTGTAACCGCTGCGGCCGTATTTGCTGCGTGACTCACAACCAACAAACCCTCAACAGACATACATCATCTCTGACAATACATCCCATGTGGAAGTACCTGCAATGTCAGGATGAAATGTGGAATATCAAGCAGCAAACGTAAGCTACTTGATGAACTAGTGGATGTCGCCTACAGTCTGTGTGTAGATGCGCCCGTGTCGTATGTGACACGCCTCCAAGAACTGTGAGCCGTCCTTCGATGTGTAGATAGCCACAAATCAACACTCTGGGAGTGCCGATATCCTCAGCACCTGGAGTCGTAGGCCGAAACCCCAAAATTGCAGAGTCGGATCTGCACCCGCCGAGACCACGTAGTCAAAAATGGCTTGCGCAGATCTTTGTCGAAGCAGAACGGTGGCCGAGATGACCTCAGAATGAAATTTTGAGAACACCAAGCCCTTCGGGCTTACCCACTGGATTCGGGGCCGTGTCTTTGTCTGTTGAATTTCACTCCAATTTGAGCTGGTGACTCTAGCCTCCTGCAGTGCTGCCCCGACCCTCGATCTGAGCTGTGATACCAGTTGAGGGAATACGAGCGGAAGTGTGACGCGAGAGAGAGTGCGAAAAGAAGATCATGATCATATGGTGAACTCTCTCTACTGTAATGTGAAGAGCATAGTGAGTTCTTATTAGGTTTTTACAAAAGAATATGTGTACATACTTGGCGGCCCGCCCACTTACCGGGGCGACCACATTGGGCTTTATACCCCAACAGATCAATTATTTCAACCAAACCTTAAACTTTTCCCTAGGTCCAAGACTTTAATTAACACACATCTGATACCACTTGTGCGATGTCCAACCCGCTAACACTAAAAATCGGGAAGGGATCCTTGACAGGTCTCTAGGCCTAATAAAACTCAAAGTCTCTAAACAAGAAAAATCAAGGAATAGACCTTTACCATTGACAATTGCTTGGGTCTATAGCCCTAGAATAAGACCTAGTCCTGTCTCGCAACAGAAACGGGACAACATATTAAAAGTCCAAAAAACTATTTCGGCCCTATAACCTCCAAGTTGGGCTAAGGTATCCTCAACCTAACAGATGTGAGGGCACAACCGTTGGTGGACTCCTCTTCCAAGTAAATAAGTCTTCTAAACGTTTTTAGTACGTAGGGATGGATAGTTACCTGACTAATTAGGTCCACCCGTCCATGATTGACAACCTTAGTCAATCCCCATTTACCACCCCACACTCACACATGATTCTTTTGTTTTCTAATTACCATCACATAGTTTTAACACTTAAAATAATGGTTTCTTTTAACTTTTTGTCACAGTGATTCCTTCAATCAAGTATTAAAGACAACATTGACAAGCATTCTTTTAACAACAAACATCTTTAAAATTAAGACAGGGTAGTGTCAATCAACACATTGTCCATAATAACCATGACCAATACTCTTCTTGTCTCAAGACCACCTAAGGGTGAGAAAACGGCACCCATTCCTTATTCACAATCTAGGGTGGATAAACCGCCACCCAAGGTTCGGGGTACCCATACACCAATCCAATTGTAGGTACAACCGGGCAGCTCCCCTAGGATAAAAACGATATCCTAACTTATGGAGAAACATCAAGACATGACAATGGAGTAGAAACTCATTGTTCATAGGGGTAACCGACTTATCTGTGGCTGGAAAGCCATCATTATTTATCAAAATATATCAAGGAGTCGGAGGTGTCTTGAGACAAGCTGTCTTAAGGATGATCAATCATATCTTTCCTAATTCAACCAGTTTTGACCCAAACAATTCATTCCTAACTTACAAGCAAATGCACGTTGGAAGTTACCTTCCATTTTTGGCCAATCATTCCTTTTATGATTCTTACTCACTCCTTACGTATGCAATATTAACTTATAAAAGAACTTAAACTATTCTAGAAGTTTGAATAGTGGGAAAGCCACCTGGGACTGATCGGCCATTTGTTGTTGTTGGCGCCTAAAGACTCTCCTCCGTAGGCCTACTACTAGGCCCAACCTCGTGGTCATGATACACCCTAGCCTCTTGTGAGTTCCATTGTCCTCATCGGACTGAGGATTTCCTTGGGTCCTCTTCGGAGCCATAGTGGTAGCCTTATAAAAGGATACTTAATCGATCAGAGAATTAATGGAATAATCTCTTTTTATTTTTTACCCAAAAATAAGGATTTTTGGACTAAGTAAATATCTTCGATAAAATTCTGGGTGAGATATTTTTTCCTCAACTTCCTAATAGTATTATTGTGCTCTTGTAATTATCCCATATTTATCAAATCTAGTTTACTAATTTTACTAATTATCACGGATTTTTTAACATGTAATCTAACTCTCCTAAATAGCACATAATTATCTAATATGTTTTTTTAATTTCCTCCTTTTATTTTTAGTTAGAAATTATCTAATTTGGCTTAGCTAAATAGCTATATTATTTTTTCAACCTCAAGATAATTATCAAGGCTTCTTTAACATGTAAACTAACTCTAATAAATAGCACATAATTATCTAACATGTTTTTCTAATTTCCCTCTTTTATTTATAATTAAAAACTATAGCTTAATTAAATACTTATATTAATTATTGATTAATAAATAATTTACCTTGTGTTCCTAATAGTATTTCCTAATTGTGATTAAGAACTTCTGAGCTAATTAAATAGGTTTCCCGTCAGGTTTTTGATTGAAAATAGCTAATTTTTGCCTCATTAGTTAGAAAAACTAATCAAAAAATTAAGAGATAATTTTCCTGGCATGTTGATAATCTAATCCTGCTCTAATAATTATTTTATACTAATCTAAGTTTAATTAGTATAATTATCCTTAATTTATGACCAAAAAGACTAATTTCAATCCTACTATGGCTTAATAATTAATTTATTAATATCCCTAATCTTAATCTAAGCAATCAACAAAATATTAAGGATTAAGAAAGTAATTTAGGGTGTCAAAAAATTTAATCTTCTTAATATATTAGATTGATTAAGAAAATAATAGGTAAATTAGCATGATTTTGCTAATTAAAAAGGGATTAGACTAATCACCGTGGATGATCGACTAGAGGTTTGCTCTCTAGTGATTTTTGGGTAGAGTTTTCTCCCTATGTGAGAGAGAAATGGCTAGGACTCCGAGTCTAATCGAAAATGTGAAGCAAGGGGTCTTATTCATATCTCTCAAACCATTGCAAAGGCTTCACCAAACTCCACTCTATTGGACTATTGGAGTCGCCCCAAACTTAATGGCACCAATATAGGGTCACATAGTCTTGCAGAAAGTAGCACCTTCTTGCCTCAATCCCTTCCACACACACATCCATGGAAACCTAAGAACTTCCATAGACTCTCCTGAGTGAAGAATTGAAGAGAAAAATCTTTCATCCACTCCTCCACACACTCGAAAACAGGATGTGAACGCGAAGGGATTACATTAGACCACTTGTAGGAACCCTGCTTCCTCCCACACACAAAGAGGTGAAAATGCCGAGTATTGGATTAAAAATTTATCCTTCAGATTGAAAACTCATTGCACAATGAGCTATGTGGCAATTTACCCCCTTTTTCACACCATTTTTTGCCCCTTTTTGGCCTAGTTTTGGCCAATTTTGACCCCGAACGAGAATTTTTTCACGAGGAAAACCCCAAAGGCTCCAAAATTCACCAAATTTTCTACACTTGCTACTTGATACCCAAATCCCTTTTCCACATCCCCACACTCCATTTTTTATGACTTGTAGGGCGATGCATGCATCACTGTAGATCAAGCATCATAAATAGATAATTATTGCATGTGTCAAACTTCTCGAATGGGTTGAGGGTGCCCACACCTCCCACTTGCATTATTTAAATCCTAGAAATCTTAAACACATTCCCTAGAACCAAAAGAAACCACTTGGAACCATATCCAAGTCCTCAATACCCTATACAGGCATGTACATGTGCCTGAATGTCAGCATGCAAACCTAACTATTCACAATGTGTACACATCACATCATGTTTCAAACCCAAAACAACTCTAAAAGGATCCCAAATTCATGTATTTACATCCTTTTGTACATATGCACATGCATATATACGCTACTTTGTACATGCCAAAAGTGGTCTATCACCGTGTGGGCAACCCCTCTTAGAGAAGAGGGAATCTTGGGAGGCTTGAAGGAATCTCAACAGAAATGAAAACCTCTATGCAGTAGAGGCTTGACATAAAAGGTAGAGAATGAAAGCAGGGATATAGCTTTTGATCTCGAGTGCACAGTCCAAGAGCTTGGGTGTGTGATGGCCTTACACACACAAACAAAATTGGGCTACATTCAAAATTAGAGCCTTTGTTCTGTCGACATTGCAAGAAGGCAAGTGAAGAGCTTGGAAAATGGAGGTCTTGTGAAATCGAAGGCCATGCTGCAACAAACGGGAAAACTTGGACAACACTTGTAGAACCTCAAAAAAGGGGGAATTTGCAAGACCAAGCAGACTCGAGCAGCCAATTGAGGGTTGCAATTAAGAAAAGGCGTGCAGTGCAATTGCTACAAGGCAAGCAAAGAAGGGGAATTAAACAACACTGGACAGTGCAATTGTTTTTGGAAAATTGCAAAGGTCAAGAGTACAATTGGCTCACAAGAAAAAATTCAAGCTTCCTGGTAGCTTCATTACACTATGACAATGCCAAAGCATTCCTGCTTTCAACCATGTTGTAAATAGTATCTAGATCTGCAAGAGACGATGGAACAAATTTATTTATTTTTGCACATCATCCACCCCAGGGATTGGAGTTTCATGTCTTGCCTCCACGTGATCCGGAGTCCTCATCATTTCCTTAGAACTTTGAGGGGAATTGGAGGAATGGAAAATTGCCTATTTGTGCTTCTTTGCCTTGAATTTGGCTACATTCATATGTGTGATCATTCTCTCTAAAAATAAAGCTCAATTGACATGTCCTTTCGATTGTTTGAATAGAAAGCCCCTAGAAAATTCTTTGGTCACCTCCATACCATAATGGCTTGGATGTTCTTTTGATACATAGATGTGAAAAATGTATAAAACCTATTCCAGAACATTGGCTTCACATCTCTACGTTTAACTTTATTGCCCCTCCTTGGTACCTCCTTAAAGCATGTCAACCATTCTTTGTTTGTGAAATCTTCCTCAGTCAGGGATCGTGCATTCACTCCTGAGTTGGGAAGGTCATATACTTCATGTGCTTTGGCATTCTTCATGCAAAAAATTGTCTTCCTTTCATAAAGGCACATAAGGATTGCACCAATGCATCTTGCCCTATAAGAAACAGGGAAAACGCTAAGACATGGAAACATGGGCAGCCATCCAATAAAAGTTAGACTAAATATTCATGAATGTAAAAAAATGTATGCTTAAATGCAGACTTGTAGGCCTCTACCCCACATTTTAAATGCATTCATATAAGCTTATGGAGCTTGAAGGAATGAACAAACATCTAGACTCTAATCCGGGTTTTCTTCAAAGCAAGCTTATAACTTTATGGATATTGGAAACAACAATGTACTATGTGTAGAGATAGACAAAATTTAAAAGCATGAATGGATGTATGCACTAGTAATACATAAGGCTCAGAGGTCACAATATCAACATCAACATACTTTTAGTAAAGCACATGAATGCTTGCACAATAGTACCTTTGTTTTGGGAGTGGAGGCCTTGCGTGAAGGAGTAGTGAACACCTTCTTTGTCCTCTTCTAGCACGGGATATATCACTGGTGTGGACAAAGGGGAGTCTGAGGGTGGATGAGAGGGATATGGAGAACGGTTTTTTCTCCTCCTCCCTATTGACTTGATTTCCTTTTCTTCAACTAGGGGAGTTGTCTGGCCATTGGTGTTGCCCACTCTTTGCAACCGTCAACGAGTAGGCTTGGTTGCCGATGCCCATGCACAACCTTTTTTTTTGAAATTGGATTAGGTTTTAAGGCTCTACCATCAAATTCTCAAAATTTTAAAGTTATGGTGTTTTGGCCAAAATATGGTTTTCCACAGTTTTTACCATGACCTTTCAATCCAAATTTGATGGTGGTAGTTTCCACATTGTCAAAGATTTTTTGAAGCTCATGGACATTTTGTATTTGTTATTCATTGAAAAAAGTAAATCACAATCATAAGGATACCACCCCAAGGCAAGTCTAGGTACGACTCTCGGCTCCTTGAGCCCTCAAGAAGGTGTTTCCAAAATCCTACTAGCCTAATAAGGCGCCGACTAACCCCTATCAGCCCAGGACTTGGTTTAGGGCCTTGATCAAGCAAGCCAAGGTGATTCCCTTTGTCTACCAAGTGCCAATAAGGTTCTAGGCCTCACATAGACACATGATAACATAGAGATTTTCTTTTCATGTGTCTAGTGACATTTTTGCTACTTTTTCTTTACACTTTTTACTTCATTGTTTCATTTTTTAGAACTTTTTTTATTGCTTCCAACATGAGAGTATTTATGACAATTGGACTAAAGGACTAAAGCCTAATCATAGCCCTAGGTCATGTTAAAAATGAATGGAGTATTAAAACTATCACTAAGAGTTTAGGACTAATGAGAAATGACCCTACATTAACCTAAGTCAAGGCCAATTACCTATGATTAGCACACATAAACCTAATTTTTTCATGAGTTAATTTTCACAAAGCAAAGTGTTGAAACTTTAGTATGCCTAGGCTTTGAACATGAAAGAACCATAGCTTAGAAGTAAAAATTACTTAAGCCAAGTATAGAGAATGGAGAAATAAAAAAGAGCAAAATCATGCAAGGATTACACCTATTCATGCTCTTTTGAGCATCCTTGACCAAGAATCCCCTTTGTGTAGAGAAGTCTCTTGATTTTTTTAATTTGCAAAAGAAGCTTTTGGAAGCTAAGTGTAAACACAAGCTACAAAAGCCAATTATTGAAATCCAAAAGCACAAAAAACATTAATGAAAACCTAAAGCTAGAGTCTTGCATACCCGAATTTGCCAAAGGGAAAAAACCTAAGAGAAAAAAGTGCCTTTGGTTTGGCACATGATGCTCTTTGCAGCAAATTTATGCATACATAACAACCATGAGAGATAAAATGAGCTTCTACATAAGCAAAGTTTGCAATTTCTACCATCTCTTATGCATGATTCAAAGTTGATTAGTTTCTAGCTCAGTGAGATATGGAATTTAAAACAAGCCAAGAGCTGAAAATAATGAAACTTTGGTGAAATGAAGTGGCTCTTCAAAGACAAATTTTACAATTTTAAAGCTTTCCAAAAAGTTGGCTAGACACTATCTCAAATGACAATTTTTAGAGCAAGCTATGAGCTAGAGATGACTTCAACTTTTAATTGAGTGAAAACTAAATGACTCAATAGCCAAATTTTGTACTTGAAAGCTCTCAAAAAAGTTGGGTAAACAACTAGCTCAAATGAAAACATTTGCGTTTTAGACCAAGCGAGTCTTACCAAGCACCGAGCAAACTTTATCGAGAAAACACAAAAACCGAGCGATATCTTGGTGAAACACAAACACACACACACACACCATAGGAGAAAGAATTATTTGTTGCATATGGACATACATGTGGAGGATCTGATGTCCTCTGTGGATTGTGGATATCTCTCTTCCCCCCCCCCCCCCCCCCCCCCTCTCTATATCTCCCTCTTCACAATCTCTTGATTAAGCTATTAGGCACTCCATTTGGAGTTAATTTATCCTCGCAATCAATAGTGAGAGATTAAAACATTTTGGACATTCATTGTGTGCTAATTGCTTCAATTTAGCATCTATTTTATGTGAATTTTGGGCTTGATTATCTAATTGATTGTTTTAATTTCTTATGTCTGTGCTAAAAGCCCTCATGTCAAGCTTTGTTTAAAGTTTTTATGCTCTCAAAATAAAGGTGATTAGTCTTGTTTTTTATAACTCTCTTAATTGTGTGTGTGTGTGTGTGTGTGTGTGTGTGTGTGTGTGTGTGTGTGTGTGTGTGTGTGTGTGTGTGTGTGTGTGTTTGTGTTATAGACTCTCTATATGTGGCTATAAGAACAAAAGGACGTGAGAGACACCCCAACACAAGACAAGGGCTAAAGCTAGGATTCTGACTTGATTGCACCTTCAACTCCACTCAGCACAGACGCTAGTAGTGTATAGCTTTGCCCATGGGCAGGGACTCCCAACCTTGCCCACCTTCAATAGTCTGTGACTCTATCCCTAAGTTAAAATACCTGCTACTCCAAGCCCATTCAATAGCTCACACCGTAACTGCATCCCTTAACAAACAAAAATCACCTAGAGTATCGCTAATCAACTGGCTTAATCATCTCAAGGCCGTCTGGAAGCTTTTCTCAGCCAAGCAATGAGCCTCCACTTGCACCCCTATCTCTTCAAAAATCATCACCGCCCTCTTTGCAGAATCGGTGCCCACTACGCTAGCCTAAAGTAGCCTCAATATTCTCCTTAACCTGGTGTGCAGACTATTGATGGCTTCTTCTCTTCTCTGCATCTACCTGATCATCAGCCCTATCTACCCATGCTATTCACCTCTGCCGTTCTCCTCACATGACATTCTGCCAAATCACATCTTCAAGATAGCAAAATCAGTGTGCCTGCGTGCCCAGTTGTTGCAACCTCATTGATACCTACACTGGCTTGTCAAGCAGCCATGTATAAAAGCTACTTTTAATTTAAGCTATTTTTTTAAAGGAAACACTCCCAAACCATTCCGTGTCGGCACGGAACCCATTAGGATATAGTCCCAATTAAGGTTCCCCCATATGCTCTTCTCAATCCGTTCATCTCAATCTAAACACGGCCCTTAAGCATTCTGCGTCGGCATGGACGCTATTAATATAGGGTCCGCTTGTCATCCTATAGTGTGAATATTCTCTTCTTTGTGGTGTGAGCCTTCCAGATCTTCCTCGATCAACATGGCTTGTATTGTTGCAAGAGGTAATCTTGGTCGATCCCTAGTGGAGATGCTCACCATTTGCATGATTGTCACGGGAGGTTTCATCGGCGAATAACACCTCTATGAGAAGCTCATGTCAAAGAGGGAGCACACTTCACTGCCAAAAAGCTTGAAACTTCTAAAGCGAGTCTATAGACTTTAAGAAAGGGCATGGCAAAAGCTCTCTCTCTCTCTCTCTCTCTCTCTCTCTCTCTCTCTCTCTCTCTCTCTCTCTCTCTAATGGTGCAAGACGGTGTCATACAGGTTGTCCACGTTTATGAAAACTTGCAGGACGTAGTGTGTGTCTTTGCGTGTATAAAGGTGCATCCTCACGAAGGGGGTAGAACCCCCGCTCCACGCAAGCTATTTTGGAGCGTAATGGTTTATGAGGCTGCATGCGTGAGCTGCACAAAATTTCAAAAGCGGGGATAGAAGAGGGCATTTGCCAACTCTGCCAAAATCGGCAGAGTGGGGAGATGCAAGCAGCGTTCGTTGAGGTCAGCCGGCTAAGGTTCTACTCCGACCTGTGCGAAACTGCCCTAATATCCATTTCCTTTCCTCTCTATCCGGACATGGGCCTTCAGCATACCGTGTCGGCGCAGAACCAGTTAAGGAGAGAATCCAAGTAGGGAGGCACTATCCGGACACAGCCCTTCAGCATACCGCATTGGAGCGGAACCAATTAAGGAAAGAACCCAAGTAGGGATGCATGATCCAGACATAGCCCTTCAGCATACCGCGTCGATGCAGAACCAATTAAGAAATGAACCCAAGTAGGGAGGCACGATCCGGACACGACCTTGCAGCATACCGCATCGGCGCGGAACTAGTTCATGAACGAACCCAACTGGTAGGGAGGCCTAAGGATGACAGATTCTCCTTACCTTTTTCTTTGCTTTCTCCATTTGCAATTGCACGCGATTGCAATATGGCAGTCCAAGCCATTGAGTGCATCTCCGTCGTGCCTACAGGAGGTGAAGGAGTACAAGCGGAAGTGCGACGCAAGAGAGAGTGTGAGAAGAAGGGCATGACGATATGGTGAACTCGCTCTACTGTAATGTGTAGAGCATAGTGAGTTCTTATTAGGTTTTAACAAAAGAATATATGTGCATACCTGAAGGACCGCCCACTTACCTGGGCGACCACATTGGGCTTTATACCCCAACAACCTCCCACTTAAATTCCAATGTGGTACTTTAAGTGTGAGAGAAATACAAGCTAATATACAAGAGATGTAGAGAAGTGATGTACTACCCTACACCTAACTGCTTGAGAAAATGCGCAAAGCTCTCTGAGGGAAGTCCTTTTGTAAGTAGATCAGCAGGATTTTCTATGGTGTGAACTTTGACAAGCTGAAGTTGCTTATCCTCGAGCATTTCCCTGATGAAATGATACTTCACATCCACATGTTTTGTCTTTGAGTGATAAACTGGATTGCGAGCCAATTGTATAGCACTTTGACTATCACAATATAACACAGGCATCTCTTCTTTGATTCCCAAATCTGTTACTAGTCGATTAAGCCAAATTGATTCTTTGCATGCCTCTGATGCTGCAACATATTCAGCCTCTGTAGTAGACTGCGTAACACAATCTTGTAATCTAGAACGCCATGATACTGCTCCACCAGCCAATGTAAAGACATACCCTGACATAGACCTTCGGTTGTCTAAGTCACTTGCATAATCTGAGTCTGTAAAAACCTTTACACTTATCTCCTGACTCCCATAGCATATGCGCATACTCTTTGTAGCTTTCAGGTATCTCAATATTCCTTTCACTGCCTCCAATGTTTCTTGCCTGGGTTTGACATGTATCGACTTACTACTCCCACTGCAAATGCAATGTGTGGGCGAGTAGAAATCATTGCATACATCAAACTACCCACTACAGACGCATATGGAATCTGATCCATTTCAGCCTATTCTTCCTCAGACACAAGACAATCTTGTTTGCTAAGTTTCACATATGGTGGCAATGGAA
Source organism: Adiantum capillus-veneris (assembly GCF_014529385.1). Lineage (NCBI taxonomy): Eukaryota > Viridiplantae > Streptophyta > Polypodiopsida > Polypodiales > Pteridaceae > Adiantum > Adiantum capillus-veneris. The sequence goes on along the minus strand of NC_140933.1, from coordinate 5,577,303 downwards.
CACTCAATGCCTTTCCCGTCTCCATATTGAAACGTTGCAAAACCTTGTCAATATACTCTGTTTGAGATAACCAAATCAACTTCTTTGATCTGTCTCTCTCAATGCGCATACCAAGTATATGACTTGCCTCACCCATGTCTTTCATGTCAAACGATTTTGCCATCTTTGACTTCAAAGTTGAAATTTCTTCCAAGTGCTTGGCAGCAATCAACATGTCATCCACATACAAAATAAGGATCAGCCAACTGCGATCCTTAGCCTTCTTTGGATATAGACAGTGATCAAACTCACTACGTTTGTAGCCTTGATAAAGCATAAACTTGTGGAACTTATGGTACCATGCCCTCGGTGATTGTTTTAAGCCATAAAGACTTCTTAACAATTGGCATACCAAATCTTCCTTGCCTTTCTCAACAAACCCTTCTTGCTGCTGCATGTAAATATCCACATCTAAATCACCATGCAAGAACGTTGTCTTGACATCCATTTGGTGCAACACCAAATCTAATATGGCAACCAATGCAAGAAAGCATCTCAATGTAGTCATCTTGACCATCGGAGAGAAGACTTCCTTAAAGTCAATGCCTTGTTCTTGCTTAAAGCCCTTGGCGACAAGCCTTGCTTTGTACTTTGGTTGACTATCATGAGTAGTGATCTTATACCTGTAAACCCATTTACAAGGTAGAGCCTTTTTGCCCTGTGGTAATTTAACTAGCTTCTATGTCTGGTTTTTATGCAGAGCTGTCATCTCTGACTGCATGGCCAATTGCCAATTCCCGGAGTCCTTCATTTGCACTACTTCCTTGTAACATGAATGCTCATTACAATCAGTCAACATGACATAGTTCATAGATGGAACAAACCGATCAGAAGGTCATGAGATCCATCCCGATTTATGCAAAATAGGTGGCTGAGGCTCAGTCACAACCTGTGGTTCCACTCTATCCTGTCCTTGCTCCTCTTGAGCTCTAACATTTTGTCTTGCACGTGCAGGTCCATCTTCTTGGAAGACAACTCTTCTAATCTCCTCAACCCTCTCTGGTTTAGAATGATATTTGGCTTCATTAAAGTGAACATCATTGCTGCGGATAACCTTTCTGGATTCGGGATCCCAAAGTCTGTACCCCATCTCACCAGAATTACCATAGCCTAGAAAGATGCACTTTCTACTCTTTGGCTCAAGTTTGTTCCTAAATTCCTTTGGAACATGAGTATATGCCTCACAGCAAAAGACTCTGAGATGCCTGTATGAGGGCATTTTTCCTGACCATACCATCTCTGCCCCACTGAATCCTTCTGCAAAACCTTGCTAGGAGATCTATTTATAAGATGAACAGCTGTTGATACAGCTTCAGCCCAAAACCCAGTTGGCAGTTGTGCATTAGACAACATACTTCTGACCTTCTCTTGTATGGTCCTATTCATCCTCTCAACAACACCATTTTGAGGAGGATTGTAAGGAGAAGTAAGTTCACGTTTTTTACCTTTTGACTCACAAAAGTATTGAAAGGCCTTTGAAACATACTCTCCACCATTGTCAGTGCGTAAGCATTTAAGCTTCTTGCCACTCTGATTCTCCACAAGTGTCACAAACGTTTTGAAAACACTAAACGCTTCATCCTTGTGCTTGACAAAGTAAACCCATACATTCCTCGAGTAATCATCTATAAATGTCATAAAGTAAGAAGCTCCCCCTAGAGATAGATTAGGCATAGGTCCACACAAATCACTATGAACAAGTGCCAATTGTGTATCTCTTCTACTGCTTCTATGCTTATGTGGCTGCTGTGTTTGCTTACCATACAGACAATGTTCACAGAATTCAAAATCATTAAATGACAAGCCAGGAAAATAACCAGAACGAGACAAGATTTCCATTCCCTTCTTGGACATATGTCCTAACCGGCTATGCCACAAAAAACGTTCGGCTGCTCGGTTACATTGATTACATTTTTAGAGACATTTGATACATAAATCATGTAAAGTCCTCCAAACTTTACTCCATGTGCTACTGTCATAGAACCCTTGGATATCTTCCACATGTTCTCTCCAAAAGTGGTGACGTAGCCAGCATCATCAAGTAAACCTGTGATAATCAAGCTCTTTGTAATTGCGGGAACATGTCTCACATTCTTCACCGTGAAATAAGAGCCATTCTGAAACTTCAATTAAACATCTCCAACACCTAAGATCTCACATGTCTACCCATTGCCTAGCCGAACATGATCTTTAGTGGTCACATAAGAGGTAAACCACTCCTTGTTTGGAGACACATGAAGTGATGCCCCTGAGTCTATAATCCAGTCACTCGGTGCATTTCCATCAGATGCTGTAAGAAGAGCTGACTCCATTGTATTCTTCAAGAAGTAGATGTCTCCTGACACTAGAATGTCATGCTCTTCAACAGTGTTTGTCACATTTATTTCTTGAATCTTCACTGAGGACTTGTTCTTCTCACCATGGTCTTCAGCTTTCTCTTTGCCTTTTTCTGCTTTCCATTCTCTACAGTCTCTTTTCATGTGACCCTTCTTGCCACAATGGTAGCATTCTATGTCACTCTTGCCTTTAGCACTGCGGGACTTGCTACGAGACTGATTCCTCTTTCCACCTTTGTCCTCTTCTTTGGTCCTTCCCCTGACAACTAAGGCTGTTCCTTTGCCTTTGTCCATTGTCTTTCTGTTGGTTTCTTCAGTAAGGAGACTGCCTTCTACACCTGCTATGGTCAAACCATCTGGAGGTGCAGAATTACTCAAAGCTGTGCAAAAAGTGTGCGAACTTTCCGGTAATGTGATCAACAGGAACATAGCTCTAATAGGTTCATCAAACTTGACACTTTGAGCTGACAACAACTGACTGTAGATGGTGTTGAATTCATTCAGATGATTGGACATAGGTGTCCCTTCTTTCATCTTCAAGTCAACAAGCTTCTTAAGCCAGTATACCTGTGAAGCTGCATTGTGCTTCTCATAAAGATCACTCAGCTTTGTCCATGCTTCATAAGCCGACATCTCGTCTGCTACAATGAAGTAAACGCTTTCTGCCAAAGTGAGCATAATGGTCGAAAGTGCTAGTTCATCCATTTCACTTCATTCATCTTTGTCCATATCTTCTGGTTTTATCCCCTTGAGCTTTATAGGTTTTATCTGCTTCTTTTGTACCAACATGTGCCAAATCTGCTTCTTCCACAATGGGCAATTGGTTCCATCCAGCTTCTTGATATTGTAAAGAGCAATGTCCTGTGATCCAGCCATAGCTACGCTTCACAGTAGTTTACTTTCCCGGGAAAAATTTGGCAGAGTTTCCCCTGTAAACTGACCTTTGAACCAATATCAACCGGTCAAATGAACCAAGAAAGCTTTAGATTCTGCAGAAATTTTGGCAGAGTCTCCTTTGTAAAATGTCTCTGGTGTACTAAAAAAACAGACCAAAAACAGCTGAAAAAACCACGTCTCTCTAACACTGTAAGCTGTGGGTAAACCTGTCCTGCACCTGTATTGTCTCTCACTGTCCTGTAATCATAGACTGCGACAATGCCTCAACGGTAGTAAAGCAAAGATGCAATCCCAACTGTCTAACTCACAGTCAATACATCCTAGCTGCCTATCTAAGGGGGCTCGAGGGATCGCTCCAAGACCTGTATCACCGAAAGGATCTCAACATTCGAGAGTCCCCCAGCTCAATAAAACCTCACTCGACCCTCAACAAAGGCTGCAGTAAATCTGACAATACATAGACTTCCCACAAAGTCATACATCCAAAAATTTCCCACTATCTGCTGTAGCTGTTGCGGCGGTTGTTTGCTACGTGACTCATTGCCAGCAAACCCTCAACAGACATACATCATCTCTGACAATACATCCCATGTGGAAGTACCTGCAATGTCAGGATGAAATCTAGAATATCAAGCAACAAACACAAGCTACCTGATGAACTAGTGGATGTCGCCTACAGTTTGTGTGTAGGTTCGTCCGTGTCGTATGTGACACGCCTCCAAGAACTGTGAGCCGTCCTTCGTTGTGTAGACAACCACAAATCAGCATTCTGGAAGTGCAGATATCCTTAGCACTTGCAGTCGTAGGCCGAAACCCCAAATTTGCAGAGTCGGATCTGCACCCGCCGAGACCACGTAGTCGAAAATGGCATGCGTAGAGCTTTGTCGAAGCCGAACGGTGGCCGAGATGACCTCAGAATGAAATTTTGAGAACAACAAGCCCTTCGAGGTCTCCCACAGGATTTGGGGCCGTGTCTTCGCCTGTCAAATCTCACTCCAATCTGAGCAGGTGACTCTAGCTTCCTGCAATGCTGCCCCGAAACCTCGATCTGAGCTCTGATACCAGTTGAAGGAGTACGAGCGGAAGTGCGACGTGAGAGAGAGTGCGAGAAGAAGAGCACGACGACATAGTGAACTCGCTCTACTGTAATGTGTAGAGCATAGTGAGTTCTTATTAGGTTTTAACAAAAGAATATGTGTACATACCTGGCGGCCCGCCCACTTACCTGGGCGACCACATTGGGCTTTATACCCCAACAAGAGCCAATCGCCGACACGAACCGTCTCTCTCTCTCTCTCTGCACCTGCGCGTCCTCTCGTTTGCGCCAGCTACTACTGTCTACGATCGCCATGTGACCAAACGGAACGAGAGGTAGTGCCAGTCAGGGTACATGCTCTCTCTCTCTCTCTCTGATTGTTGTGTTTGTGTCTACAGGCTGTGACCAGCTTGGGATCAAAGGGAAAGAGAGTGAGAGACGGTGATTAGGGTGCACAGGTTTGTGCTTACAGGCTGCGAATGCCGTTTCTCTAGAGGGAAGAGAGTGAGAGACAGTCAAGGTGTCTCAACAACGTGCAGCACGCATGTGGGCCTCATAAGAAATGGTACATGCAATTGCTTCTCTCGGAGCAAGGGAGTGGACAGTGGGAATCCAGATGAGGCTCGGTTGGCAGCTTGCAGGCAGGGCGGACCAGGACGTGCCAAGCGGAAAGCATTGAGTCACTTGGATGACATCAAGGAGGTGTCGAGGCTATAGACAATATATCGTTGAGTCACTTGCAAGATACCCTTGCCACTCCACGTGGTGGACATGAGACAACGAGGAGTCGGAGCAAGAGTAGCAGACGAGGGTCTGAGATTTTGTTTTTTCTTAGAACGCCCTACACGGAGCTGTGTATGAAGCTAGCTTGAGTGGTTACACAAGGTGCAATTGAGCCATTCATTTTCTTGGAGAAACTTAAGAGGAAAGGGAGCAAGGGAATATGTGAAGATTACACTAAATAAAATGAAAGAGTAGGACACAACGAATAGAGTAGTAGTAGGACCCGGCAATTGTGGGACCAATGAGAAAACAAGAATTTATTCTTTCACAGTAGACCATAAATTACATGAACCATCCCTCTTTTACTCTGCAGTGCTCCAATCGAAAAGGATTAAGCATTCTATAGTGTGTTTTGAAGAGCAAATATTTTTTGTCTTTTTTTAATTTCTATAGAATCATCTTAACTGACCTTTTTGCGAGTAAGTTTCTCACCCAGGCCCCCCTTACCTTGCACAACCTCACCCTCCAATCCCTTTTTATATTCAATGTTTAACAACAGAAAAATTCGGACTCTACTTGGAATTGGAGCTGATCTCTTGAGACAGCTAATTCCAGTGTTGAAGGATTTCAGCTACTAGTTTGGAAAGATTTCAGACAGCAGACTAGACAGAAATCAGAGACTAGACTGAATTGTGGATACTGAAATAAGAGTCGGACTTGTAGACTGGAATAAAGTTCAGATTCAGAAGACTGTTGAGAAGTAAGTGTCACTGAAATATATACCATGATTGAGATTACAGCGAATATGATTACAGAGAAAAAGTATAGCCAATAATGTTGCCACTGATGCTCAAGTGCAATTATAGCCCAAAGCGCTAATACAAGTGATTACAATTGCCAACCCGATATCAATGTAATGGGCCCTATTTATATACTTTGGTTTTACTTTAGTAATTACTCTAGTAATTACTAAGTGATTCGCTGTCCATCTTCTAAGAACACGTTCCCACATGGTGACTATCCAGTCGTCTACATCCTTCCCTTCTATCTTGAATTTTGGCAAGATTCCAAAATTTCTGAAAAATTCTCCTGTCTGATTCTGATGTAAGACTGAAAAATCCATTGTCTGGTTGTGATGTATTGTCAGAGTCTGACATTGAGAAGATGGTGAAGGATGCAGAGCTCTAGAAAGATAACAGATTGCGAGAGGCAGCTGAAAAGGCCAAGGTGGAGCTGTCACCTCTCCCTGCCTGCTGAGAAGAAAAGTCGCCCCTGAATTCTGAGATAGAACTACCCAGTATCCTTCCATTGGACCGTCTTCCTTTTGCCTTTGCTCTTTGACCGGGTTGGTGCTTGAGAAGTTCCAGCATCAACATTCTCCTTCTGAATTAGTCGGTAAATGGCCTCCTGCTCAAGCTGATCCCGCCTGTCTATGGTCATCTCTACCTCATAAGGTGTGAGAGAATGATAGGTTTTGGTGTCAGGATCATAGAGTGTACGCCTGCCCTTGCTCAGTCTGGTTCTGGCCAGTTTATGACAATGCGAAGCAGTATGGATCCATCCTTCTGGAAGAGGCTGATTTGTTTTGACGCGAGCTTCGAAAAGAATCTCAGCCATCTCCCTGTACTGCGGTGCCAGGCCCGGCTTTGCTGTAATGTCTTTCTCAAGCAGTTTGGAAGATTCGACCGTGAGCTGTAGTAACTGATTAGTAATCCTAGTCAATCCTCTGACCTGAATCTTCCACTGGCCCATACATAGCTGAATCCGGTGTAGCTCTTCCTTCATTGCCTGGATGTCATTGATTTGAAGAGCATCATTGAGCAATGTATGCCAAGTCTTCCATTCCACAGTTGATCGCTCATACCAATCCCGAAGCTCATCAGTTATTTTGAAATATGTGAGTCAATCGACTGGTTCTTGATGTTGAGGATACAACGCTGGAAAGAATCTTGGAAAATCAGTTTCTCTTGCTGGAACAGCATACAAGAGAACTGGAGAATCATGCACAAATTCCAGGAAATTCAGGACTACCTGGTTTTCTTGTTGCACCATCTTCCTAGTAATTCTTACTAGCTGGAATAGAGTTCGGAGAGCAGTTGCCTGTGCTCCTACTGACATTCGCGTTTGAGGTCCTCTGCTAGTGGCTGTCTGGTCCTCCAGGATGGCTTTCACTCTCTGTTCCAAAACACCTGTGGCAGTTTGCAGTTGTACCACAACATCCTTAAGTTGGATCCTAACGTCCTTCATGCAGCGGTAAGTTGGTTTGTTACCCAACAGAAGTTCCAGTTCTAGAGCTAAAGACTGACAATCTGCAGTAGACTGTCTTTGCCAGTGCGGGTTTACCACTTTCTCATCAACATTGAGTATCCATTCCGGAACTCATTCCAACAGCTGAACTGTACTGGGATGCGCAGGTAGTCTACAAGCTTCTTTATCATGAAATGCAGCAGATTTCCAATGTTCTACCATTTCCCTGGCTCCCACATATAGTCTTTGAAACCTTTCTAAATCAGTCCAGAGAGCATCATCCTCCAGATACTGTCTGGTGATGGAGGCCTGTTGATGTCTCAGTTGCTTATTCAAGGTAATGAACTGTAGTGAATGCTGATGATCATTCACTGGTCCTTTATCCTGAATCATTTTCCCTTTAGCTTATCTGTTGTGATGGGACTGATCCGTGGGATGATTCTCAGTGTTACCGGGCTGCTGCTCTTCAGTCTGTTGATGACCCGACCGGTGCTCTGTTCCCTGTCCTTCCTGCTGTCCCTCAGTATGGTCTGGTTGGTCTGGCTGTGACTGGCCTCCTTCATCTGGCCCTGTCCCACCAGTACGAGGTCCTGGGGGTGGAGATGGTGGTGGGGCATCATCATCATCCTTTATATGCCCAGTCTCTTCATCATCCTCCTCCTGATCAGCTTCATCTTCTTCATCTTCTCCTTCCTCATCCGGGGAAGTCTGTTGCTCAATATAATCCATTATGGCTTGGTTCATCAGAGCATTATTGAACTCACCCATCTTGTCCTGCAAATCACTCTGTAGACTTTCCATTAAGGACTTTAAATTTTCTAAGTCAAAAACAGCACTGCCTGCAGGGTTTAAAATTTCATACAAACTATTGTAGATGTATCTGTCAGTTAGCAAACGCTTCAGAGATGTATGGTGTATTAGCGACTTCTTGAATTCTGCCCGCTTCATTTTGAGCCCTGTTTCAGCTTGCTCGAAAGCTCTCAGTGCCTCATTCCTTTGACTCTTCATGATCATAATTTCAGACTCAGCCTTGGCTAGCTTTTTGTTCAACAACTCCTGAGCTCTCTGATTGAGCTTCCAATACCCCGTGTTGTATGTTCTACATTTCCTGGGCTTTCTAGAGTGTTGCAATCTTATGCCGTGCTTTTGCCAAGTCAGCCTTGAGCTTATTGATTTCGTCTTCTGATCCAACAGCCTCCACCAATTGTCCCATACAGCTGACAATAGTATTCCAAGAATACTATATCAGTATTGAACATTTGTCTTTGACCGTGGTTGGATCAGAATCGGCAGGTTCATATATTGCCACAGGAGCCACATAAGTTAAAGTTGCATAATCCGATTTGGTGAGCAAGATATGCCCTCTCAATTGCTGAGTTTGCATTTGCTGCAACTTATCCTTTTTAACCAGTTGCAGAGGGTTTCCAAAAGTGGTAGAAACTATTTCAGACAACGTTGAGGTCGCTGGACCTTTCCCCTTATCTAGTTGCTTCTTGCCTTTGTCTCCTGACTGGTCTGGTACCTGCGCCTCAGTGACTGGCTTTACCTGATCTTTCCCAGATCCAATAGCAACTGTATGTTTGACAACTGACTGATCAGGTACATTTTTCTCAGTGCTTGCTGCCTTAACCTATCTTTCGATTTGCTTCAAGAATTCACTGCTTTTTGTCAGTGTGATTCTTGGTTTCTTTGAACTGCCAGCTTCCTCTGCAATGGCTTTCCGTTTCAGGTCATTGGAAATCGTTTGACTGTCCATTTCCTCGTCGTCTGAGGATAGTTCAATCTTATTTGGTTCAGAAATGGGCTGCTCACTCCATGCCTGCTTTACCTGCTCATTAACATCTGCAGCAGTAGCCCAATACAAAAATTGCCAAACATACCATGCCTTGAAAATAGTTTGAGATTTCAGCTTGGCAGTCTGTTGGAGTACATTATGCGAGAGTATTTGACATAGGTTGATATGGACTTGTGGATCCAGTATCTTGGCCAACAACATAGAAAATAATTTCTCGGACACATACGTTGGGTTATTCTTAAGACTGACTGCTTCGGTGACAAACTTGTAAGCAGCGGAGGCTTCCAGTCTTGCTACTGGAACTCCTTGAGCACTTGCCTTGCGCTTCTTTCTAGCTGTTTCGTCCTCCTTTAGAGCAGTACTTATTTGTTGTGCAGTTGCCACAGACGGTTTGGGCTCATTAGGCATCCGAAATGCAAATGCAATGGCTTCTGGTGTCACTGACACCTTCCTATTATTTATCACAGCACTGCTAGTTTCAACATCAAAGGAATCAAGACCTTGCTTAATAATATCTTCCTGAAAAGCAATCCTTGTGGCTTGCAACACAACTCGCAAATCCCAGAGTTGTAGCAGAGTCATTGCGTGATCAGTAAAGACATATCTTTGGATTTTACTGTATGAAAGAACAGGAAGGCTTGCCTTTGCCTCAGCAACTATAGCCTAGGTTTCTTCAAGAGTTTCCTGCATCTTCTCTGAGCGTTTCCTTCTACCCATACACTGTGAGGTCGACGACGATGAAACAGGCGAAGGCGAAGAGGACTTACTTGTGTTAAAGCCGTTTTCTGGTGTCACTGGTAAGGCTGTCTGACAGTGAAATGTCTCGTCAGAGGTCAAAGTTTGCGGTTGTAGTGAAGAAACCTCGGAGCTTGGCGATGGCGAATGGTTGACAGGAGGAAAGCGTCGCGCAGGAGATTTATGAGGAAAAATGCTAACTCTCCTGATTGTTATACGTGTTCGCGCCATAAAAGCTCCACCACTTGCCGCTCCTAGACTTGTGTGCGTCGTTGCTGTTGTGGCAAACATGCATTCGACAAGATTGCAACCCATCCTTGTAATAATTATCACTGGCACACCACTTGAACGTTGTCCATTTAAAATTTGGAAAGTGTGTTCATACTGGTTCTGAACTGATTCCCACTCTGGCTGGACCATACTGGTACTGGTTCTTAAATCAGCCTGATCTGATTCTTTCGGTACTGGTTCTGAAGCTGGAATTGGTTGCACATGGAAAAGACCAAAAATATATGATTCTGGTATCTCTTGATCAACAACCTCCAGTTCCTTAGTGACTTCTTCTAACCCAGTTTCTCTGGTCTCTGAATAATAAAGTTTGATCTTTGCTCCATTATATACTCCCGGAAACATCAGTCCAGATAAGTCTTTTAATCTAACTGTGCCATTGGAGAAGACCCAATCAACCTCAAAAGGTCCTGCCTAGGCAATCTTCAAATTCGGCTTCTTTGGACCCAATTTAGACTGATATAGAAGCACTAAGTCTCCCTTTTGGAATTCTCGGACTTTAATTCGACGATCATGCCAGTGCTTCCTTCTTTGTTGAACAATTTCTTGTTCCAATATAGCTCTTTGCCTGAGTTCATCTAACTGCATCAGTTCATCCAGTCGTTTCTTAAGATTATGGTTGAAGTCCAGTCCATACTTTACAGCCATTCTCAGACTGGGAATTACAAACTCCATAGGAACCACAACTTTAGTACCATACACCATTCTGAATGGTGTCATTCCAGTAGTTACCTTATAAGCTATCCTATAAGCCCATAGAGCAGTCTGAAGCTTCAAATCCCACTGGTCTGGTTTCTTTAGCACCACCTTAGTGAGAATAGTCTTAATTGTCTTATTGCTACTTTCAGCCTGTCCATTGCATCTGGGATAGTAAGGAGTAGATTTCCGATGCTTGACTGAAAGCATATCCAATAGGATTTCCATAGTATCATTGATGAAATGTGTCCCTTGATCGGTCACGATTTCCACTGGACATCCATATCGGCAGACAATATTCTCAAACAGAAACCTTGCAGTTGACTTGGCTGTGTTGTCAGGAAGAGCTTTAGCTTCAACCCACTTGGTAACATAACAAGTAGCCATCACAATGTACTTATTCTTCCTGGGGGTCACCTTCTTAAAAGGTCCCATAAAATCCAGTCCCCATTTCATGAATACTCCCAATGGTTGTATTGGCATTAAGGGAGTCATGTCTGCAGTTGTTGGTCGGCCCATTCTTTGGCACATGTCACAAGTTTTAAAAAAGATTATGACATCAGCAATCATTGTTTGCCACCACAGACCTGCTTGCAGAATCTTCTTGTAGGCCACTTCATTGGAAAAGTGTCCACCAGACTCTCCATTATGCGCTTCTGAGATAACTTGCATTCTTCTCTCCATAGGGACACATCTCCGAAGTATACCATCCACACCCAATCGATAAAGTACTCCACCAATGATGGTAAATTTCAGGCTTTTTATGATCAGATCCTTCTTCTGATTTTGTTTCCAATTCTCTGGAAAGGCACCTTGGGAAAGGAATTGATAAATATCATACCATTCAAGATCCACTGATTCTTTTGCTTCTAACTGAAATAAATCAGCATCCACTGGTTCATCTCTCAGAGGTGATTCTGAATATCCTTCTGTACTTCTGGAAAGAAAGTCAGCTCCAGAGTGGTTTCGGCCAGTCTTATGGAAAATTCTAAATTCAAATTTCATAAGGAACATCATCCATCTTATCAGCCTGCCTTGAATAATAACTTTGTTAATCAGAAACAGAAGAGCTTGATGATCCACATAAAAATGGAATAACTTCCCCAATAGGTAATGCCTGAACTTCGTAGTGCTAAAAACCATTTCGAGGGCTTCTCTTTCAGTATTCATATAGCCTTGTTCAGCCTGACTGAATCTCCAACTAGCAAAATAGACCGGATAGTCTGTTTTGCCATCTGGTTGAGCTAATATTGCCCCCATTGCCAATCCTGAAGCATCTACATGTACATGAAAAATAATATCCCAATTCGGTTGCCTGAGGACTGGTTTACTGGTAATGGCTTTTTTCAAATTCTGGAAACTCTCCTCACACTCAGCTGTCTAATTGAACTTACTGGTCTTCTTTGTAAGCTCATATAGTGGTACTGCTTGAGAAGCAAACTTGTGTACAAATGTTCTATAGAAATTCACATACCCCAAGAAAGAACTCAGCTCAGAAGCAGTTCTAGGTGTTTTAGCTTGTTGGACACATTGTATTTTGTCATTGTCCATTTCTATTCCATTGCGGGAAACCACATGTCCCGGTAGTTGTCCCTTCCAAACCAGAAATACTGATTTAAATGGATTCAAGCAAATCCTTTTCTCCTGACAGCGTTTAAAAACCATCTCGAGGAATAGAAGGTGTTGTTCCTAAGCTGAATGGACAGTGAAGTCATCCATGAAAATGGCAAGGAACCGATGAAGAAATTCATTAAACATCTCCATCATACACTGTTGAAAAGTAGTTGGTGAATTGCACAGGCCAAAAGGCATCACCAGATATATGAATGCTCTCCACTCAGTGATGAAAGTGGTCTTGGCCCTATCTTCAGGAGCAATCTGTAACTGGTTATAGCCACTATAACCATCCATGAAGCTATACATCTCATATCCTGCAATCTCATCAAGCAACATATCAGTAAAAGGTAAGGGAAACGGATCCTTAATGGTCTGGGCATTTAGTTTCCTATAGTCGACACAAACCCTTAATTTCCCATTCTTCTTAGGAACAATGACTATTGGAAATAACCAATCACTACTTGCTACTTCCGTAATGAACCCAGCCTTGAGAAGATTATCAATCTCCTCCTTGACCTTCTTTGCATAGTTGGGGTTCATCCGGTATCTTTGCAATCTGACTGGCCTAGCTTCCGGTTTCAGTGGTATTTGGTGCTGACAGACTTCAGGATCTACTCCCTTCAAATCTGTATGTTCCCAAGCAAATACATCTTTATAGTTCTGGAACATTTTCCTTGGCTTTTTCTTCATTGCCGGTTTCAGGTGCTTGTTGACTTTGATCATTCTAGGATTTTCCTCTAATCCCAGGTTCCACTCCTCTACTTCCTGATCATCTGGAAGCAACCAATTTGGTCCTCCTCCTTTTTGTTTGGTCGAGTCTTCAGCGTAGTCCCAAGAAGGTCCATTCATCTCTGAATCATTATTCTGATTCAATGGATACTCTTCAGAACATACTGATTCTTCTATTTTACCAGTATCAGCTGGTTCCTCTATTCTTCCAGTTAGCTGAATGATTCTTTCCCCTGTATTGACTTCAGTAAACTAGGGAATTGTCTCTTCTGCTTGTCAGCTTGTTCTTTGTTTAGTAGGACTGCATTCAAATCAATTTCTGCCAAAGGAAAGATGTTCATAGCTGCTAACATTCTCTCAATTTTCTTAGCTCGGTATTTCTGACACAACTCCTTCGGCCTCAGTTCCTTTTTCTAGCTCCTGGTGTTGTTGGTCTGGATTTTGATTCTACCACTGGCCCCTTCGATGGTTAAAATCTGGTTTGCGTAGTCATGAACAACATGTGTTGTTCTTAACCATGGGCGGCCTAATAGCATTCCATATGCTCCCTGTACATCCAAGACTAGGAAACTAGTTTTGAATTTCTCCTTCCCAACTCTTATCTGCATGTTTTCAATCATGCCCGTCGCTTGTACGACTCGATGATCTACCATTCTTACTTTGAATGGTGTTGGTTTCATGTTAGTTATACCCATTCTTTGCTGAAGATGGACTCCCATTATGTTGACTCCTGCTCCTCCATCCAGTATGACGCTTGAGAGAGGTTCCCACTGCTTCCTGACCTTGTAATCTACCTGAATCAGTGGAACTTCATCATCCCGGACAGCCGTCAGGTCCACTGTTTTGGCCTCTGCCTTAGTCTTCCTACGTTGTCTGATAAAGTTGGCCACCTCAGGTAAGGTCTTTCTTATATCCTCCAGCTCTACAGTCAGCTTCTAAATTCTATCACAAATTTTCACATGAATTTCCTCTCGCTCTTGGTCAGACTGATTGTCAGAGCTCGAAGAACTAGTGTCTTCACACTGCCATTCTTCTTTATCAGTACTACTCTTTCCTTCCACTCCCATTTCATCAGCTAGTCCATGTACTACAGCCAGCATGGTCTCTGTCATGGCCGGTACTGACTGATCTTTATCAGTCGATTGGGATGGTATCTTCTGAATGACCCTAGCCTTGGAGCTCTCTGGCTGCTCTGGCAGCTTCTTAGCTAAATCCTCTGTGATCTTAGCTGCTAGTTCCCGCTGCTCTTGCCACTCATCTACCACCTTTTCTTTACCTTTGGCCTTCCAAACTTCCCTTTGCTGGGCCCACTTGCTGTTGTTAGGATTAGCTGGTACTTCTAAAATGTCTGGAATTTCTTCAATGATCGCTCCCTTGCTCCTGGTAACTACTCTGAATAGGACTGGCTCTGGTGCCTTAGCCTCAGTAGCAGTCGTTACTGGTGCATCTAGACATTGGGCTGCAAAATGACCATACTTCCCACAGGTGTAGCAATTCATGCTCCTGGTCTGGAAGTTGCCTCTTCCTCTTCCTCTGCCCATTCCTTATTGGTATCTGCCACGTCCTTGACCAATACCACTAGGACCTGGTCCCTTGTCTTGGACTACTTTGATTGGCTCTGCCTTTACTGGTTCAGTGTAGGCAACCACTGATAGATCCTTTCCTTTCTTAAAATGGTAAATTATGATGCCACAATTATTCCATAGGTGACCAAAGGCCTTGCAGTAGGTACATTGTGGGCATTCCGTGGAGATGTGGTCCTTGGATTTACATCTTGAACACCAAGTCTCCATCTTCTGGACCGGCTGTCTTGTGTGGCTAATCTCTGCAATCTTCCTAGACATTTCTTCAATTTTCTTGGTCCATGATCCTTTCTTAGATTTTTTCTTTGTCCATTCATTGGAGGTGCTCTCGGAGCTGCTGGACGTTGCACTAGAATCAGAAGTTTCAGTAGCCGAACTACTGCTACTGGTCCTTCGCTTCTTGTGGCTCGTTTCTTTCTTAGCCTGCTGTTCCAGTTTTAATGCTTGCTGGACCAGATCAGTGAATTTCTTTGTAGGGGCTGGTACTTCTTGTTCTCTTAGCTTTTTGCTTCTGAATCCATTCAGAAACCATGCCCTCAATCTCTTCTCAGACGGTGGTTCTTGCAACTGCCTAGTTAGTTCTTTGATCTTTTTGACATAGCTACGGACTGACAAATTCCTCTGTTTTATCTGATCCAATTCACAGAGAATATCCTCATCTCCTCGATTGTCGGCATATTCCAACCTGAAGGCCTTAAGTAATCTATTATATGATCTCAGCTGGCATGCAGGGTAATGGTAATACCATTTCCTTGTTGCTTCCTTCAAGGTTTGTGGAGAGTATTCCCCCCAATCATCTTCATCAATGTTTTTTAGTTCAGCATACTGCTCGACAGCTTGTATGTGAACATCAGGATCATCCTTTTTCCCTCCTTTGAATACTCCTTTGAATATGGGAAAGGAAATCTTCAGGGAAGCGGTATAATCATTTCGATTACTGCTAATCCCGCCAGTTCTCTTCTTGGCTGCAGAATGACGCTTGCCAAGCCTTCTTGCAATTGTCAGTGTCAGCATCCCAATCAATCTCTGTCTCAGTCTCAGTATCAGTATCTTCTCTGTTTTGTCTGCTAGAAGTATGGTGACTTCCCTTTCTGCCTTTGATATGCTCATCTTTCTGGCGAGACTGAGAACTCTTGGAACTCTTTGCCTTTCGTGCCTCCCGTTCTGCCCGTCTGCGTCGAGAATGGCTGGAGTGCTGTGAGACCTGCGCCTCATCAGCCTGACTATGCTCCTCTTGAGCCTCAGTGTCAGTCATTTTCTCTTGCTTGGGGTCAGACTCTCTTCCTAAATCCTCATGAATGGGGTCCACACGATTGGTAGATTTCCGGCCACGATTGGATTTTGGTGCCATTGCTGAAAACTTCAACTGGGAGAAGAGTCTTTCAGTCAACGAGCTTCAGCTCTAGCCACCATGATCACCAAAATGGAATTGGAGCTGATCTCTTGAGACAGCTAATTCCAGTGTTGAAGGATTTCAGCTACTAGTGTGGAAAGATTTCAGACAGTAGACTAGACAGAAATCAGAGACTAGGCTGAATTGTGGATACTGAAATAAGAGTCAGACTTGTAGACTGGAATAAAGTTCAGATTCAGAAGACTGTTGAGAAGTAAGTATCACTGAAATATATACCATGATTGAGATTACAGCGAATATGATTACAGAGAAAAAGTATAGCCAATAATGTTGCCACTGATGCTCAAGTGCAATTATAGCCCAAAGCGCTAATACAAGTGATTACAATTTCCAACCCGATATCAATGTAATGGGTCCTATTTATATACTTTGGTTTTACTATAGTAATTACTCTAGTAATTACTAAGTGATTCGGTGTCCATCTTCTAAGAACACGTTCCCACATGGTGACTATCCAGCCGTCTACACTACCCTAAACTATCACATGTTGACGCGGGATCGAGAAGTTAGGGCAATGTCCATGAAGTTTTTGTAACATTTGAAAGCAGCAAAAAAGGCACCTATTCTGGTGGGAGGACGTCACTTTGGAGGCATGTTTTGGTGTCCCTTTGACATATCCTATCAATAGGCAAAGGTCTATTGATGAGAAAATGGAGCCATTGGAAGCCAAGGACAAAGTTTAAGACTAGAATCTCTCTTGTTTGCTTCAAGACTCACCTTGGCATGGATGTTTTCCAGATCTATGCGTTTACACTATCTAGAAAATCTTACAAATTTCATAAGTCTAGCATTTTCTCTTGGGCTGATCTTTTTTTAGAAGGCAGAATCAAGGATGAGGAGACACTGCAAGTTCAATTCAACCCGAGCCAAAGTGATGCTGCCTGGTGCCTAGCCAGCAGGCTAAAGACTTCTTTGTCAACATTACATCTCCATTCAAGATCAGATACTCATAATGATCAGCTCACAAGGGTTGCCAGAGATATATATCACTCTTTCAGACTCAAAGATGGGGTTAAAGAAGGGCTTTAAAAAGCAGTTGAACATCAAATGGAAGCAATAGTGGCTTTGCAAGCAATGGACATATATATGAAAATGTATTTGGGCTTACCCCATGGCAAAGAAGTAGAGCATTGTACTTTGACTGATTCCGCATTCAGGTATTTGGTGTGGGCACAAAGCCCTGAGGATTGGAGTGAGTATTCAACTTTTTGAGCTAAGGTTTACGGTCCTCTATGTATTAGCTGTTTTTTTGGATTCCACCTTGCAATTTCCATTGCAAATTGGGTGCCTATTATACTTGATAGCTTATGTTACTTAATCAATTAGGAATTTATTTTGTCACAATGATCACCTTCTATTGATTGACCATTTTGTTAGACTGCCTACACTTGACATTATGGTAGGGCTTAATACAACAAAGATTTTTGTGTTAAAATTCTCTTTATTTTCGCTCGAAAAAATTCCACGCTCCGTTTTTTTCGCTCGGTGCATGGATTTCCTCAACCAAGCTATGAGCTAGCATGTATGCAACTTTTAATCCAAAGAATTGGAATGGCTCTAATTAGCCAAATTTTGCATTTTTTTGTAATGATGACCTTGGATCAATGAAAGTTCAACCTTGCCACACCCCTTCAAAACAAACTCAATCATTAGTGCTTTTAATCATTTGGTCATTCAAAAAAGCACTAAAAGCATGCTCAATCACAAGCCTGAAAGTTTACTGCTCTCCCATGATCATTCACCGAATCTCAACTTTAGTGCTAGGCAAGGATTTTTTCATTTAGAGCAAGCACTAAAATGCACAGTCAATGTCAAGCCCTAATGATCTCTTTTGGCTATCAAACAAGCTCAATTTCAGTGCTACGTAGGTTTTTTACATTCAATTCAAGCACTAAAATGCATATCCAATGCCATTTTCAAGCGTCAAGTCCCAACCAAACAAGCACAACACATCATCAAGTGTAACTCTCACATGAAGCTCTCATGATTCCAAAAAGTTTTTTTTTTCCTATTTAGTGCAAGGAGAATCTTTCAATTAAGCCACGCACTAGAGCATAAAAATGCATAAACCAAAAATTTTGTGCAATGGGATCCTCACACACAATCGATGGTTAGTCTAATTTCTTTGAGCATACAAATTAAGAGATAGAAGGCGCTAAGGTAGTGGTTTTTAGCTCTCTTGAGGAACTCAAAATCCAGTGTTGTTCTTGATTAATACCTCTACAAAACAGCTCATTACTTAGTGCATAAAAGCATTAGGCATTCAAAGTAGGCACTAAATAAGTCATGAACAATAAAAAGCATCAAAAGATTAATGCAATACATGAAGAGAATCACAATTCATGACACAATATATGCCCCAATATGCACTCCATAGCAACTTTTTACATATGAGAAAAGGAGAGAGAGAAAGACATAGTGGTGCCAGTCAATGAACAATACAAATGAGTGTCTCAATCTCATGCGCCACCCTAGCATACACAACAAAAGACTCTTTTAAATCATGGGATTTTCCTTTCTAGATGAGTTTTAGTGACTTACTACACTCATCCATTCATAAATTTCTCTTTAATCAACAATCGATGCTTAAAAACTCTCAATTAGTAAGTTTTTGCATACCAGGTGAGTGAGTATGTCACTACCCAAACCCATTGATCAAATGAAAATTAAGAAGACTCAATTAATTCCATTTATCAATTGTCAGTTTGCAATTCCAATTCAGTTGAGGACAATGAATGTCTATGACTCAGTCTCTTTTCGAAGCCTTTTCTAGCTTTTTTGTGGGAATCATCTCTTTGGGGTTTCTTTTTTTCTTTTTTTTAATAAATCTTTCAATTTTATTGCTGAAAATTAATGTGGTGGGCATTCTGTTATGCTATCAACTAGCGCGAGCATGGAGAAAGAAAGTGTGAGTAGATGAGAAGTGTGTGTGTGGGAGGGCCGCAGAAAACATTGTGTGTGTGTGTGTGTGTGAGTGCATCCAACGACCAAGGCGGCGAGGCAAGTGGGGTCTAAAAGCTGCCAAAAAGTACGCGTCATGGCCCTCTTGTAGTTGCCATGTTGTCAAGTATGCACAAGTCCTAAGAAGCTGTCAAGCTTTTTGGCCCTCGATTCTAAAGAGCCCTAAGAAGTTTGTCATAACGGCTATTCTCAAGCTCAAGCACACATCATTGCCCTTAAGTCATCATGGGAACATCCTCTTGGGACGAGTTTCCAAGGAAACTTTAATTAGCGCTGACCCATTTTTGGCTCATCCACCCACAGATGCGTCCTCTCTCTGGCGCAGCTCACGCCGACTTCAATGCTGACAGCTTTTGGCCCTACTTGTGCATACTTGACAACATGGCAACTCAAATTCATCGATTGAAAATTGCATACACACAAAATGAGCAATCCAATCTTTATTGGCTATTTTCAACCCAATTATCAACCATCACAACTCATTGGCTCATATTTGGTATCCATAAATATGCGGACCAAATTGTCACAAACATTAGTCAATTCAAACCCGTTTTTAATCATTGCAAAATTAATTTCTCATCTCTAATTCAAACGATTCAAACCCAATTAAGATTGTCATTTATGGTTTGTATGGCTACGGACACTTGATTATTGCGTTTTCAAATGCACAAATCATTGAAATCCTTTATCATATCCATTTGAATTGGCATACAACTCAAAGGCAATACAATCATTCTCAATTATGTGCAATTGAGTCATTCATCTCAATTGATTTGATTACATACACACAAAGGTTTAGGTATATTCAATCATTATGACTAGTGAACAACACCAAAATCATTCTTTTCAAATTGGATATCAAACACCATTGCATAGGCACACACATTAGTGCATTTTTTCCATGCTCATCAAATTGATTCATCATTAGCATGAAAATGCACTAAAAATCTAGAAATTTGAGTACCAATTGAGTGATCTATCCCATTTTCCCAAGCCAATTGTGAGACAGATATCAACTATTTGGGCAAATTAATTATCATAATTGGTAAAAAATACCAATTATTTATTCAAGGACCGGATTGCACATGCCATGGACTAGGCACACACACCCAAATCTAGGCCAAAACTTTATACAATTAATCCATCAATTACACATTGAAATTCTCAAATTGCAAACTCAATCAAGCATAAATAAATGCATGCATGCTCAATTTCTAAAAAAATAACACTATTTTGACCCAATCAAGCAATGCACACACTCAAAAATTAACCACAAAAGTTCAAATTTGGCTCAATTGCCAATGCATTTATACTTACACATAATGATTGCACACACTTTTTAATATACATTTCTCAATCAAAAATCATTTTGGTGCCCCAATTGACCATCAATCATTGAAAATCAAGTGGCTTTGAATGGGCACACACACTCAATCTTTGCCCAATTGTTTGGCAATTAGGCTTATCCAATGGTTGAATTATCCTAGCATACACATCAATTACATGATTGTATACTCATGTATCATCAATTTTATCAATTTCTCTGTATGCACACACTCAAGATTTGGTGCACACACACTTGAATTTTTAGGCAGTTTTTTCCCTCTTTAGTGCGTTACACACACAATGATTTTTATGCACACACATGAATTCTTAATGAGAATTAAGCATTATTTTGATACGCACAAAGTTTATTAGTCAAAATTTGACCAATTTCATTCCAAGTGAATCAAATTAGGTGCAAAGTGTAGGTCAATTGAGTTACACACCTAATTTTAGCAAAAAATTAGCAACATTGAACCACATTAATCAATCAAGAATTGACACGAGCAAGTGAGTGCACTTACATCGTAATCACACTCCAAGATTTTTCTTTGCTCCACGCGAAGATGCATCATTGCACACATAAGTGTGTGCACCATCAAATAGGCTCCAAAATTGACCATTGTAGGCCGAAAATCCAACACTCAAATCATCAAATTATGCATAAATTTGCACAATTAACTTGATTAAAGTGATAATTCCACCTCTTAAAAGTGGATTTAACATAAATTAGACTTCAATGTTAGCAATTAGGTTAGAAAATTTAGTCAAAACTTAGTAAAAAATTAGCATGAAATTAGTACAATTAGCATGGAAATGAAGCAAAATTAGCAAGGGTTAGTATGAAATTAGTGAAATTGGGGGTTTGGGGTATTCATAACTCAAACTTAGCATCAATTACTTGCACAAAATCATCAAATCAAACGAAAATTGAGCTACACACACTCAAACACCAATGAAATTAGTCAGGAAATTATTTTATTTTAAACATCCTATATTCACTAGCTTAGGTTATCGATCCCCGGCAATGGTGCCAAATGTTGGGAGGCATTGTAGCAACCACCTAATTGCAACGCACACAAAATTATCAACTCCTTGGATCAACAACCCGGCTAGGGCATGGAAGCACAAGGATTGGGTGAATAGAAATAGAGGATTCAAGAGATCACCTCTCCAATGCAAGTAAAGATTAGCCATGGCAAGACTAACTCTAAAGATACTCTAATCACTAATCAATTAACTCCTACACATATCAAGTCCACCGAACTTACCATAGACTAGAAACCCCAAGCACACTAATGATAAGCATGCACTGATTACATTGGTGTTGGCCTCTCCAATCACCACATGCCAATCACAACATTTCATCAATAGCTACACACACGAGGTGAATGGTGCTAGAGTTTCATAAAACATATCTACACACAAGCAACAAACAATAGGGCACACATACTAATCACCAGATTAAGACCCAACTTAATCAACCTAATTACTGATGCTAAATATCACAAGTTGAATGATTATAGAAGAATAGGATTGGTTAATAGCAAGAAGTACATACCTCTCTCAAATCTAGAATAATGAGAGTGTAATACTACTTCATGACATAATGAAATGTAGAGAAGAAGTAGACTAATGAGAAAATAGGAATTAGAATAATCAAGAAGAGCCTACTCTAATTAAAATGGATTAGCACTAACCTCTTAAGCATGGACATTAAGCTCAAGGCTACGCCATAGAGTGAACAATCAAGAGAGAGGGAGCTCTCAAAAGTGGATCTTTAAGAGTGGATACTCAAGAATGAACCCTCCTTGCATAAGGGATTCCTTTTAAAGGCTTTCACCACAATCCCTTCTACTACGGGTTTAAGCTTGAGCCCTCTAGCTAGCATATACAGCTTTGGTACTCCCAATGAGCCCAAGATTGATACATTGTGAATTGGAAATATGTTGGCGGATACGCTGCGACGGACGTCAGCATAGCGAGAACTCACCTAACAAGATTTGTCAGCAAAGGATGAAGCTCGACCCCCAGGTGCATGGAAGCAAGCATAGGGTGTCAACCTACACTCGATCAACTCTAGACTACTTCCTACAGAGGTCTCTATCCAGTGTCTAAGCTACAGCCTTCAGGAGTGCATAAGAGGAGATTTCCTACAACGCTTTCAAGAGCCAAATACCCATCAAACGTTCTCGAAACACCACAGAACTTGAAGGAGACTCTATTAACACCAATAGGTCGCTCTCCCCAAGGTCCATGAACCAAAATCCCAACCCTAAACACTTGGTGCAAAATCATGTAGGATGTCTGGTCAAAATTTGCAGGTCGTCGTTTTCGAAAACTAAAGTGTCTAATGTGTAGCTCTACTCGATGCGAACGCGTGGATATGCTGAAATGCGAAAATAGACAACGTATGCTCACCGAATCACCAGATGTAGCTCGTGGGTCGAGTTCGCGAAACCAGATCGTACACCCGCAAATGTAGGTATTGGCGCGCAGCTCTCGTCGAGGGCAACACGCTGCACTTCTCCGCACTTGATTCCGACTACCGGTTTGCGCGTAGTGTCAAGATAAAACTCTCACTCTCTCTCGTACACAGTACGCTCACTCACACAGACATAACTTTTTAAAAATGACAAAGGGTTTTTTTCATTAAGATCAAAAGTGGTATAAATACCTTACAATCTCAAGCCCTAATGTTCCAATTTAACCATTTACTCAATCTAAATGTCAAAAATGGGATACAATCTGGAAGCTTCTGCAAGCCCCACTATTTACAAAGGTGAAATGACGGTTTTTCTCCATTAAAGAATACTTACAAAAAATAATATTCCGTCAAGCAATCATTCTCTGTTGGGTTTGTCCAGCCGCTAACACTCCCCCCCTCCTAGTTCATGTCGTCCCCGACATGGCAGTAGATCTGCTTCTTTAATGGAGGCTTTTGCGCATCTTTAGAAGGGACTCATATGGTGCATGCTGAGCCAGTAACATCGGGCCGAATATCTCTGTGTTGATGGTGAAGAAGCCGGTGTAGAAGGCTTCTTTAAAGGCCTGGAGGTGATAAGAAGGCAAAAACATAATTCTCTGATAAAGTGCATGTATCACCTCATGCGAAGGCTGAGTAGACAGATCGTATGCACATCTGTATGTATCTTGGAAGAAAAAGATATTGTTTGTTGCATGTCCGGGTTTAAAGGATTCGAAGACCACCATAAGGGTTTTACATATTTTTCTAAGCATGATGCAAGATAGGTCAGGCGAGCCAGTGAACAATTTGATGGCGCCCGTTAGGGTTTTCACCATGTAGTGTTCACTCATTCTCTCACCTGCCTTCAAGCCTGGCAGCTTTGGGTAATTGAACCAAGTGGGTTGGTTTCTCTGCAACACCTTGTGTGCTTTCCATGTTCGCATCCTTGGTAGAGGGAAAAAACTGAGGTTGTCTCTAATTCTTTTAGGTGCCTCTACTAGATGGATTAAATATTGCAGATATTTGGTGAGCCATGCCTTTCTCCACCGGGGTTGAGAATCCACGATCAGCTTAACTCCTTCGGGTTTGGAGATATCTGCTTTGTAGAATGGCACTATTGGCTCTTCTTTTATCCGTTTGTTGATCGTAGCAGCTTCATACTCTAGAAGTGGATATGGGAGAGAAGGTTGTAGCCATTCACGCCGAATGATACTGGCATCTATCTTCTAAATGGTCATAGATTTAAACACTCTCTACTTCCAGATCCTGGGGTTCTTGTGAGGGTCTCACCAGGATGTCCTCTTGCATGGTGGTGTCCACTGGATCTGACACATTTTCTATGTCAATACCCTCCATTGCTTCTGGGCCGGTGCTAAACTGTTGCTCTTCAGTTTGTTGTTGGCCTTTTAGCTCTTCTATCTGCTTTTGAAATGTCTTCTTTGCCTCTTCCGCTTGATCTCCCATGTTTACTAGGAAGTCGTTCAGATCTGCATTGATGTTTTCAGCTTCCTCTTGATGTCTTTGTTTTCTGTTTGCCATCTCTGAAATTCCTCGTCCATCTTTCCTTTCACGGCTTCTAGCTCATTTTTCATGGCCTGGTTCTCTTCTTCCCAGTGGTTTTGCATAACAAGAGATCCCTCAGCCAGCATCAGTCTTTGCCTCTTCTCCAGTGTTAACTCCTTTTAGAGTTCCTTCATTTGTTCTTCATACAAGTCATTCTCTGAAGTTGTGCCAGTCGAGCTAGCAGCTCTGACTCTGGCCAGAGATTCCCTTAGCCTTCGAATAGTCTGATCTTTCACTTTCATCTGATCTTTCAGCTCGATCACTTCATCCTAGCTTGCCTCATGTTCTATCTCGTCCTTTTCCTTGGCATTCCTCAAGGTTTCCACCTCTTTGGACTCATCAGCAAGTTGTAGAGTCAGGTTGTCCCTCTCTTTCTCCGCATCTGTCAGTGACTTGCTTATTTTCTTGTATTCCTCTTCTGCTCTTTGAAGCTTGTGTTCGGCTGCCTGATTCTATTGTTGCATCTCCTGGCATCTTTGTAATGTCGCATCCAGACTGACTTGCAGCTTTGTTTGTTTCTCTATGTTCTCTTGGAGCTGTTTTTGTAGTGAGTCCACTTCAGCTTTGATAAGGACTTCATTTGTTTTGAGAGTATCAATCTCACTCTCAGTGGCCATTGGTCTTGCTTTGAGCCCGGTTAGCTTTTGCATCAACACATCCCAATCATTGGTTGGTGACTGTAGGTCCACTGTGCCCGTTGCTATTTCCTTCAACTCTACTAACCGAAGGATCTGTAGAGATTCCTTGGGTTTTGTGCTTTCCAACTCAAAATCTATCGTAGCTGCCTCTTCTCGAGAGTACCCCGTAGCTAGTAGATCAAGAAATATTCTAAAATTTATTTCCTCTGGATCGGGCTTCTCCTCTTTCGTCTCATTTTCTGCCTTCTGCTCTTCCTCTTTGTTCTTCTCTTGCTTGGACTCTTTTTTTTCCTTAGGTATATTCATCTCCTCTTTTTGTTGGGTTTGTGGAGGGCTAAGGGGAGGTGGTGATCGTGGTGGGCCGGATTCCCGGCTTGACAGTGGAGTTGGTGGCTTCTTCTTGAAATCTCGGTCCGCCTTGGTTTTTCTCTCTCTTTCTTGGCCTTCCTGCTCTTCTAGCATCTGCCGTCTTACTTCGTCCACCTCATCTTCTATAAATGGGATATTCGGGATATTCTTCGTTGTAGCATCTAAGATCTCAAAGTTTTTGATATAGTCTTCAAACCGATCCCGGTGAACCATTTGAGATAATCCCAACATGGCTTCATGAGATGGCTTCCACAACTCGCTTAGATCTCCTTTTAGTGCTCTCTCGGCTCTGAAACTTTCCATCAATCTTTTGAGCCGCGCCACTTTCTGCGACTTGGTTTCCTTGATTGGCACCTGTACATTTTCTTTCTTTCCCTTCTTTGACTCTGGCGGCTCTTCTAGCACGGTCTCTAACCGGCGCTTCAACCATGTGGCTACCCTGGCTGCCTTGGGAGGTTCTTCTTCCTTGTCTTCCTTTAGCTTTAGCCAATCATTTTGTGAGGGAGGTTTAGGCCAGTTTCCTTTGACATGCAATGCTCCATAGACAACTTTTTTTTATCAGCTCACCAGGTACAATATAGGCGGGGTTTATGTTCCCCATCTTCACCAGATTGTCATGGATGTAAGCGGCATAATTTATCTCTTTTGGTTTGCCTTTCTACATTGCCCAGGTGAAAGTGGTGGCTATGGCTCCCGGTGGCATCCTGTATTTATGTGGCCACTTTGTACACATGTGGAAGTATTGATTGTAGAGTTGACTCATGATAGCCACCTTCGGGTTTGCAATATCTTCAACTGTGTAGTTATTCTTCTTTTTCGAGTAGACCTTGAGTTCATCTCGCCTCTTTGTCACACTCTCTCCTTTGTTTGAGATGTCAAGTGCGGCTGCCACCACCCTCTCTATGATGAAAATCATTGTATCAGGCTTGCCTTGCAGATTGATGACTCGGGCCACTCCATCTTCTTTGATTGTGGTTACAAATTCCCACACTCTTTTTATATCAATCTCCGTTGGCAAAGCTTCAAAGTAGTTGTGGAGATCCAGCTTCTCCAAGTAATCCCCCATCTTGCTCCTGACAAATTCATTGAGATCTCGTGGTATCATGGGTAGCTCCACTGCATTTCCTTCAGGATCTTTGAGTACTCCTTGGTAGATTCTCCGATCATTGGACTCTATCAGATTGTCTTGAATCCATGTGCTTGTGGGCTTCACGGTTCCTTCTAGGATCACAAAAGGCTCCACTTCTTCTAAATAGTCCTTTATAGTCATCCTCTTCTTCTTTGCAGGTGATTTTGCAGCTGCCATGGATCCTGTTGCACTCAGTAGTCCAAAGTTAGCATTTTTTACATATTAGCTGATAAATTGAGTTCTAACTACCCAAATGACTTGAAAATTGAAAATAAAACTTAAAAGGAACTAGGGAAACTCTGCATTTGCCCACAGTAGCTTCCTGGCTAAAAAATTATCATGTAGACATCCTATGCGTAGGATGTCTACCTTGTCTGTTTTTTGTGAAACTTGGCAGGCTTGTGGCCCTTGACCTGTGCAACATGGCTATGTGATTGGAATTGGGTTTGGGCATCAAAAAGTGCAATTTTGGGCAGATTCAGGCTTTTGGCTCACAAATTGGGTAGGATGTCCTCAACAGGTGGAAAATGATATTCAAATGGGTTGAAAGTTGATTTGCAGGCTTCTTACACCATGTAAATGGTTTCCATGAAGTCAGATCCTGCACAGTAGGTCAATATCATACTGGAGACATCCTACGTGTAGGATGTCTATTTTATCAGAATGGCTTGAAATTGGTTCTGTGGGTAGCCCTTAGCATGTGGAACATGGCCTTGCTCTTAGATTTTGATTTGGATAAGCATTGGTGTGGCTAAGAGCATGCGTAGTGTTTTTAGGCTAAAAAAGTGCATCTTCGAGGTTTTGGGGCCCAAAGGTGATGTGAATGGCTTGAAATTTGATACATGAGCTTGTGAAGGTGTTATAAAGAGATCTAGAACTCAAAAATACCATCTGGGGGTCAAATTGGTCATTTAGACATCCTATTTTTAGGATGTCTATTTTATCAATTTTCACATCTGACCCCACAGTTAGCTTGGCAATGTGCTCATGAGTATATTGTGCAAGTTTCATGTGATTTGGACTAGTTTTGGTAGGTCTATGACCCATTATTGCCTCTATGCTTTGACTTTGCGTTTTTTTGATGCATATAAGGTCAACTTTTGTCCAAATGTGATGAAACTTGGTGGCTAGCATGTACAGGCTATGTAGAAGATGTGTGTGAGATGAGATGTTGAGTTTGGTTCCCAAATATGGCCTTCAGACATCCTACACATAGGATGTCTTCTGATGAAATTTATATGGGAAGTACTACTGGTACATGCCCTGAGCCCCCCTGAGTCCCTTTCAAGCCCTATTTCAACAAAAAAGTCAAATAGATAGATAGAAACTCCCTGTGTGGCTTTCAGAGCCTCTGAGCCGTTTTCTGACTCTTGGAGTGCTTTTCGGCGATAAAATTTCTTGACGTTAGTCTCCATAGCTTCCCGGTTCCTTGGGGATCCTTGCCATATGGTTTTTGTTGACTTTGGCTTCACCGGAGCTTCGTTTGGCAATTTGTTGCTCTGGAAGCATCCGTGGTTGGGTTTACATGTCGTTGATGACTTGTGGTGGTCTACCACCATAGGATTTGGTTGTTGATGGTCTAAGAAAGCCGCTCGTGAGTTTGGTGGCAAATGGACATGCGGTTTGGCCGTGAGAGCTAGTTGACGCTTTGTGTGTCTGATGCCGTTTTCGAAGCTTAGTGCCGCTTTGGGTCGCCTTATGGCCATGTGGCCTATATAAACTTGTAGAGCATGTCGAGATACTCCTACCCATGAGTTTTGGTAGCATTTAGGCGCCTTTCCACCAATTTACCATTTGGTGGCCTCTTGTAGAGCTCTAGAAGTTAGGGTTTTTCCCGATGGTTTTCCGCCACCTTTGTGCATTCAAAAGGGGTCTCCTATGCTATGGTAAGCCGCTAATGAAGCCTTATTGCTTTTGGGTTAGTCGTTAGGTGGCCACTTCTACTTGTAGGTGTCTACTGCTCGTTTCTTGTGTGAACCCTACGCTAGTTTTCGCGACAAAACATCAAACATATGCGAAAAGTTCAAGGTGATGAGCCTACCTCTCACGTCTAGAGCCTTTCGGGTGGTCATGCACGTCGTAGAAGCCGCTGGAAGTCCGGTTTCTCTAGGTGGCAAGAGCTCTCTCTAAAGAAGGCAATAATAGAAATGAGCTTCGAAGTGAAAAAATCTTATAATGGGGGTCCCCGAACCACTTTCCATGAAATTTGACATGTGCTCCCAACTTCTTGCGAGATGCGGTTTAGGCTCGAAAAATTCTTGATTTGGACTCCATTTGCCTAGTTTCCGAGAAATTTGACGTTTCGGTCAAAATCTGGCAAAACACGCTTTCCGCTTCATTCACATAATTGCACCCCCATTGTACCATAGATTGTCCTATAGTCACTGATTATCCCCATATTTTTTGTTTTTCATTACGACCGTATTTCACCTGTTTTTTGTATTTTTGAAGTTTTTATGCCAATAATTAGTAAAATTTAAAAGAAAATAGCAAACTAAACCCAAAAAATCTCCAAAAATCATTATAACTCAAAAACATCACCGCAAAACACTATATACACTCACATGCAATTTTTATGGCCGGATTTCTCCATTTTATCAATAGTTTGCTCGAAAAATGACTATTTTTACCTATATACACACACCTAGGGGCTTGATTTGGCGTTTGGCCCCATATACTTGTAGATTCATGCTGTATAAGGGCATATGTACTTAGGTTAGTCCAGAAAATTTTGCAATCAAATGACAACCCTCTAAAATAGTCGAAAAACATGTCCTTTTTTGCTCTTTTTACCATTGGGTCCGCATTTGAGAATGCCTCCCCCCTCCTAGCCGGAGTCCTCCCGGACGACAATGTATCGCCTCGGAGTATGTGCCGTGCATGGGTTGAAAATTGTGCTAATGCTCGGCCGTGTAATGTGGCCCTATTTGGCGCATACTCGATCACTGCATGGAAAAATCAATGCTATGCAAGAGGAGGGAATAAGCAAGATGCTTATTGGCATTCGCCGTTGAAGTTTCCTGTTTGTTGTTGAATTGGTTGGCGCATTTTCTTTGCAAGTAAAAGTTGTAACTCTACAGCTCTCTGTTTGATCGTCTTGCTTGCAAAAGTTGCTTGGTTTGCTGCTACTGTCGATATGGCCATGGTTGTCTCTTTGGAGAGAATTGTAGTGATGGAATTGGCCATAGTCTTTGTCTCTTTGGATAGCTTCATTTTGGAGGTTTTTGTAGGTTTATTGCTACTTCCGCGGTTGTCATTGTTGTGCTGCTGAGTGGCACCCACATTGATCGGTTTGCCGGTTGCATAGGTAGTGTACGTCTGTATGCGGATGTTGCTTGTACTGAAGGGAGTTCCCATTGCTTTGGTTTCGGGATCCAAATGCGAGTCGCATTTAAGTTGTTTCTGAGCATTCTCTTTGGGATCCATATATGTTTTGTTCCCTTGGATTTTGGTTGAACTGTGTGCTTCTGCTGACTTCTTCTGTTGTATTGTGGCTGGTCTGCCATGTCACCTCTATCCTTCCGCACCCATACTTGTTTTTCGCGTGTTGCTAACCTTGGTCTTTGCGCTGCGGTCTGTGTTGTTTTGTGTTTGTAGTGAACATGGTTGGCAGTTCCCTGGTTGTTCTCCATGGGTATCGTGTTTCTCTTTAGTGGCACCCATCCTTTTGGTTCTTTATCCAGTGATTGCATTGCTGCCATCTGGTTCTTCCGGGGTTGCTAAGCAAAGGCTACCACTTGTTGTTCTTGTGCATGCTGAATTTTGACTGCATCCGCATTCCAATCTATTTGCACATTATAGTCTTTTTGCCAAGGTTGTCCCAACAACATGGGGTGTTGTGTGCTTTCATCCTGAACCACATAAAACTTGTGTGGGTAAATATATTGATGTATTTGTACATGTAATATAGTCCAGCCCAATGTTTTTAGCGAATGTGATGTACTACTTTCCAACACTTGTGGAGTAGGATGTAGTTGATCTTTGGGCTTGAGCTGTTTGTATAATTTGTAAGAGATCAGATTTGCTTGAGCTCCAGAATCAATCAATGCCGTCGATTCAACTTGATTGCTACCCACTTTGATTGCAATTATTGGCTCCACTGTGTCTTCACCAAAATTTGTGAGTCGAATAGCATTTATTCGCAACGGTGATCCACATTGTTGTTGTTGTCGTAGAAGCCTTCTTTTTGCAATGCGTTCTTTTGCTTCTGATTGGGCCTCTTCTCGTACCCTCTGTTTCTCTTTTATCCGTTGTTTTTCTTGATGGATTTGTTGAAGCATCTCCTGTGTTAGTGGTAAATGATACTTTTTCAATCGGCACCCACTAATCCAATTTGGCATTTCTTCTCCTGCTAATGTAGCAAGTTTGACAGCTCCACTTTGTGATAAGTCACTAATCACAAAGGGTCCCATCCCTCGCTTTTTAAGTTTCTTGGCATGTTGCTTTAGGGTATAAACAAGTACATAATCACCTGTTTTGAACTCTTTCGTGCGCACATGCTTGTCAAAAAACTCTTTTTGTCTTCTCTTTTTAGCATAGATCGAAGCTACAGCTCTCAATCGAAGTTCATCTAGCTTTTCAAGATCATGTATTCTTGAAGGGAGCTCATGCCGTGTCCATTCTAAACGTTTCGCTACTCGTAGAGTTGGAATTAAAAACTCTATGGGTAATATAGCATGTAGACCAAACACCATGTTGTATGGTGTTGTTCCTATTGATGTTTTGTAAGCTACCCTGTATGCCCATAGTGTTGAGTGTAACTGTTGATCCCAGTCTGTCCTTGACTCTGATACAATTTTAGTCAGAACAGTGCATAGTGTTTTATTTGTGGCCTCAGCTTGTCCATTTGCTTGTGGATGATATGGAGCAAATTTTCTATGTATGCCATGAATTCCTCTAGCAGATACTCAATGACTTCATTAAGAAAATGTGTTCCTCGATCACTGACAATTTCTATTGGTAATCCGTATCGTACAAAGAAATTTTCATACAAAAATTGTGCAGTGGTTCTTGCGTCTTCTTTTTGTGTTGCCTTGGCTTCCGCTTATTTTGTGAGATAGTCCGTAGCCACAATGATATATTGGGTATGGGTGCGATATGCAGGGGGTGAAATAGGCCCCACAAAATCAATGCCACATTTTGCAAATGCCCTTGCTCCCATCATTGGCCATAGTGGCATCTCATCTCTCTTTATCGGCACCTTGGTGCGCTGACATGCGTCACAACGCTTTACAAACTCCTCAACATCCATATGCAATGTAGGCTACCATATTCCTGCGGCGGTTAAGAAAATTTTTGCCGTCTTATCGCCTGAAAAATGGCCTCCACTTATTCCTCCATGTGCGTGTTTTAGAATCAGCAGGTGTTCGCTTTCACTTGCACAGATTCTAAGTTGATTATCCTTTCCTCGCTTATAGAGTTGATTCCCAATTAACTTAAAGTCGCGAGCCTCCAGCTCTATTGCCCTTTTCTGCACTTTTGTTATGTTTTCAAGAAATGTCCTTGTTGTTAAGAAATCAATGATATATTGATTCCATGCAGGTGCAATGTTTACCTGAAACAATGTCGCGTGATCCACGGATCGTTTGGCACTACATATAGTACAATTGTTAACATAAGCATGTGTATCAGCATACATAGTTGGCCAATAAACTCCTAATTGTTTCAGTCATTGGTGTGTTTTCATTGTTGAACAATGAAATGCACAATCCTGGACATGTGCTTCTTCAAGATAACACTCGAATTCCTCCGGATTTATACATAATCGTAGAATTTGGTCCGAGCCTAGATGATACAGTCGTCCTGCGATCAACTGGAATTGTTTTGTTTGTCGAATTGTTTTTTGTTTGGATCTGTCTTCCTTGTTATCAAATCTACCTCCAAAGGAAAGAATGCTAACAATTTCCTGAGACCATTTGGGTATCATTTCAATATTGAAAAGATAAGCATAAGGTATGTCATTGTCTACTCCTTTAGGAGCTTCCCCATTTTGCAGCCTTGAAAGATGATCCGCTTGTAGATGAGTTTTACCCTTTTTGACCACCCCCACTAGGAAATCAAACTCTAGCAATATAATAAACCAGCGTACTATTCTCCCAGTATTGCATGGTTTATTTACTAGATACAAAAGAGCTTGATGATCTGTGAAGAACACAAATTTGTTTGCGAGCAAATAATGATGAAATTTCTTACAACATAAATCATTCCTAATCCCTCTCTTTCAGTGGTTGTGTAGTTCTTTTCTGTACTATTTAGCTGTGTCGGCTTGCATAACAAATTGGGAAATCCATTGTTCCTTCTCCAGGTTGAGCCAGAATACTCCCAATTGCATATGCAGATGCATCAATGTGAACATGGAATATCTTTTCCCAATCTGGTGCTTTAAGTACAGGTGATGATACGAGGTTTTTCTTAAGCTTTTGGAATGAAGTTTCACACTCCTCGGTCCAGTCGAAACTGTCTAATAAGCGATACAGAGGTTGTGCAATGACTGCATACATATATATGAATCTTCGATAATATCCGCAGTGTCCCATGAAGGATTGTACTTGTTTGGCATTAGTAGGCCTGGGCAAGTCTACTATGATCCTAATTTTGTGTAGGTAAGTGGTTATGCCATTTCTTGAGACAATATGTCCTAAGATGCGGCCTTGCCTAGCCAAAAAAATGTACTTTTCTGGGTTAAGACAGATTCGATATGTTCTGCATTTCTCAAATACCTTTTGTAAATGGTCAATATGTTGTTCTCGTAGAAGAGAGTGGACACAAAGATCATCCATATATATTTCTAAGAATATTCTCAGGTATTCTTTGAATGCATGAGTCATTAACCTTTGGAAGGTAGTTGGGGCATTGGTCAAGCCAAAAGGCATAACTCTATACGCATATATTCCCCATTCTGTGGCAAACGCTGTTTTGTGTTGATCCTCTAATACAATTGCCAATTGGTTATACCCTGAAAACCCATCTAGAAAGGAATAAGCCCGTTTCCCAGCCACCCTCTCAAGTACATATTCTGTGATTGGCAAGGGATAATTATCCCTTATGGTGGCTGCATTTACTTTTTTGAGGTTCACACACACTCACAGCTTTCCGTTCTTTTTGGGGACAACCACAATGGGTGACACCCAATCTGTATGTTCGATTTCATAGATGAATTCAACATCCATCAGCTTATCAATCTCCTCTTTGATTCGTTTAGGAAATGTGTCATTATATGTGTAAGGACGTTGTTTGCTAGGTTTGGCATCTGATTTCAATCGAATTGTATGTTGGCATATCAATGGATCAACTCCTTTGAGGTCTTTGTAGGACCATGCAAACACATTTATAACTCTTGAGAAGTTGTGTTAGCAGTTCTTCTTCTTCAGGCTCTAAATCAGTTGCGATATAGATCGGCTGAGGCTTTTCACTTGGCGCAGCGAGGTCTATCCGTTTTGCATTTGCCAGCCCATCGTAAGATTCCTGGTTTATTCTTTCCCTGACTGGTGGTGTCATTATGATTTTTCTATCCTGGATGGTGAATTTTTTGTAGTGGGATGGTACATTCATGTTTTCTTTTTCTGACTCCTCCTTACCATCACTTTCTCCTTCAGTAGTCCATACCTCTCGTAACGACCGTTTGAGTTCTTGGTATTTCTTTTTACGCTTCATTTTGGGTCTTTTGTTTTTTCCTGTTGTGATTGTTGAGATTTTTTTGATTTTGTTTCTATTTTAGCCTTCCGTACTTGCTTTATTTCCTCTTCCTCTTGCGTTCCTTCCCTTTGAACTTTTGAGAATCTTCCTGATATTTGGTCTTTTACACAATCCTCTGCTTTGACAAGCATTAGATAGTGACTTTTAGCTTTTATCCTGGGCATCACGTTCTCTCTAATTTTGTTATCTGTTCTTTTTTTTCTATAGTGTTCCTGGCGTCTGGGTGTTGATTGGCAAAATCATAAAACTTGATATTCGTTGTTTTCTCCCCACGTTCGCTTGAGCTGTCTGAGCACTCGTTATCTGCATTGTTATTTACCTCCAGATGCCCAAAGGAGTCATAATACTATTCCTATTCTGGTGGTTCGACATTCTCATCTTTTGCTGATATAAGGCTTACCATGTAATAGGGTAGCACATCATAGCCGTCCTTATCACAAAATTTTATCGTTGGGCTATCTGCAATGGTACCGACATCCAATGTTTCTAGTATGTGTTCCCATTCCAGAGGTTCTAAGGCATATTCAGAAAAAGGTTCTAGAATATAATCCTTGTCCTCAATAGCTCTTTCTAAGACGCATTCCTCTCTTTTTTAGCTCCCACAATGTGAAGCTCCGCACATCCATAGCTCTTTTTTGTGCCATGCTGGGAGTTCGGACCCTGCCAATGTAGCTGAATCAAACTCTTCCACTTGTGTCTGGTTCACATCTTTGTAACTATGGTCTTTTAGGTGTATTTTGGTTGTAGTCTTGCCATGTCTGAGGTATATGTGGTCGTAACCCCAATCCTGGACCATCTTCAATTGTCTCATGAATGGTCTTCCCAAGATGATTTCGTAATTATTCTTTTTGTCGAAATCGACTATTGCAAATGTATGCTCATACTCGATTATGCACGAGATGACAATTACTTTTTCTAAAAGTCCTAGAGGCTTTTCCATGAACCCATCTGCCAGTTGCAATTTCATTCTGGTAGCTCTCAAAGCCGGTTTTCCCCATTTTTTCTAGATTTCCTTAGTAGTGATAGCGACTCCTGCTCCACTGTCAAGAATAGCTTTGGAAACTACTCCTTGGAATTCTACTCGTAGTGTGGTATTTCCATCTTCTCCCTTGCAATATTTTCCAACCTTGTTTAAAGGTACTGGCCTAGTGCTTAGTTGAGGCTTGTCCAATTCTCTGATCCCTTCTTGAAGCTTCGAGGTGGGATCTTTTACTCCAAAGTTTTCTAAACATTTGCCTACGGTGGTCCACATGTTTGGTCGTAACCTCAGGAGTTTTGCTAATGTGATTGTGCATGCTACAGGGGTGGACAATAACTCAATCAACCCTTGTGAATCCATCACTATGTTAAGAAGAAAATCTTTGAGATGGGATTGCTCTCACCTCAGACTTGGCTTCATATATACTCCCCTAGGTAAGAGGGTAGAGTTTTTAGCGAGTCTGGTTGGATGTGCCCCGAACTAATTGATCCCTGGTCTCCCTCTTGTGAATGCATATCAAAGTTCATTTGTGATCTTGCCTCAAATTCTTCAATAGGAGGTAAAATCTCATTTTTCTCTTTTCTCGTGCTATTCATTTGGTAGCTCACCCTGTTAGCTTCGTTGGCATCGTGGATTTGCTTCCACATGTCATCTAGACCGTTACAATCCTTACCCATTTCTACCAATGTTTTACGCTGAAAACCATCAATTGTCTCATCTGTTGTATTTGACACTATGATAGGTTCTCCCCTAGACTCAGAGGCAGTCGTGAGTCTCTCCTTCATGTCTACTTGTTTCTCTAAAGCTGGTTTGATAGGGGTTGGAGTTGGTACTTCATGCCAGCTTGCAGGTTTACCAAGCGGGTTTTCTATCAAGGATTGGGCTATTTCAATCATCTTTTGACACATTTCCAACCTTTGTTTTTCTATTTCTGCATATGGATAATTAGTCATCCATCTTTGCTCTTGGGTTTGGTTGTTTTTTAGTTTGGCTTCATATGCTTTTAAAAGTGCGTCTAGCTGCTCATTTACCTTTTCTGCCAACACTGATCCCCGTGATCCCGCACTTTTTGGTTCTAATATTTCCTTGGGTGCTATGGTTGCCGCAGTGTGTGAGCTTAGACTAGTTAGATCCTCTAACCGTTCTAATCTATCCTTTGTGTATTTTAACTCCTCAGATAGAGCTGTTTGCTCTCGTTCTCTCCTGGCTTTCATACGCACCTTTCTAGATTTCCAAGTGCTTCTTTGAATTTTCATTTATGAACTTGGGGCATCGGTTTTTGGCTCTTCAATTATGGGTTCATTCGTCATTCTTTGAGCTTGGACTCGTGTCACTGCCTGAATAGGTATTACTGTCTCGTTTTCTGATCCTCCACTGGAAGGCACTGCTTCCAGCATGTTCAAGGTAGTTTTTGCTCCTTTGCTTGGGTTCTTAGGTCAATCAGGAATCAAATGAGTAATTCCACACTCGGTGCAATATGCGTTGACTCTAATGATTTCATCATGAGGACAATCTCTTAGCCAATGGTCTCCACCACACTTGTAGCAGGGTCCCTTAGGCTGTTGAGGTGCTCCTTGAGCTCCTCTTTGTTGGTATGCGTGTCTCTGCCCGCCCATGCCTCTGTTGGCTATGAACAACAATGTTCATTCATCCAAGGTATATCTTCCTTCTCCTACTGCCTGTGCAGCTGTTGGTGGTCCTGCACTTCCCATCATGCTCCATGGTTCTGGCGTTGGGGGTTCTTCCGGTGGATAATAGACAGGATTTGCAGCATATCCATTGGGATCTTCGTAATATGCATGCATAGGCACCAAAGCCTTCTCTTCTGGTTCAGTTACGGTTGGTGTGTATCTTATGCCGACTGATTGTAATCCTGGTAGGGGTGGTTGCTACCCCAACACTGGTTGTGATCTTTCTACACCTACAGGTCCTGGTAGGTTGCCTGCTTGATACCTAGGTATCGGTGGAAGTTGAGGAGATTCTACGTGAGCCTGGGGAGCATAAGGTCGTTCTCTCACATACCCCTTGTTAAAATAACATTTCTCCGTCACATGGTTTGTCCATTTTTATTCAATAGCACACCACTTTGGCTTTTTAACTTGAGGTTTGGCATACAAGTTAATCTTTTTTAGCACTTCCTCTACAAGCTGCTCCTGGCTTACAGCTATTTCTCCTTTTGTTTGTTGTCTTAGCGGATTTACTTCCACTTTGTTGTGAGGATGAATCGTCGTCAAGATCCTTGAATTCACCCTCCTTATAGACCGCATAATTTTCTACAAGGTAAAGAGCTTCCTTAGTTAACTCATTTAACGTCGTGCTCCTCTTCATATGTAAGTCTGTAATGGCTATTGCCCACACAAGAGCAATAGGCATTACGGGAATGATTACCCGCAACTACATTATATGAACATCAACGCACAGAATGACAAGAGAAGGAAGTACAAAGTACACAGACACAGAACAACCCTTGCTTCATTCATCTGTAATCTAGACACAGAGTACAATAGATGATGCCATGAATATCATAGAGATTGATTAAGTTACATCAAAAGACAGGTATGCCCCTCCATATACAACCGCTGGTCCAGCGCAGATCAGGAACGGTGCACACACTCCTGTCCCATGATATCCTATGAAGAACTGCCGCTTCGGCCACCGCATACCGCATGACTCCTGACTCTTGATCCGCAGTGTCCAGACCTCCGTAGGACCGCAGGACCGCATGTGCGGCTAATGCCGTAACAATCAGCCCCTCCAGTTGGAAGGTTCTGGTGGTTGCTCTGCACCCTGCTCTGGTGAAGAGGAAACATCAATATAGCCAAAGCCCCGAAAATCTGCAGTATGGGCTCGATAGACCTCATCCAAAAGACGTGGATCTATCTCAATTTGTTCCCGCCAGGCAGCCCGAGGAATAAACTGCGTTGGCAAGGAGATAGATTGAGACGGCTGTGGCAGAGGAGCAAGAGGTGTATGCAAGGGATAATAACGAGTAAGGTAGCAATTAAGAGCATCCCAAAATGGAGGGCAAGGTGGGAGACTGAGAGAAAAGGAATGAGCTAAGGTCTCCACCCAAAAACAGACCCTGCGCCTCTCCTTACGAAATCGACGAATCATTTTCTGCAAATGAGAGACATGAGCCTGGGCTTCAGCACAATCCTCTGTAGCTTGGGCCCAATCAGCAACATCAAAACCCTCTGGAACAACACTCTTACCTCTGTCAGTGTTGGATGACTCGGGTTGGTGCACCACAACCTGCTGAGCGGGTGGCTGTGCTCCCACCTCAGCAGCCAAGCGTGTGCTCCAGCTTTGTAATTGATTATCTAAAAAAGTTCGGAGATCCTCTTGCATCTCCACTGCCAATGCATCCAAATCAGTCATGTTGATCATTACATCACCAGGGTGCGAGGTTAAGTAAGAAGCTAGGCTATGCTGTGTTCTCAACTGAAGAAGTTCTTGTTGAATAGACCTTACAAACTCAGCATTAGCCCCTCTTAATCTTTGTATTTCTGCCCCTTGTTGGCGAGTAGTGGCAGTCAGCTGTTCATTCTGAGTGTTTAACTCGTCAATCCGAGTCTGCAAAGTCGCTACCTGCGCTTCCAGCTCATTGACTCGTCCCTCTGTGGCTGGGGCTGGCCAGGCCGCACGAATAGACTCTGCAAGTCTGCTCAAAAATGTGCCGCATGCCTGTAATTGGTCAGCAGGGGTCGTTGCTGCCGTAGCCTCCCATGGTAGCGCTGCGGGGAGAATACCTCCCGTCGAGGCAGCCGCATTCGTAATACCCGACGTCTCCGGTTGAGCGGGGACATCCGCAACCGCAAGGCTCATCCGCAAGGGAGTCGTACTGCTAATTCTTTCCTGCATTCGGCGGCGCCAGCGGGCCACCACAGAATCTTCCGCAACAGGAGATGCAGTTGCTGGAGGTGGTGTTGAAAATTGCTGCTCCGCATGACCGCGCTTGCGGCTTGCTGATCCTGCACCTGCAGTGGCCATCTCCTGGGCTCCAGAGGATACCACCGCCGTCGATGAACCAGGCAATTCCACAGTACCCACCTGTTGCTGCTGTGTTTCCCTCTCCACCGGCACTGCCAAGCTTTGTGTTTACGACAGAGGAGGATTAGTGCCTTGGGCCACCAAGCGATCATCTTCAAAGTGGCAAAGAGGACGCAGCGCGAGAGGAAACACTTCTCTCAAAGGAAGATCAATGTGAGCAGTTGGCCCACCTTTGTATTGGTTGGGGTACCCCTCCCCAACTGTGCCATCACTCATTGGCACTCCGCCAGCAGTCGCTCTTTGACCATTGCTGCCCAAGCTACTGGCCCAAAGTTGGCCGAATGCAACACATTTCTAGCTCGGGTCGAAATAGTATACGTTTTGGCCTGTAGCCAAATCGCCTCAAGGAACCACCGATATGCATCCCTGGTTGCCACATCTGACAACCCTGGCAGTTTATACTCCCCTTTGATCTTCAAGCCAAATTCCTGCTCGACATCTGCAGCAGGGATCACATGGGAGGCTCGCACCACGCCATCGTTGGGTAAACAGCAACATCTTGAGATTCTTTTTGCTGTCAATTGTATCTGTTGATTGTTGAGGACCACCATATCCCCAGCCGCGAGTTGCTCGATCAAATGTGCTGCCCGCGGGTGCACTGGGATTCCTTTCCAGTCCAGGTTGGCGAACACACGCAGCTGCAAGTCTTGCAGCCATACGTCCATTCCTCGAAGCACGAGCTGCTGCACGGGAGTGATAGGGACACATTGCAGAAGAGAAGCTGTCATGGTGGCGATGAGATGCAGGAGAAGAGAATAAAACACTAAGAGTGCACGACACACGAAACTAGAGAACCACAATAAAAGACGTCTGCATGCAATAGTAACCCTTCCACAACGAGTTCCCAAAATAGGGCGATCCACGGTGTTGCAACCATCATAGATCTTTTCCTGCTTCCAAAGATTGCATGCAAAAGAATCCCCAATCATGATTAAGGCGGCTTTCGGCTCTTGTACCGTAGCAAAGGGGCACTGAATCGTGGTAGGTGAAACATAATGGCACAATCTGAAACCATTGACCGGCACAAAAATAACCTCCCCCCTGAAATCCGCCAAATAAAAAGAAATAGGCCCGCATGCTTGAAAAATCCAAAATGGTCCTGACCACCTTAATTTAACCTTCCCCGGCATCTTTTCAAGACGGGAATCGAAGACAAGGACCAGCTTTCCTCGAACAAATTGCCGTGCTTTCGGGCGATCCAGCCATTTTTTCGGCCTAGACTGCAGATCCTGCAGCACCGCAAAGCTCTGTAGCCGATCTTTGTCCAGTTCCTGCAAAACATCCAATCGATAAATCACGGAATCCTCCGAAAGAAGCCGATCCGCAATCAACATCCGCAAACTCGGAATCACATGCTCCACCGGAGTGATTGCCTCCATGCCAAATGCTAACTTAAAAGGAGTCAATCCTGTTGCCACTTTGTAAGCTGTCCGATAGGCCCATAAGGCAGAAGGAAGTTTCACATCCCAATCCGTTCTATTCATATTCACTAACTTTGTCAAAATTTGAATCAGTTGTTTACTGGTTGATTCTGCTTGCCCATTTGCCTGAGGATAATATGGAGAAGATTTCCTGTGCAATACAAAGTAAAACCGCAGCATTCTCTCCATCACCTTATTCAAAAAATGACTTCCCCGGTCACTAACCAGCTCAATAGGGCAGCCATATCTAGAAAAGATATCCTTATATAAGCATCCCACCACAGAAATTGCAGTGTTATCCCTCAAAGGCCATGCCTCCACCCATTTGGTAGCGTAATCCGTGGCTGTCAAGATATACTTATTCCCTGTGTGAGCTGCCACTGGTTTAAAAGGACCAACAAAATCCAAACCCCACTTTTGAAAAGGCTCTAAGGGCAAGACTGGCTGAAAAGGCATTCTCGACCGTTTGGTAGGTTTCCCCAAACGCTGACACACATCACACTGTTGCACATAGTTTCTCACATCTTGAAACAATGTGGGCCACCATAATCTTGATTGGAGAACCTTTCTAGCTGAAATTAGTGCTGCAAAGTGACCTCCGGCAATACCTGTATGTACTTCCTCTAGGACTGCTTCCTGCTCCTGTGGTAGCACACATCGGAGTAACATCTCTGCCATCGTGCGGTAATAGAGCTTCCCCATAATGATCTCGAAATTCCTGCTTCTAATAGCCATACGTTTTCTCTGATGGCTGGTCAAGAAGGAAGGCATGTCACCACTGTCGAGAAAATGAAACATCTCCTCATACCATGTCCATGGAATGCTCGGAATGACCCTTACCTGACTCGGGACGGTAATATCTTCTGCAACGACTCCTGTTAGAAACAGATATGCATCCGGAAATTCATCAGCGACCCCCGTCGGCGGCTCTCCAGAGTCTAGCCATGATAGATAGTCAGCCACCGCATGCTGAGCCCCTGGCCTGTGTATGACCTCAAAGTCAAATTCCTGCAACAGAAGCACCCATCGGGCCAATCTTCCCGTCAAATTCTGTTGCCTTACCAGGTATAACAGAGCCGAATGGTCCACATGGAAGAAAAACCATCGGCCCAACAGATAGTGCCAGAATTTCTTCATTGAATAAATCATCCCTAAACATTCCCTTTCCGTTACTGAATAATTTCTTTCTGCAGATGATAATCGTCTACTGGCATAATAGACCGGTCGGAACCATCCTTGAATTTGTTCCTGCATCAACACACTGCCAATAGCGCGATCCGAAGCATCCACGAACACATGAAAATCCTGCCCCCAATTCGGTGCCAACATAATCAGAGCTTTGGAGAGCTGTAGTTTTAATCTTTGAAAAGCCAAGTCACATTCCTATGTCCATTCGAAATCTATAGCATGAGCTGCCTGAGTAATCGGGATTGCCAAATGCGTGACAAACTGCAAATGCCTCCCATGCCATCGGGCTTGACCCAGGAAAATCTGGCACCGTTTCTGATTCCTCGGTGCAGGCGCTTCCATAATTGTGGCAATTTTATCCGGATCCATAGAAATGCCGTCTTCAGAGATGATATGCCCCAGGAGCCTGCCACTACGAACAACAAATGCACACTTTAAAGGATTCAAACTGAATTTTACCTCTCTGCATTTCGTAAAGCATAACCGTAATTGTTGCAAATGCTCCAATTGTGCTCCAAAAACATTGAGATCATCCAGAAAAATCCGCATAAAATCCGTCAAGTAAGGCCCAAAGATTTGAAACATATCCCGTTGAAAAGTGGAAGGTGCATTCCGCAATCCAAACCACATTACTGTGCAGGCAAATACTCCCCATGCGGTAATAAAAGCTGTTTTTGGTTGATCCCGCAATGCCATTCTGATTTGATTATATCCACTAAAGCCATCCAGAAAAGTATACATCTCATGTCCTGCTACATCATCCAAAATGGAATCCAAAAACGGGAGAGGAAAAGGATCTGGAACAGTGGCGGCATTCAATTTTTGGTAATCCACACAAATTAGGATTTGCTTATTTTTCTTTGGTACTACCACAATTGGAGAAATCCATTCCGGATTATCAATAGGGGTAATAAAACCCACTTCCAACAGGCGATCAATTTCCAATTTAACTTGCTTTGCCACATTCGGATTCATCCTGTACGAATGCTGCTTCACGGGTACCGCATCCGGTTTCAGATTGATCGTATGCTGATAAAACTTAGGATCCAATCCCTGCATGTCCGCATATTCCCATGCGAAAACATCCTTAAACTCTGTCAGTAATTTGATCAAATCATCTCTAAAACTTGCTTCCAACTGCTTATTAATGTATATGGGCTGCGACTCCGCTTGCTCCCCAAGAAAAACCTTCTCTAATTCATCTTCCTTAACCCTTGTAATTTTTTCCATTTGCGCCTCAAACACTCATTCTTGCTGAATCACGTCCTCCAGTGACTTAGGACTTGGAAGCACCTGTTGTTGGGGCTCCCCTATTCCTCCTGGAGTTCTTGAAACCCCCACCGAATGCCCTTTCGGAATCAGAGAAATATCCGCAAGGTATAGAGAAACCAAATCCAGATTCGCTTTGAGAAATTGTTCCTCTTCATCCTCTTCTAATCCTTCCACCATATTAACTGTTTCTGCTATCACCGGCCATGCTTCCTGAACTGGTTGTCGGCATGTTCCCAACATCACATGCACTTTTCTTTTACCCTTCTTTACTGTAAGCATATTTGCTTCCCAATTATGTTTTACCCTCGCTTGTCGTAACCAGGGTCTCCCCAAGATAATGTGATAATCCTAATTATGATCTTCAATATTCAAAACTACTAAGGAAACAACAAAGGACAAGCCCGCTACATCCAAAACAATACCCCGAAGTAAACCCACTGGTTGCACTGTTCGTTGATCTGCCATGCGGACTACAAAGGGTGTAGGCTCCCAATCACTGAGACCAAAACGCTCACACGCTGCTTGGGTGATAATGTTTACCCCCGCTCCTCCATCCAAGAGTACCTTGTCAATGTATGTGCCATGGTATCGAACTGAAAGTTCCAGAATACGGGTATCCGTGATCCTATTCTCTGAAAACAGGGCTGAATCATCATCCTCGCTTTCAACCTTCCCAATGGCGACTTCCCTCAGCTCAGTGGCCGTTTGTCGCAGCAATGCATTATGGAAATTCGGGACCAATTTCATCAATGAACCCAGAGGTACTTGAATTGGTGACGTGAGAACCTCTTTCCAAACTGAATTCCACTCCTCCTGTTCTTTAATATCACCCTTAATTCCAGCTTTGCCTTCCCTTATTTCCAGGCCTACAGTGGTTGGCATAGTCGATGGTCCTACTGTCTTTACTGGTGGTGCGGATTGTGGCAACCAGGACACGGTCTTTTTCTGCACCTCTTCCTGAGCCGTCCAATCCGGAATTTCCACATCGGGAATTGGAACCACATTTTTACCCGATCGCGTGATTAATGAAACCGCTGGGTCAGACTCCTCCAATCCTTCAATCTGAACCATAGCCACACTAGGCTGTTTCCCTACAGTGTGTTCCTGCTTTTTTCGATCATATTCCATAGCTTCAGTACACTCAGATCGCCAATGACCATCCCCCAAACAGAAAAGGAATGTCTTGGGGCAATTAGGATCTCAGCCACCTCTTCCGCGGCCTCGTCCTCCCCCTTGACCCCGTCCTCCTGCTTGACCTTGCAGAGGCGGCTCTGGTGTATGAGCATGAGCCATCACCACAGCAAGCTCTTGTCCCTGCCCTATCTGTGGTTGTTGCCAGGTAGAAGAGTCTCCTCGTCTCTGACGACCTCGGCCATTGAAATAACATTCCACTGTATTATGAGTATTGGTCGTGCAAATCGCACACCACTTCTGATTCATTGTACATTCCTGAGCAGCATGGCCCGGATTCCGACATTGGGTACACCAGATTTCCTTCAGACTTTTAGCCACTGCAGCCGATTCCGTAGATCCGGAGGATACACCTTTCCCATGACGCTGGGATTTTTTCCGTGGTGTCTCTTTCGATTGTTTTCCTGAATCGCTGTTGCCTGAGTCCGAGGAATCGGATCCTGCGGATT
The DNA here is from genome assembly GCF_014529385.1 of Adiantum capillus-veneris. Taxonomy (NCBI): domain Eukaryota; kingdom Viridiplantae; phylum Streptophyta; class Polypodiopsida; order Polypodiales; family Pteridaceae; genus Adiantum; species Adiantum capillus-veneris. Next base: position 5,532,473 of record NC_140933.1, on the reverse strand, counting down.
CCGACTCCGAAATATCACTGCCACTGTCCTGTGACTTCCGATGAGATTTCTTTCTATCTTTCTTCTTTGACTTCTTTGGATGTTCCGTATCCTCTAAAGCCTCTCCTGCTACTACAGCCCTAGCAATTACAGTATCCAGTTGAGTAGTTACCTTATCCACTATCGCCATAGCCGTTCTGAGATCCTTGTTGAGCCCCCACAAAAAATAGTCATTCAGTACTTCCGCTGCCGGTCTTTGTGCCTGAGGTACCCTCTGCAAAAGCATCCGAAATTTTGCAGCGTAATCCTCCACTGGCAATGAATTCTGCCGGAGCTTTCGAAGCTTCTCCAAATGTTGAGGGACTATCTTTTCCGTTCGAAACCTTCGTAAAAACGCTATGGATCCGTCAGCATACGTCTGGAAATGATCATCAGGATATTCGGACAACCATTTCGCAGCTTTCCCTGAGAGTGTAGATTCAAATACTGACTATTGATGGAGAGAAATCACCACCCCAGGATGATTCAATCCATAAGCTTTATTGAATTGGCGTAAATGTGCATCCGGGTCTTCACTCGAAAGACCTCAAAACCGACTATACTTAATCTGAGGATGAGCCATCACTCCTTGCCCAACTGTTCCTCCTCCCCCCGGAAAAAGCTGACGAGCACTAGGAGGTGGGGACAGTGGCGCAGATACTCCCGGACTGCTTACCGGAGACGGTGGTGGAGCAACCTGTGTGGGTGAGGGTGACCGTACGACATGAGGACATGACTGACTGCGCGGAGTACGTCTCGCTCGCCGCAACCTCCTACCACGCACCAGGCTTGGTGATGGAGATACAGATTCCTCAATCTGCGGTGAAGAAAAAACAAATTCATCTGAACCGCCTCTCCTCCAACGTCTTCCTACAATTGGAACCACAGGGTCAAGCGGACCCTGTGACCTAGTGCGCATGCATATTCATCGCAGGCCGTTCATCACGCATCGTGGTCGCCAAATGTAATGGCTATTGCCCACATAGGAGCAATAGGCATTACGAGAATGATTACCCGCAACTACATTATATGAACATCAACTCACAGAATGACAAGAGAAGGAAGTACAAAGTACACAGACACAGAACAACCCTTGCTTCATTCATCTGTAATCTAGACACAGAGTACAATAGATGATGCCATGAATATCATAGAGATTGGTTAAGTTACATCAAAAGACAGGTATGCCCCTCCATATACAACCGCTGCTCCAGCGCAGATCGGGAACGGTGCACACACTCCTGTCCCATGATATCCTATGAAGAACTGCCGCTCCGGCCGCCGCATACCGCATGACTCCTGACTCCAGATCCGCAGTGTCCAGACCTCCGCAGGACCGCAGGTGCGGCTAATGCCGTAAAAAACTCCTTCTGGGGATCTGCATTCCTTAGTCCTTGAATAAATATAAGCATAAGTCTGGACTGAGTTGGCAGTTCTTCCACAGGACAGAACTTAACATATCTTTTTAGAAGTAGGACTGCCTTTCGCACAGACTCCCCTTCTTTCTGTTTGAATTTATGGATTTGTGAGTTGTATTAAGAGCTATCCCCCTTTGTGAGAATTCCTCAATAAACTCGTCAAACACCTCCTCCATAGACTCAAAGTCTCTACGCTCCACATAGTCAAACCAAGTAGCAGCATCCTCCTCTAGGGTCAATCCAAACCCTGCAAATTGGGGTGGGAAGTCTAACACTTCTTCAGCTCTAATTACACGCACAAAGGCTGCTACATGATCCCTAGGATCTCTGTTTTCCGTGTATTTCTTGTTTAACCATTTTTTGCACCTGAGAAGGTCTAATTCTACGATGGTCTACAAATCTCATCATTGGTTCTCCTCATCCCAATTGATATACCTCCTCTGGCCTTCGGTAGTGGGCAGGTTCCTCTTACAGAGGTGCTCCTAAGCCATAATTTTGGACGGTTTTTGCAAGAGATGGTTCATCTCTTCGAACTCGTTCTATGGGTTGTCTTCCAGGCTTTGTTGACCCTTGACTTTTTGGCTTACTCTCGCCTTGATACCGTGAATAGAGTGGTGGTCCTTGTAAATCCCTTAGCCCTCGTGCGGCTGGATAACCATCTCGATTTTGGTCTTGTTCTAATGATGCACTTTGTGGGAGCCATGCCTGCAATGATGGTTGGGTTGCTGATTGGTTTTGGTAGTTGAATGTATGTTGCCGGTTAGAATGTGAGGTCACGTTGTACTCTTTTGAAAATGGATTTGTAGCCTTGCTAGGGGTGTAGGTGACCCTTGGCACTTCTTCGGGGGCATATGTTGATGTTTCTGGAACTGTTGCCTTTTCTACCTCCTTTGAGAGAATATGTTTGTATTCTCGTCCGTACCTATCAACAAAAATGATATCCTTCCCCATAGCAATTTCATAAGAGAATAAGTAAAGAACCTTGTCTTTGCTTAATTCTTTTGGGTAGGGTTCTTTGCATCGAAAATAAGAGACTACTCCCTCGCTCTCATGCTTGTAAGTTCCCACCTTCTCATTATAGGTAGAGACCCTGGTTGTTTTCTTATCATACATAAAAAGAGCTCCCGGTCAATCAATGTTTGGAGGCGATTCTTGAGTTTCTGAAACCATTTTTCCTTTTGCCACATTATCTCCATATCTGTTGTAATCCTTAGGGTTACTAACTATCAGATAGTGGTTCCCCTTTCTGTCTCGGAATCTATCTCTATCATCATAGACTCAAATTATCTCCAATCTCTAAGCAGGTCTTTCTTCAATACAAATACACTTGCGTCCTTAATAGTCAGAATAAACTAGGTCTCCCCTAGAGTTTGTTCCTTCTAAGAAGATTATAGTGAACTTGGAATCATTCAAAGGATTTTGGGAGGTGCTTCCTCCTAGCATTGGTCCTTCATCAGAGAAACCTCCTAGTTGTTGACTACCCATCATGAAGGACTTATCGGATGAAGTGTCAGTATCACTACCCTCCTCAATGGTCGGTGCTAGTGGATCTAACCTTGCTTGAGTTACACTCTCCTCGGTGGACACTAAGCTACCTTGATCACCTGTCACCTTTTGGTCTCTAAGAATGTGTCTTCCTGATCTTAAATTCATCAAACTTAGCAATGCAATTTATCACAAATCCAACCATTCACCTGGTAAAGGATCAGTTTTCGCCCAACTTCTTGCCTTGCCGCTGAATATACCTGTACACAAGCGTTTAATTTCGGTAATTGAATGAAAGCATTTAACCACTAGAGGTGGTCTTAGTAATGATTGATATAACTGGAGGGTTAAACTCCACCACTACTGTATTTTATACACTTCGTATGTTCTTGATTAGGTCTGCTAATCTGGAGCTGTACTTCCCTCGAATGTTGGTCAATTTACATGGAAAGTCTTAATTCCGTCTTTGCTCCGTCAAAACGTCAAAAACAAGGTCCAATTTCACTTCTGAAAGAAGTTCTGGAACTCTTAAGTCAACTAGAACATCACGCTATTTCCTCGGTTAGCTTTTCTCTTCACTAAGCCCCTGTAGACATCCTATGCATAGGATGTCTATCTGCTCTATTTTGCCTGGAGTTTGCACTATAGATTCCCCTTGATGTGCTGAGTCCACAGCTGTTTTTACTTTTTGATTTGGACACCTATAAGCTGGTCAATTGATCAGAAAACTATTCCAGCAGCCTGATGTTGGTCTGACCAGTCAAATCAACTCCAATTTTGACCAAAATTGACGAGGAGGCTTGCCTCAGGCTCCCGGGGCAGTCACTTATCAAAAGACCCCTATATCACATGCGTTCAAGAGGTAATTAATAATACCCCAATATACATACTATACTTACACTGTGAGCCTATTTAAACCCCCCCCCCTCCCCCCCTCTGTATGTATAGATTTTGGTCTTTTAATAATCCTCTCCGGTTAACTCACGTGATATCATACACATTCTAAAAATTGATCGCCCCGGGCTCAGACTATACAACACCCTGCTATGCCTACTGTCAGTTTCTGGCTTCAACATCATGCATTGACATTCTACATGTAGCATGTCTAACAGCTCAAAATAGCTTCAAATGCAAAGCACAGACTCCTATTAAGGTGCTTATCACTTTGGTATGCTCAAAGTTAGGTTTGGAGTGCTAAATCACACAGAACAGATCCTACGCGTAGGATGTCTATATGGTCTGTTTGACCCCAAACTTGAGCCACAACTTCCCTTGATGTCCACAACCCAGTGCTATGCTTAGATTTTAGTTTGGATTTCAAAAGACCCCAATTTTAGCTATCCTAGCCCTTTTCAATAAAAAATGCTAAAGTTTGCTTAAAACCAAGTTCCTCACCCAATTGAGATGAAACCTTTCTCAGGCACTCAATAAATCATGCAGATCATGCTCATGCAGCCATCCTATGGTTTTTGTCTTAAAATAAGTCCTTGGCACAATTTGGGTAGGATGTTTGGCAATTTTCTTTCTATCTGGCCTTATCCTGTCAAGATATGATCAAACTTCCACTTTCTAGGTGAAAATAGGGTAAAACCTACCTTCTAAACACACTGGTCAACTCAGGTTTTCAAAATTTTCACCAGAACACCCTGTAGACATCCTACGCGTAGGATGTCTCCTAGCTTAAAATTTAATTGTTTCCTGACAGAAGTACTTCTTATGCTCCGCAGCTCTCTCAGAAACACTCACACAAAATTTTGAACTTCACTTCAGCTTTCAAACACTCTTTTCCATCTTTTACAGCCTTGTGATGAGCCTAACAGCAAATATAACATGCATGAAGTGCTCCAGATCATAAATCATGATTTCCTACTTACCCTACTCCTACTCATCATGTGAGATGGTGATATTGGTGTCTTGGTTGCTTCCTGGTCTCTCCGAACTCTCAAGCTCTCCTTCCACCGCCTCTACCACTCCAAATCCTACTCTCTACACCACAACTTAACTAATACCTAAAACTATCTAAGTCTACCTAAGTCGAAGGATCTAGGCCAGAGGGAGCGTCCCTAGACTCCTCCTAAGACCTAGACAGTCCTCCACCCTCTGATCCTATCTAAATGTAAAACAAGACTCTGGCAAGCCAGGGAATCACTATCCTCAAGGACTAGTCTCGATCACCTATCTAGGGTTTTCGTCCCTGGTAGCGGCGCCAATGTTGGCGAATACGTCACGATGGACATCAGCACAGCGAGAACTCTCCTAGCAAGATTTGTCAGCTAAGGATGAAGCTCGACCAGCGGGCGCGTGGAAGCAAGCATAGGGTGTCAACCTACACTCGACCAACTCTAGACTACTTCCTACAGAGGTCTCTATCCAATGTCTAAGCTACAGCCTTCAGGAGTGCATAAGAGGAGATTTCCTACAACGCTTTCAAGAGCCAAATACCCATCAAACATTCTCGAAACACCACAGAACTTGACGGAGACTCTATTAACACCAATAGGTCGCTCTCCCCAAGGTCCATGAACCAAAATCCCAACCCTAAATACCTGGTGCAAAATCACGTAGGATGTCTGGTCAAAATTTACAGGTCGTCGTTTTCGAAAACTAAAGTGCGTAATGTGTAGCTCTACTCGATGCGAACGCATGGATATGCTGAAATGCGAAAACAAACAACGTATGCTCACTGAATCACCAGATGTAGCTCGTGGTTCGAGTTCGCGAAACTAGACCGTACACCCACAATGTAGGTATTGGCGCGTAGCTCTCATCGAGGGCAACAAGCTGCACTTCTCTGCACTCGATTCTGACCATTGGTGCGTGCGTAGTGTCAAGATAAAACTCTCACTCTCTCTCTCTCTCGTACACAGTACACTCACTCACACACACCGAACTATTTAAAATGACAAAGGGTTTCTTTCATTAAGGTCAAAAATGGTATAAATACCTTACAATCTCAAACCCTAATGTTCCAATTTAACCATCTACTCAATCTAAATGTAAAAAATGGGATATAATTTTGAAACTTCTGCAAGCCCCACTATTTACAAAGGTGAAATGACGGCTTTTCTCCATTAAAGAATAATTACAAAAATTAATATTCCGCCCATCAATCATTCTTTGTTGGGTGTGTCCAGCCGCTAACAAAATATTACGCACAACCATAGCATATCTCCCGCTTGATGTATATTTGGTGTAGCCTATGCTAGCTGCTATTAACAGCTATACCAAGGGTGGGGTGGGAGGGGGGGGCGGGGGTGCATCCCACGTAGGGTAGTAAAAAAACGGTGATGCGTCTGATGCCTTGGAAAGGCATGGAGACATTCTAATGAGAGTGAGAATTATAAGCTTGAACAAGGGCTTTTTTTTAATACAATTATATATCTTTACCTAAGTGTGTATGTGTGGTGTGTGTGTGTGTGTGTGTGTGTGTGTGTGTATGGTGTGTAGTTGTGTAGATGTTTTAATTTAAATACATATACATATACGACTGGCTTTAGATGACTAGGCAAAGATTTAAACAGAAACAACTTTGAATCATCAAGTGTTTTCAAAGTCGGACTGTAGCATGCTAAACCTTTTTAAGTCAAGATAGAATTCTCACATGTATCCATATAGTCAAGACAACATATATGTTAGACTTGGCTACGTATGGCAGGCTTCAAATAACCTATCAGTTGTTATCCATGTCAAACTTAAAAATTATTAGACTAGCTAATGTCCTAAATATTAAAGTAGATAAGACTCAAGGTTTTTCTACATCAAAAGTATTATTGGCATAATTGCTCCATATAGATTTTTTAAAACACTTCTTTATATAATAACCCATTACTGTAAAAAATGTCAACTCATCCATATGTTTAAAACATTCTATGTACTGCTTTGTTTTGTAGCTAAAAAATGTACAAACCAAAACTTGTATGCAATGTTTTGTTTTGTAACTACATCCTAATAAATGCACTGAAGTCGATCCCTTCAAATAGAACACAATGGCTAGAAATCTCAATTTACCCAAGTGTTTTATCTCAGAATAGCGGTTAGTATTGAAGCTTTAGTTAAAGCAAGGTCACAAATTACATTAATTAGGGTGTGCTAGCCCTATATAGGATTATCAAAAAGATCAATTTTTCCGCCATATGTCAAAAGTTGTATTAGCAAAATCCCAAAGTATTAACCAGCAAAGAAAAAGATATATTCGGCTTAGCAACCAAAAACAAGACTAGGAATTCTAAGAAGATTATTAGATTAGAGTCAAATCTTTCAAAAAATCAAAATATGCCACTAAGAACTAGAGTTTAACTCAAATTCGAGAATATGTATGTATGTATAAGGTTACCAATCAAAGCTAGATCTCCGACTATACAAAGCAAGGCATTCTGGTCCTTTACACGGTCTCATATCTCCTAGGATTTAACCCAGAGCAAGTACTATAGTAAATCTTGTAAAAAGCCGTTTACCCAGTATAACCAACAGCAGATGGAGTTTTTCTTAAAAATTTAACTTCCTCACCAATAGACCTTGCCCAAACAGATCCAGGTTATTTGGGAGGAATTCAATCCCAAGAAAAATAAAGCCATACAGCTAGGGACCATGATCAAAGGTCTAGCCATAAACCAGATCTCGAGTCAAGTCATCAGCCAACAGGAATCCAACAAATTCAGCATATTAGAGGTGAAAGATCTTGCCAAGTCAACATGACAGTGAACACAACCAAAATTTCAAATTGTTTTTATTAGAGAATATCCAAGTTCAACTCAAAACTATCACAATAAGTACAGCCATATAGAAGATTTTGCCAAGCTTCCTAAAAAATAAATACATTCAATAATTAAGAGTCAAAAAAACTAGCTCAAGAGTTAATAAGGTAATAACGTGTAAGTAGGAATATGGTTATCAACAGTCAAAAAAGATCAAATTTAGGCCAGACATCAAGAACCATAAGTCAATGAGTAATCTCCTAATCTACAATAGGCATGTACACACATCAGCACACACCAAACACCATAAATAATTTTTCATTGTATCAAAGTAGCGGTTGGACTAACTTCCCACAGAAGTATCAACCAGAGACACAAAAATTGGAGCTATTTTCTACGGAAAATGTTTTAAATAAAGGTAGTAAGCATATTCATTTTCACTTTAAAAAATTACACCCTAATTACAGTAGCAGCACTCCATTGATGTGTGAATATAAATCACTCCTATTCAATGCCCAAGTGATCTATCAATAAGGTATTAGTGAGATATCAAAGTTTAGATTTGAGTGAAATATAGAACGTGTGGAGCAAAAGCAATCCCAAAAATTTTCCAAAGTGCCCCGGAAAGCCAAGCACATTTCCAATGACTTCTTACTCTCTCTTTCCCCCTTTTTTTATACAATACAACCAAGTCAACCATATCTGGTTGTTTTAATGTTGCAAGGGACAGTACAACAAAACCCAATGCCCAATCCCTAAACCATAATTTCTTCTCCTGTATGCTAAAAGGAAAAACACATAAAAAAACCAAGTCTAAGTGAAGGGAGAAGAGCAAAGAAGCACATAAACAGTTGTTCTCCTAAAATATGACAGGTATGACCACACCATGCATGCTAACCACTGCGATCAGTCCAATCGGGATCATGTACAGGCCCTAAAGAGGAGGATTTATCATGAAAAGGATGATCTACATGCTGCACCAAGCCACCATCATCATCAGAAAAGGAAACTTCAATCGCGAATCTTCTTGAGTGAAAGCGAGGAAGGGGATCTCAAGGAATCAAATCTCAATTCCCTTATGCAATGATTTCATTCTCAAGGTGGACAACCTTATGCTAAAAATAAGCTACTTGTAATCATGCAGCAATAGTGTCAAAGGCTTAGTCAACTACTAGTAGTGTATGAGTATGTGTGTGTTGGGTGAAGCATTAGCTGCATACATAGTTCGGGTAGCAATACCAATAGGTTGAGTGAGTGTTACTAGGAATAGCTATCATGTTCAGATGTCATGACCAATTGTGTGTGTGTGTGTGTGTGTGTGTGTGTGTGTGTGTGTGTGTGTGTGTGTGTGTGTGTGTGTGTGTGTGTGTACCCTCCCTATCCCAGGTGCCATACACAATGGGTTTTGGCAGTAGCTCATTGTGTATAGGCCTACTAACTCATCAAAAAGATGAGTTTAACAAAAAGCGAGAATGAAACTTTAGCAAAGAAGTGCCAAGTTAGAGTGTCCCTGAAGAGGGTAAAATCAATTGTATTAACACAATATCTGATATCGTCTTCAAGGAAGACATTATTCATGTAGGAGTTTTAAGGCTTTGTCAGCTAGTTTGAAAAAAGTAAGGTTGTCATTCATAGTCTTTGGATAAAATATGTCATGATTTTTCTCCTAATCCAAAAAAGTCCTCATATGTGTAGTAAGTAACATGTTCTTGAGATCAATAGAATAAAGTTTATTAAGCATAGGTGAGTAGAATTGTATTAACCTGCTACCTAAACTTGACTGAGCCAAACGACTAAAATAGGCGTGAGTAGGAATCTAGTCTATAGTCAAGGAGAGACCACCTAACACCTATCAGCCAAACAAGGAATTATAGACAGTGGGTCAATCAGACCTAAAGACAAGAATAATTTAAAGCTAGTGTTCTGGTCCACCCAGTTGCCTCGGAGGGCCTGGTGTTTAGGGGTGTGTGTAGCTGTTTCAAGTAAAATACATACACACCAAAGAACAAGACGTTCAAGAGATGACTCGTTTTAGATGATAGGCAAAGATTTATACAAAAACAACTCAATCTTTGATTCATAACTATACAGCATAATAAGAATGAGGTATCATTCCAAATGAGTTTATACAAAGGTATCAGAACTATCCTAGTTGAGTCATCAAGTGTTTTCAAAGTCGGATTGTAGCATGCTAAACCTTTTTAAGCCAAGATAGAATTCTCACCTTCATCCATATAGTCAAGACAGCAGATATGTTAGACTTGGCTACATATGGCAAGCTTCAAATAACCTATTGTTGGAGGAGCGACTCACACACCCATGAAGTGCGTGCATGCAAACACTACCTAGATCAACATAATGTCAATCGAGGACACAGATGACACAATAGGCACACGGAGGAAATCTCTTTAGCTTGTCAGGCTGAGACCATCCTACACATACAACACTCTGGAAGGCCAACTAAACCACAATCAAGAACCTCACTGCTCTCAACTACACCACCTAGCCACATACACACATACGGAAGGTAACTCACCTAATCATGCCATATTCGTACGAAACTTTAGGAACACCATCCCCTCACTAGGATACACCTGTCCCTAAGCTTCTACACTCAAAACCCTCACTCTAAACCCATCTGCAGAAAACGCATAGGATGACAGAGCAGAATTTTGAAAGTGCCCGAAATTGAAATTTATGAGTACCTATGCGTAGCTTATGTCGCCACGATTCTATAGACTACTAGCAGGCAGAAAACAGACATCGTTTGATACACTTACGGCCACAAATAGCTCGTAGATGCGTCGGTGTGTGCGCTTCATCTCGCGTGGAATGCTTGGCGTTGTCGCGTAGCTCTCCTCGAGCCTATAGCAATGGTGCAGTCGGATCTCCAATGTGTTGAGCGAGCCTTATATACTAAGGCTACCTTAGGTTTAACCAAAAATGGGGTTGAAAGGGTCAAATGGCTTTGTATTTACAATCTGGAAGTGCCATTGCACCCCGGCTTCTGAAACTAGAATAACTACTCATTACAAATGATGTTTATAGCCATAATCCGCAGCATTTCATAACTCGCAAAAGATAAGACTTTGGTACGAAACTTGAGTTATGTTGTGTTGTTGACCCGGCGGTCAACACACCCCCCTTCCGCGTTCATGCCGTCCCCGACATCACCTGATTGTCGATGGCGATGTGGTCTTTGCTATCGTTTTGTCTTCATCTGTTGCACTGCTTGTAACTTTGTCGAACCACAACAAGAACTATGATCCATTAGAGCGGACATCTATCATCATAACCATTCATCTTTTGAGATCCTCTGATTACTTTTATGTCTGATCTTCTTCATTGGGGACTTCTTTGTTCCTGTGCAACCATGTTGTTAGTGTTTTCTGCAGCTTTGTCATTGTAGGTCATTCTTCGACTTGCCATTGAGCATAAGTATGCTATGATCTGAAATTGGTGCTCCATTCATTTGTCAATTGATTTGAGTAGAATTTCCTTATTGTTGATGTAGAAGGAATATGTACAAGAGGATGGTGATAGGTGTCTTTAGATTAGGGTCTAAAACCTGGATGACCAAAGGGAAAAAAACTCGGTGGGAAAAAAAATGCCTTTGGTATACGCTCTTATTGGAGTTGAGCAGTTGAACGTGAAGTACATGTTCATGAAAGGTGAGTGCTTGGGTGAAACACGGAAAGAGTGCCTGATGCAAGTGCCAATTATGGGACACTCTATATGCATATGAGAAATTTGTCACCAAAAGCATGCAATGTGAAAGAAGGAGATGATGGGTGTTTCGAGGAATAAATGTAGCACATGTGACATTAAAAGATGTCTCAATAGCTTCCACCTTTCCAAGAAGGGTTATCGATGTAGAAGTTTCTCCACTCGTATCTCACTGTGCTCAGTAGGTGAGTGTCTTTTGGACCTTCACCTTCACTTCACCAGACTTAAGTACTTAGACTTCGACTCTTTTGCTCACCTATACCAGCATGAGCGACACAATGTAAATATGCTCAACTCTTCCAGCTTGAGAAGTACCTAGAATAGCTAAGACGCTTAGACCACAGAGAATATTACTTGAAGCTTTGGGACTAACATCTCACTCATTTTGTGGCTTAGCTACTCGACTCTGACTTGTATGACTTGTCGGTTGCATGTTGACACTGCTTTGTGACAAGTTCTTCGACTGTTGTAGTGGCTGCTGAGACATACTTTGTGAAGTTTCATCGTGTTCCTGTACCTTCTTCTCTTTGTAGTGCTCAGGACTCTCGTCAGTCTTTTCTTCATGTGGATTATGGATTTTTTTATTTTTTCTTAATAATAAACAAAGAAAATCTTAAAAAAAAACTTAACAAAAGAAAAATCATTCAAATAGAAATCTAAATGCTATGTACACTATACACATGTCCCTAGGGGCTCATATATGGATTTTGTCCCCATACTCCTCTGTAACACTACTATGAGGGCATATACTCTAAATTTCGTCAAAAAATTATCACAATAAAACGCAAAAATTCAATGCCTCTCACAAAACATTCCCCTCTAATAGTCATAATGTTAGGTCCGCGTTCAGAATGCCTCCCCTCTTCCTATTTGGAGTCATCCTTTACGACAGGGTATCGCAAAGGGTATGTGTTGTGCTTGGGTATGCAGGCCTTGTAATGTAGCCCTATTATGCATACACAGTCAATGCATGAAAAAGATTTATGTTGTGCAAGATGTGGGTATAAGCAATTTGCTTATTGGCATTTGTTGGCAAGGCTTCCTATTCTAAGCAATGTAATGGTCTTTGAAGCTTCTGTATCGTTGCTTGATTGAAGCGACTTGCTCTCTTCTAATTGTACTATAATCGTAGGAAGAATTGTAAGAATTCAAGCGGCGATGCACTGACAGTAGTTTTGTTGTTCTTCTTTGGGACCCATTTCTTTGCGATTATTGGTTGTTTTGTTGCTGGCTCTCGTTTGGGAACCCATACTTGCCCGTGCTTCGTTTGTGTTTGAAGAGACTTCTTTGGGATCCACCTTTTTGTTGTGTGATTCAACATTGGTCTTTGCTTCAGCCCTTGTACGCTTGGTTGGGGACGGGATTCAGACTTTGAAAGTTGATATTGTGGTTGTTTTGGAATCCAAATGAATTCCTGACAATTTTGTGCTTGAATCAACTTCTTTGGAGCCCAAACCTGAGTTGTGAAAGCTTGCGACTTTGTGATATTCTTACCCGTTCGTGCACGCTTTCTTGTTTTTGTTTTGGTGTTGGATCTTGTGATTTGTCATTGGAGATCTTTGTCTTCTTGATCCATATCTGTTTTTGGCCGATCTGGCTTTTTGGTATCCAGATTTGTCGAGCTTTTTGGCTTTGACTTGTTGTCCTGTTCTTTTGACCTGTCATGGTTGTTGTTGAAGGGGTTGGCGATAGTGATGGCCTGAGTTGATGATAGGGGATGTCGTAAGATTCATCACTATCGCTACTATCCTCAGCAAGGTTGACTTCTTGTACTTTCCCTTGATTTTTTGGCTGCTAGTGGAAAGTTACTGTCTGTTTGATCGTGGGTGGTAGTTTCTTGGAGGACTTTTCTAGCCCATTGATTAGAGAATTGTTAGCTCATTGCTCTGGTCGTATTCCTCCTAGCTGAGTCTTTGCATCCTTATTAGGAGCCATGTATGAGGATGCTTGTGGTGACTGTGTCTTCACCGAGGACTTTGGAATTCACTTTTGATGCACTTTATTCATGTAGCGATGACATTGATTCCCGGATCGTTGATCTTCTTGAAGCTCGAAGTGTTCTACAGAGTCATAGAACTCGTCGTCTTCTTCATCTTTTGATTCTTTACATTTCTTTGTTTGCTCCTTATTTCGAGAGCTAGTTGATGTCTGGTTCTCTTCGTTTTCCTGGATTACACTCACTGCAAAAAAAGGAACGACATCATAGACATTTTCATCACAAAACTTTGTTATGGGAGCATCCTCCATGGTGCACACGTCCACAGTAGCCAAGATGTGTTCCCATCCAAAAGGATCTAACTCTTCTTCAGCAAATGGTTCTGGGATAGAGTCCATATCCTCTATAACCCGCTCTAGGATACATTCCTCATGTTTCAATCTACCACATTGTGAAGATCCACACATCGACACGTCTTTAGGCTTACCTAACCAAGCTGGAAGTTCTGATCCTGCTACTGTGGCAGAATCAAACTCCTCAGCCGGTGTTCTCGTCACATCCCTATAGCTATGGTCCCTCAAGTTTATCTTTGTTATGGTTTCCATATGTCTCAGGTATATATGGTCAGAACCCCAATCTTGGACCATTTTCAATTCGCATGAATGGTCTTCCCAGAATGATGTCATAGTTGTTCTTCTTGCCAAAGTCAACAACAGCAAAAGTGTGTTCATATTCAATGCCACAAGAAGTAAGAAGTACTTTTTCTAGCAGTCCTAGGGGCTTTTCCTTGTGTCCATCTGCAAGCTACAGGGTCATTCGTGTGGATATCAAGGCAGGTTTTCCGTATTTTTTCCAAACCTCTTTGGTTGCAATGGACACACCAGCTCCACTGTCAGAATTGCCATGGTTTTTACACCATTTAATTCCACAGGAAGGGTGGTGTTTCCCTCTTCTCCCTCGTAATAGTCGCCTACCTTGTTTAATGGCACTGGCCTAGTATTTAGTTGAGGCATTTCAAGCTCTTTGATGCCTTCCTCGATTGGAGTCATTGGGGTTTTTACACCAAATTTCTCTAGACATTTACCCACATTAGCCCACATGTTTGGTCTTATTCTGTTTGGTAACTCACCTAATCATGCCAGATTCGTACGAAACTTAAGAAACACCATCCCCTCACTAGGATAAACCTGTCCCTAAGCTTCTACACTCTAAACCCTCACTCTAAACCCATCTGCAGAAAATGCGTAGGATGACAGAGTAGAATTTTGAAAGTGCTCGAAACTGAAATTTATGAGTACCTATGCGTAGCTTATGTCGCCACGATTGTATAGAGTACTAGCACGCAGAAAATAGACATCGTTTGATACACTTACGGCCACAAATAGCTCGTAGATGCATCGGTGTGTGCGCTTCGTCTAGCGTGGAATGCTTGGCGTTGTCGCGTAGCTCTCCTCGAGCCTACAGCAATGGTGTAGTCGGATCTCCAATGTGTTGAGCGAGCCGGGCGTAGCGAGAGGATAAAGCTCACGCTCACTCTCTTTCTCTCTCACACACAGTAGACGGCAGCGCTAAAATTTTGATTATGATTAAAGTCTCCTTTTACAAAATGACCTAGGTACCTTATATACTAAGGCTACCTTAGGTTTAACCAAAAATGGGGTTGAAAGGGTCAAATGGCTTTGTATTTACAATCTGGAAGTGCCATTGCACCCCGGCTTCTGAAACTAGAATAACTACTCATTACAAATAATATTTATAGCCATAATCCACACCATTTCATAACTCGCAAAAGATAAGACTTTGGTACGAAACTTGAGTTATGTTGTGTTGTTGACCCGGCGGTCAACACCTATCAATGGTTATCCATGTCAAACTTAAAAATTATTAGATTAGCTATTGTCCTAAATATTAAAGTAGATAAAATCTCAAGGTTTTTCTACATCAAAAGTATTCCTGCCAGAATTGCTCCATATGGTTTTTTTAAAACACTTCTTTTTATAATAACCATTTACTATAAAAAACATTCACTCATCCATATGTTTTAGACATTCTATGTACTACTTTGTTATGTAGCTAAAAAATGTTCAAACCAAAACTCCATTTAAAAAGAAGAATTGTTGAAAGAATATCTCTTATTTCTCGCGGGTAGCGAGGTGATTCCATGTTTAGCGAAGATTAAGCTGAGGTTATCGGCTCTCTTTTGTTCCGTGCGGTTAGCGGATGCCTCGTGGGTAGCGGGATGCCTGGCGGTTAGCAAGATGGCAAGGTTGTGCAATTCGTGATTAGGAAATAAATCCTTTGCAAAGGCTCTGTTGGTTAGACAGAGAGAACAGATTCATGTGTGTGTGTGTGTGTGTTGCGAGCTAAAGGCGGCAGTCAACATGCAGTGTGCAGCTAGCGGGGATGCAAACACCGGGGCACGAGGCCATGGAGACTCACTCAAACTTCCTGGAATTTTGTGTGCACAATTATTGTTTTCCAATGGAGCATGGTGGACTTGTGCATACTTGACAACATGGCAACTACAGGAGGTGTGTGTATGTGTGTGTGTGTGTGCGAGACAACAGTAGTGGGACGCGCATCACGGTAGGGCCAAAAACCTGCCAGTATTGAAGTCGGCGTGAGCTGCGCCAGAGAGAGGACGCATCTGTGGGTGCATGAGCCAAAAATGGGTCAACGCTAAAGCCGGGTTTGTTTTTTTTTCATTTTTTTTAAAAGTTTCCTTGGAAACTCGTCCCAAGAGGATGTTCCCATGATGACTTAAGGGCAAGGATGTGTGCTTGACCTTGAGAATAGCCTTTGTGGCAAACTTCTTAGGGCTCTTTAGAATCCAGGAATAGATGAGAGATCATGTGTGGGAGGGACACTCTCGTATCAAAGTTCATGGACAGAACACATGATAGAAAATGAGGATGCCTCAAGTCGACAATATATCCAAAATCCATTTCAATGCACACTTTGGATCGAAAAAATTCCATGCAAAATTGTTAATCTCAAATTCATTGATTGAAAATTGTATACGCTATCCCAATTTCCCAAGCCAATTGTGACACACATATCAACTATTTGGGAAAATTGATTATCATAATTGGTAAAAAATACCAATTATTTATTCAAGGATCTTGCACATGCCATTGACTAGTCACACACACACACAAATCTAGGCCAAAAATTTATGCAATTAATCCATCAATTACACATTGAAATTCTCAAATTGCAAACTCAATCAAGCATAAATAAATGAATGCATGCTCAATTTCTAAAAAATTAACACTATTTTGACCCAATCAAGCAATGCACACACTCAAAAATTAACCACAAAAGTTCAAATTTGTCTCAATTACCAATGCATTTAGACTTACACATAATGATTGAACACACTTTTTAATGAACATTTCTCAATCAAAAATCATTTTGGTGCGCCAATTGACCATCAATCATTGAAAATCAAGTGGCCTTGGATGGGCACACACACTCAATCTTTGCCCAATTGTTTGGCAATTAAGCTTATCCAATGGTTGAATTAGCCTAGCATACACATCAATTACATGATTGTATACTCATTTATCATCAATTTTATCAACTTCTCTGCATGCACACACTCAAGATTTGGTGCACACACACTTGAATTTTTAGGCAGTTTTTTCCCTCTTTAGTGCGTTACACACACAATGATTTTTATGCACACACATGAATTCTTAATGAGAATTAAGCATTATTTTGATACGCACAAAGTTAATTAGTCAAAATTTGACCAATTTCATTCCAAGTGAATCAAATTAGGTGCAAAGTGTAGGTCAATTGAGTTACACACCTAATTTTAGCAAAAAATTAGCAACATTGAACCACATTAATCAATCAAGAATTGACACGAGCAAGTGAGTGCACTTACATTGTAATCACACTCCAACCTATTTCTTTGCTCCACGTGAAGACATATCATTGCACACATAAGTGTGTGCACCATCAAATAGGCTCCAAAATTGACCATTGTAGGCCAAAAATCCAACACTCAAATCATCAAATTATGCATAAATTTGCACAATTAACTTGATTAAAGTGAGAATTCCACCTCGTAAAAGTGGATTTAACATAAATTAGACTTCAATGTTAGCGATTAGGTTAGAAAAGTTAGTCAAAAATTAGTAAAAATTAGCATGAAATTAGTACAATTAGCATGGAAATGAAGCAAAATTAGCAAGGGTTAGTATGAAATTAGTGAAATTGGGGGTTTGGGGTATTCATAACTCAAAATTAACATCAATTACTTGCACAACATCATCAAATCAAACAAAAATTGAGTAACACACACTCAAACACCAATGAAATTAGTCGGGAAAGTACTTTATTCTAAACATCCTATATTCACTAGCTTAGGTTATCGATCCCCAGCAATGGTGCCAAATGTTGGGAGGCATTGTAGCAACGACCTAATTGCAACCCACACAAAATTATCAACTCCGTGGATCAGCAACCCGGCTAGGGCATGGAAGCACAAGGATCGGGTTAATAGAAATAGAGGATTCAAGAGATCACCTCTTCAATGTAAGTAGAGATTAGCCATGGCAAGACTAACTCTAAAGATATGCTAATCACTAATCAATCAACTCCTACACATATCAAGTCCACCGAAGTCCAACTTACCATAGACTAGAAACCCCAAGCACACTAATGATAAGCATGCACTGATTACATTGGTGTTGGCCTCTCCAATCACCACATGCCAATCACGGCACTTCGTCAATAGCTACACACACAAGGTGAATGGTGCTAGAGTTTCATAAAACATATCTACACATAAGCAAACAATAGGGCACACATACTAATTACCAGATTAAGACACACGTTAATCACCCTAATTAGCGATGCTAAATATCACAAATTGAATGCTTCAGAAGAATAGGATTGGTTAATAGCAAGAAGTACATACCTCTCTCAAATCTAGAATAATGAGAGTGTAATACTACTTCATGACATAATGAAATGTAGAGAAGAAGTAGACTAATGAGAAAATAGGAATTAGAATAATCAAGAAGAGCTTACTCTAATTACAATGGATTAACACTAACCTCTTAAGCATGGACATTAAGCTCAAGGCTACACCATAGAGTGAACATTCAAGAGAGAGGGAGCTCTCAAAAGTGGATCCTTAATAGTGGATACTCAAGAATGAAGCCTTCTTGCATAAAGGATTCCTTTTAAAGGCTTTCACCACAATCCCTTCTACTACGGGTTTAAGCTTGATCCCTCTAGCTAGCATATACAACTTTGGTACTCCCAATGAGCCCAAGACTTATACAAAGTGACTTGGAAATATTATGCACAACCATAGCATATCTCCCGCTTGATGTATATTTGGTGTAGCCTGTGCTAGCTGCTACTAACAGCTATACCAAGGGGTGGGGGGGCTTGAAGGGGTGCATCCCACGTAGGGTAGTAAAAAAATGGTGATGCGCATGATGCCTTGGAAAGGCATGGAAACACTCTAATGAGAGTGAGAATTATAAGCTTTAATACGAATATATATCTTTACCTAAGTGTGTATCTGTGGTGTGTGTGTAGTTGTGTAGCTGTTTTAATTTAAATCCATATACACCAAAGAACAAGACGTTCAAAAGACGAATGGCTTTAGATGACTAGGCAAAGATTTGTACAGAAACAATTTTGAATCATCAAGTGTTTTCAAAGTCGGACTATAGCATGCTAAACCTTTTTAAGTCAAGATAGAATTCTCACATGCATCTATATAGTCAAGACAACAGATATGTTAGACTTGGCTACGTATGGTAGGCTTCAAATAACCTATCAGTTGTTATCCATGTCAAACTTAAAAATTATTAGACTAGCTACTGTCGTAAATATTAAAGTAGATAAGATCTCAAGGTTTTTCTACATCAAAAGTATTCCTAGCAGAATTGCTCCATATAGTTTTTTTAAAACACTTCTTTTTGCAATAACCCATTACTGTAATAAATGTCAACTCATCCATATGTTTAAAACATTCTATGTACTGCTTTGTTTTATAGCTAAAAAATGTACAAACCAAAACTTGCATGCAATGCTTTGTTTTGTAACTACATCCTAATAAATGCACTGAAGTCGATCCCTTCAAATAGAACACAATGGCTAGAAATCTCAGTTTACCCAAGTGTTTCATCTCAAAATAGCGGTTAGTATTGAAGCTTTAGTTAAAGCAAGCTCACAAATTACATTAATTAGGGTATGCTAGCCCTATATAGGATTATCAAAAAGATCCATTTTTCCGCCATATGTTAGAAAGTTGTATTAGAAAAATCCCAAGGTATTAACCAGCAAAGAAAAAGACATATTCGGCTTAGCAACCAAAAACAAGACTATGAATTCTAAGAAGATTATTAGATCAGAGTCAAATCTTTCAAAAAATCAAAATATGGCACTAAGAACCAGAGTTTAACTCAAATTTGAGAATATGTATGTATGTATAAGGTTACCAATCAAAGCTAGATCTCCGAATATACAAAGCAAGTCATTCCGGTCCTTTCCACGGTCTCATATCTCCTAGGATTTAGCCCAGATCAAGTACTATAGTAAATCTTGTAAAAAACCGTTTTACCCAGTATAACCAACAGCCCAGACGGAGTTTTTCTTAAAAATTTAACGTCCTCACCAGTAGACCTTGCCCAAACAGAGCCAAGTTATTTAGGAGGAATTCAATCCCAAGAAAAATAAAGCCATACAGCTAGGGACCATGATCAAAGGTCCAACCATAAACTAGATCTCGAGTCAAGTCATCAGCCACCAACAGGAATCCAACAATTTCAGCATATTAGAGGTGAAAGATCTTGCCAAGTCAACATGACAGTGTACACAGCCAAAATTTCAAATTGTTTTTATTAGAGAAAATCCAAGTTCAACTCAAAACTATCACAATAAGTATAGCCATATAGTAGATTTTGCCATACCTTCCTCAAAAATAAATACATTGAATAATTAAGAGTCAAAAAAACTAGCTCAAGAGTTAATAAGGTAATAACGTGTAAGTAAGAATATGGTTATCAATAGTCAAAAAATACATCAAGAACCAAAAGTCAATGAGTAATCTCCTAATCTACAATAGGCATGTACACTCATCAGCACACACCAAATACCATAAATAATTTTTCTTTGTATCAAAGTAGCGGTTGGACTAACTTCCCAGGGAAGTATCAACCAGAGCCACAAAAATTGGAGCTATTTTCTACGGAAATTTTTTTAAATAAAGGTAGTGAGCATATTCATTTTCACTTTAAAACATTACACCCAATTACAACAACAACACTCCATTGATGTGTGAATATAAATCACTCGTATCGAGTGCCCAAGTGATCTATCAATAAGGTATTAGTGAGATATCAAAGTTTAGATTTGAGTGAAATATAGCACGTGTGGAGCAAAAGCAATACCAAAAATTTTCCAAAGTGCCCCGGAAATCCAAGCACATTTCCAATGACTTCTTACTCTCTCTTTCCCCCTTTTTTTATACAATACAACCAAGTCAACCATATCTGGTTGTTTTAATGTTGCAAGGGACAGTACAACAAAACCCAATGCCCAATCCCTAAACCATAATTTCTTTTCCTATATGCTAAAAGGAAAAACACATAAAAAAACCAAGTCTAAGTGAAGGGAGAAGAGCAAAGAAGCACATCAACAGTTGTTATCCTAAAATATGACAGGTATGACACCACCATGCATGCTAACCACTACGATCAGTCCAATCGGGATCATGTACAAGCCCTAAAGAGGAGGATTTATCATGAAAAGGATGATCTACATGCTGCACCAAGCCGCCATCATCATCAGAAAAGGAAACTTCAATCGCGAATCTTCTTGAGTGAAAGCGAGGAAGGGGATCTGTGGCGATAGATATGAAATGGAATACCTCGCATCGGTTTATGCCAAGAGGATCCATAATGGGAAAACAGTTTATAATTTACCTTTTAAGGGTTAAATCCTTAAGGTATTTCTCCCACTGAGTTTAGCATTTAGTGGTTCCATTTCAACCATGCTAACCAAGATAGCAGTGTAAGCCAGTATCAAGGAATCAAATCTCAATTCCCTTATGCAGTTATTTCATTCTCAAGGTGGACAACCTTATGCTAAAAATAAGCTACTTGTAATCATGCAGCAATAGTGTCAAAGGCTTCGTCAACTACTAGAAGTGTATGAGTATGTGTGTGTTGGGTGAAGCATTAGCTGCATACATAGTTTAGGTAGCAATACCAATAGGTTGAGTGAGTGTAACTAGAAATATCTATCATGTTCAGATGTCATGACCAAGTGTGTGTGTGTGTGTGTGTGTGTGTGTGTGTGTGTGTGTGTGTGTGTGTGTGTGTGTGTGTGTGTGTGTGTGTGTGTGTACCCTCCCTATCCCAGGTGCCATACACAATGGGTTTTGGTAGTAGCCCATTGTGTATAGGCCTACTAACTCATCAAAAAGGTGAGTTTAACAAAAAGCGAGAATGAAGCTTTAGCAAAGGAGTGACAAGTTAGAGTTTCCCTGAAGAGGGTAAAATCAGTTGTATTAACACAATCTCTGATATCGTCTTCAAGGAAGACATTATTCATATAGAAGTTTTAAGGCTTTGTCAGGCTAGTTTGAAAAAAGTAAAGGTTGTCATTCATAGTCTTTGGATAAAAGATGTCATGATTTTTCTCCTAATCCAAAAAAGTCGTCATATGTGTAGTAAGCAACATGTTCTTGAAATCATTAGAATAAAGTTTACTAAGCATAGGTGAGTAGAATTGGATTAACGTGCTACCTAAAATTGACTGCGCTAAAAGACTACAATAGGCGTGAGTAGGAATCTAGTATATAGTCAAGGAGAGACCACCTAACACCTATCAGCCAAACAAGGAATTATAGATAGTGGGTCAATCAAAGCCTAAAGACAAGAATAATCTAAAGCCAGTGTTCCGGTCTACCCAGTTTCTTGGGAGGGCCTAGTGTTTAGGGATGTGTGTAGCTGTTTCAAGTAAAATACATACACACCAAAGAACAAGACGTTCAAGAGACGACTGGATTTAGATGATAGGCAAAGATTTATACAAAAACAACTCAATCTTTGATTCATAACTGTACAACATAATACGAATGAGGTATCATTTCAAATGAGTTTATACAAAGGTATCAGAACTATCCCAGTTGAATCATCAAGTGTTTTCAAAGTCGGACTGTAGCATGCTAAACCGTTTTAAGTCAAGATAGAATTCTCACCTTCATCCATATAGTCAAGACAGGAGATATGTTAGACTTGGCCACATATGGCAAGCTTCAAATAACCTATCAATTGTTATCCATGCAAACTTAAAAATTATTAGACTAGCTATTGTCCTAAATATTAAAGTAGATAAAATCTCAAGTTTTTCTACATCAAAAGTATTCCTGCCAGAATTGCTCCATATGGTTTTTTTTAAACACTTCTTTTTATAATAACCATTTACTGTAAAAAAACATCCACTTATCCATATGTTTTAAACATTCTATGTACTGCTTTGTTTTGTAGCTAAAAAATGTACAAACCAAAACTCCGTTTAAAGAGAAGAATTGTTGAAAGAATATCTCTTGTTTCTCGCGGGTAGCAAGATGATTCCATGTTTAGCAGAGATTAAGCTTAGGTTATCGGCTCTCTTTTGTTCCGCGCGGTTAGCGGGATGCTTCGTGGGTAGCGGGATGGCTGACGGTTAGCAAGATGGGAAGGTTGCGCAATTCGTGGTTAGGGAATAAATCCTTTGCAAAGGGTGTGTTGGTTAGTTAGAGGAAGTCCGCGTGTAGCGGCAACTCATGAGAAACTGGAAAAGTTATTTTTTTTTAATTATAGGGATGTCTTGATTAGGCCTTGTTTGAATTGTTTTGATATTGTTTGAAGGGCTGTATAGAAGAACATGTGTTTGGAATTAAATAAGGAACATTGTTTGTATATGTAAAACAGTGTGGTAGTAATTAGAAAACAAGATAAAAAGTGTAAGTGTGGGGTGGAAAGTGGGGGCTGGCTCAGGTTGCCAGTCAAGGATGGGTGGTCTCGATTAGTCGAGAAATCTTATTGAGAGAAGTAAAGTTAGAGACTCATTGTGCCAAGAGTCTAGACATCCCAAACCTACATGCTCCTTAAAGCTATGGACCCAATTAAGCGAGTTAGTTTAGACTAAGTCTCATATCATATTTATGGTTTATGTATGAAGGTCGTGCCTCTTAAATGTGGGAAAAAAGACGTTGTTTATAAATGCTAAATATATCAATGGGATTTCATTTTTATGTAAGGAAACAACTTTCATTAGAATCCTTGATTTATTGACTTGGCCTGTGGTGTATGACCCTTATAACCACGAACATGATGGATAGAGGACTTCCTCTCTTCTATTGCTTGTATCTCTACTTTGTGAAAACGGAGTAGGGTGTCGTCAATGGAAAAGGAGAATAAAGGAAGTCCATCTATCAAGTCGCCCCAATCTTCTCGGGGTTGGGGACCTCATAATCGTAAGAATACTCCTTCTTCCTCTTGATCTACTCTCATACCCCGCTAGCTCTCACCATGTTCGAAGGTGTGTGAGGTCTTGGGTTTGAGACCGTGAGGGAATTGATGTTGTGTTTTATAAGTGTGAGCTTGGTGCTTGAAGCTTCCATCTTCACTGCACCAACAAGTTATCGAAGGAACACAAAATATTGTATTGTAAAATGTCTCCCTTGATGGGGGGAACCTATAATACAAAGCCTTTTGGAGGGGGGACCAGCTCCATGTAAATCCGGTCCTCAACCATTTTCAATAACCTAATTTCTCTCTCTTTTTGAAGTATTGTTCATGGCTATCTAACTAGGTGTTATGCTTTTTTTGCTCTCTCCATCCAAGCACTCTTGCTATGCTCATTAGAAATCTATTCTAATGAAATGCTCACTAATGTCTATGTTCTTTTCCGCTACAGACAAGTTACTAGGCCATTAAATGTTACATTGGTATCATAGCACAAGGTTTCTCTTTTCTTGCTCAAGAAGGGAGGTCCTCAAGCTAGATATAAATGGTTGGTATTATTAATTGCAATTGAGTAAGTAGAATAGGGATTTTTCAGCCTTGCAGTGTGCCTGCTTCATGCAGATAACGGGGCATCATCGTCAAGTGCTATGGTCTTAATAGTGGAGTAGTACACGGCTTGCCTACAGCTTAACCACTATTGAGCTATTAGAAGCTTGACAGGAGCTGGTACTATTTTGGTGTCGAAATACTCTCTATTCTATTCCTTGCAACTAATGATATTTGAGCCATGGGTATAGGAGCTTGAGTGCTTTTCTAAAGGGGTAAAGAGGAGTAGCAACTAGGGCTTGAAGTGCCAAATTACACCTAGAAAGTTTACACCTAGAAATTAATATTGATAGCTTTGATTTTGTTAATGAACAGGCTACTAATGATGCCCCTATGCTTGTTAACTACCTTGTTTCTAAGCTTCAACAAGCCATGGGCAATCCATCCCTCCAAAGAAAACTGCAACAATAGCTACGTGCTCATGGGATTCTCCAAACTCCCCACCAAGAAGAGAGAGTACCTAGGAAGCCTCCTTGTGAGACTTCCAAAAGAGGCCTCTCTTCGATAAGGGAAGAAGAAGAGGATCCCTATGAAGGGCTCAAAAATCCACTACTTGATGACACGTCTCCTTCCTCAAGTTGCAATGGTAGAGCCCCCATCAAAGGAATGAGAAAGAAGTGAGTCTCCTTCCACCTCGGTGGAGATTGCTCCACTAAGACAGCAGGCAAAATGCTCAACACCCCCCTAAATAGAGAAGAGCATTGCACACTTCTTCACACCATAATTCAAAGAAGGATGACAGAGCAAGAGAAGAAAAAGGCAAGAAAGAGGTCACCCTCTTCTCCATATTTTTCATCCTCTTCCTCTTATGAATAAATTGATGGTGTAGACAAGGAGGAACAAGGGAAGAAAAAGCCAAGAAAGAGGTCACCCTCTTCTCCATCCTCCTCAAATTCTTCCTCCTCTAAAGAAAGTGATGGTGCAACTTTTGAACCATCAAAAAGAAGAGGCCATAGGAAATCCTATTCCGCGTGGAAGAGGTTATCCAAGCTCAAGAAGTTCAAAGAAGGAGGAAAGAACATCTCTTTCCTTACCTATGATGGCACCTTTGGTGCTACGAACAAAGTCTTGGCCTTCATTCAACAATTTGATGCGACATTTAGAGATGAGGGCTTCACGGAGCCCACTAATCTACACCATGTACCTATGCATTTTAAAAGGTCCTTCAGGCAATGGTGGTCTAGACTACAGGCAAGCCTAAAGGCAAACAATGAAGCTCCATGAACATGGAAACCTTTAAGAGCTTCCATCATGACCACTTTTTCGCTACCAATGCCAAAGAAAAAGTACTCAGTGAATGGTGAAGCTTGAAGCTCTCTCACGACAAATCTATTCACAAATATGTAGACAAGTTTTAGCACTTACATCTCAAAGCCACTATCTTCAAACAGATGGATTTTGGAGAGCAAAAACAACAATTTTGTGCGGGTCTAACTGAAGATATGGTGGAGTATGTCAACTCCCAAAGTCCACACACCATATCTTCCGGTCATACACTGAGGTGGTCCGGGGCGGGCAACAAGAAGAGCGGCCTCTAAACACCCTTCGTGGCTCCCGTGCTGCTCAATTGGGGCTGGGGCAAGCACAATCAGAGACAACAACAACCCATAGCCAGAAACCAAACAAGAAAAGGGGCACCACCTAGTTGTAGATGCGAACTAGTACGCACGTGATATCTCCTTGTACTCAAAGGCACAAAGAGAGGGGAATGCAAGATAGCCACACACACCAAACACAAGCATTCACCATGCCAGAGAGAGGTAAAGCGCACAAATCAACTTGAGCAACTCATTCTTAGCCTTAAAGACTAGATGCACACAAAGCTTGATGAGAAATAGAGAGACAACACAAAATTTGACCTTGTTGCCAATACACAAATTGTCTTAGGGTCACGGGAGCCCTCTCACCGAGCACCCTCTTACAATTTACCTTTTAGGCAAACAATTCAACAAGCCCTCAAACCACCAAGCATGAAATGGCACAACAAACTTCAAGGACAATATACCTTCAACCACCTTATGAGCCAACTTATCAAGTCAATTTGGAGAGAAGAGTCGTAGTTGCAGCATACAATTGCACCCAAAACTATGAATCTTATTTATGGACAAGAGTAGGCTACAAGTGTGATTACAGAGTATAGTATCACTCCACTCCTCTAGATGGAATAACTAACTTCAAGATTCTCCATGCACCTATGTGTAATGATGGAATAGAGTACTCACGATGCACACACTCTACACAACTAGGCTTGAAGAGTGGTTTGTTATGTGTTGAGAATGGTGTGGTGTAGTGTGATCATGTGATGATTTACAAGGGAGAGAAGGGCTCTATTTATAGGTTTTAGAAGCCCCGATTAGGATTAGGCCTAATCAAGTTTATTTGAAGGAATAAAAGATATTGCATGCATATATATATATATATATATATATATATAATGAGGGTGGGTCTCTCTTGTCCTTTGAGTCACATGGATGTGGGCTCAAGGGAAGAGAATTATTGAGGATGATAGGAGAGAGGATTGAGTGAATAATTTGGGAGTGCCTACTCTAGTAGAGGGTGCATTTTACAATAAGGTTAGTGGTTAGTAGTTAGTAATTATTACTAAAAAATATTTACAAAATCATTCACCAAATGGTGAGATATATGATAAGAAAATTTAGAGAAAGGGATGAGCTTGTAAAGAGAGGTTGAAGCTTTGGAGAAGTTGACATTCACCTCTTTACAGCACCGGTAGAAGAAGCGGTCAGCATGGCGAAGTAGCGCGTATCGATGAAGCTATGTTATCTTCAATCCTTGGAAAATTCATGATAAAGCCTTCATTTGCAGAGGTTATCCTTGGATTTTTTTTGATTTTTTGAAGTTCTTTACAAAGCTGAAGAGAGTATGGTAATATGGACATATATGTAGAGAGAAAGGGGGACACATAGGGTGTAGAAATGGAGGATGAAGGCTATGGAGATGTGAGAGATGTGGCAATGGTGAAGAGGGTGAATTAGGACATGGGAGTTGCAGGTTTGGGAGTGGGAAGGAGAGGGAGGAGTGTTTGTGAAAGAGGTGATAAAGTGGAAGAGGGAGTGTGGCTGCATAGCATGGGCAAACTGGGGTCCACCAATAAAATCATATCCCACAACTCGTAGCTCAAAAAATATGAAAAAATTTGAGGTGAAAGTTCAGCTCACAAGCTACAACTTTTGTTTGTATCACCTTTTCAAATTCGGGGAGCATGTGATCTTTAAAAATTCAGAAAAACCAACTGTTTTTTCCACTGCACAAGGTCCTTGTGAGGTCCTTCTTTGGATGATTCTTTTGAATACCTCCAAGAGTGAGCCCCCCATGGTGCATGCATGCATTCCACATACCCTTGACCTTATTTGGTAGGTCTATAATTGAAGATATTGTTGAGATCATGATATAAGTGAATAGTACAACTAAGAAAATCAAATATTGAGGGGTCTAAAAAAAATATGTACATGTCAAATATAAATAATATAGGTGGAAAAAATATAAAGGGGTCAAAATAAATCTCTCTCATTATAAGTCTACCATAAAAAGATGAATATTTTTGGTGGTCTAATTTATGAGAGTAATAGAGAATAGATGTAGGAAGGAAAAAATCACAATAGTGAAAAAATATACACATAAATAAAACTAGTTTTTTTGGATTTTTGTTGGGATGGAGTTACACCAAAAATAAGAGAAGCTTGCATGAAATTATTTTTATATGGAATAAAGAGTATGCAAAATGGTAAGAAAAAATATGGTAATGGTGAATCAATGTACATAGCATAAATAACACACACCTAAGTGTAAATATTTAAATAAATACCAAAATAATTATGAAAAATCCTTATATTTAGGCCCTATATACAATGAAATATTTACACAAAAATGGGCCATAATATACTTATATTTTTTATATTTTTTATTTTTTTGGCTCAACTAGCCCAGTGACTAGCTAATTGAGGGTTTTTAAGAAGATATGGGAAAAGTCCCCTACTCACACACGCCTATGTACATTGAAATGGTAGGGATAACCAATTGAGTGATTTGATAGGGTGAGGTAGCTTACTATGGCAATTATGAAAAGCCGAAAAACGGCTATCAACACCATACCATGGTGGCTTGATGAATCAATTTTCAACAAGGGGCTAAGAGAAATCTTAAGCCCACAGAGAACAAGGACCATAAAAATGAGCCTACGGGGAAGGACGTTGTCTCCTAAAGGCAACACCAACAATAACAAAGCTAAGGAGAAGGGAGTTTATAAAGGCAAAAATAAACTCTATCCTGAAGAGCTTGAGCATTATCGTAAAGATAGCCGTTGTTTCAAGTGTGGGGAGCATGGGCATGAGCCTCCTAGAGCTACCTTGGTCGAAATCCAAAAAGAGGATGCTTAGCACAAAGGATCTCCTCTATGTAAAGAATGAGGATGCAAGAGAGATACACAAGACAAGCACAAAGCACACAGAGATGGAAAGCTTCTTCTTCTTCTTCACAGAAAAGAGAGTACAAAATGACTAAGTGCTAAAGCTGAAAAGTAGCACATATGTACATGCGGTCACTAAGTGTGAACTCGCTAGAAGCGTACTCGGCTGGCACTATAAGTGTAGTCCAGCTGTAGAATCACTGGCAGAGATCCTCCGTGTCGGTCACCTAACGCGCCAGTGAGTAAATGCCGTAAGCGGCCAAGACCCGTAGTGGATGCCAGCTCAAGGTGTAGAGCTCGACATCTCAACACTCCCCCTCGAGCTCTGCATGTCGCAGAGTCCAAGCATAGTCCGGAAACGTCGAAGCTTCTCAGCTCCGAGGGCCTTGGTAAAGATATCCGCTATCTGCTCCTCTGTGTTGACGTAGACCAAGTCGATGTCGCTTGCCAACACTCGCTCTCGAACGTAGTGGTAATGGACCTCTATGTGTTTGGTCCTAGCATGGAACACTGGGTTCCTAGCCAACTGCATGCTGCTAAGGTTGTCACAATGAATGACAATCTACTGGTCCACCTGCACTCCCAAGTCCTCAAGTAATGTGCGTAGCCAAGCTACCTCGCACGCCGCAACTGCTGCACCTCTGTACTCGGCCTCTGTGCTCGATAAAGCAACCGTAGGCTGCTTTTTGCTGCTCCAAGTAACAGTAGCACTCCCAAAAGAGAACATGAAGCCACTCGTAGATCTCCTATCAACAATGCTACCTGCCCAATCTGCATTTGTATACCCATACAATGCTAATGGTGCATCTGTTGCATAGAACAATGCGTAGTCAAGAGTCCCTTGCACATACCTAAGTGTGCGTCGTACTCCATCCAAATGTGGCTTCCTCGGAAGCTGCATGAACTGACTCTCCAAGCCTACTGTGTAGCTCAATTCTGGCCTTGTGATAGTCAAGTAGATTAGACTACCCACCATCTTCCTGTACATATTGACATCCTCAACAACATCACCCTTCTCTGCACTCAGCTTTGCATTCACATCCAAGGGAATGGAAATCGGCTTACAATCAGCCATACCATACTTTGACAACATGTCCAAAGCATATTGTCTCTGTGACAGCCATACACCCTCTGGAGTCCTGATCACCTCAATGCCAAGAAAGTAGCGCAACTCGCCCAAATCTTTCATTTCAAACTCCTGTTTGAGAAGACCCTTCACATGGTCAATCTCCATAGCATTGTCACCAACAATAATAAGGTCATCTACATATATGGTAATGACCACAATCCCCACATCACTCTCACGTACATAGAGTGAATGATCAGCATGAGCTCTCCTAAAACCAATACTGACAAGATACTTGGCAATCCTGTCATACCATGCTCTAGAGCCCTGCTTCAAACCATACAAAGCTTTGAGAAGTCTGCATACATAATCTGGGTAACCTGGATCGACATAACCAGGTGGCTGATCCATATACACTTCCTCTTGCAACTCACCATTCAAGAAGGCATTCTTTACATCCATTTGATGCATAATCCATCCTCTAGATGCAGCCACTGCTATGACAACTCTCACAGTCGTCATCTTTTCCACTGGAGCAAAGGTCTCCTCATAGTCTATGCCATACGTCTGTGCATAACCCTTTGCGACCAGCCTTGCCTTGTGACTCTCAATGTTACCATCAGCCTTATGCTTGGTTTTATACACCCATTTACAGCCAATAGCTTTCTTGCCACTTGGCAATGGCACCAACTCCCATGTGTCATTTGCTTCCAATGCAGCCATCTCTTCATTCATTGCATCATCCCAATGCACATTTCCAACTGCATCCTCAAAACATGTGGGCTCCACATCCTGTATCACCTTAGCCATGTAGGCTTGGTGATGCGCTAGATACCCATCATAAGTCAATTTCTGAACTGGATTTCTGACTCTATTAGATCTGCGCGGTCCTTGGTCACTCCTTTGCCCTCTAGCATCTTCTTGTACTTTCCTTACACCAGGTGTCCTGACAGCCGGAATTCCAAATTCCTCATCAAAACTTTGTTCAGAACCATCTGAATCCATGTCTACATGTGAAAAACCTGATGATGCATCAACCATAAAGGGAGGTTCATCAACCTTTTCCTTTCCTTTTCGTGATACATTCCCTGTACCTGTTGGTGGAGTAACCTGCGTACGTAGTCTACCATTCCATGGTTTCTCAACAGAGCCACGAGAAGAGGACTCTTGTGGTCCACTCAAAACCTGTGACTGTGGCCTCACATTTTGTACAACCACATCATCTTTTACATCAGCCCCAATAGTGCCATGTGCATTACTGTACCAGCTGCTCATCTCATCAAAGACTACATCTCTGCTCACTCGTAATTCTCGTGTAGTAGGATTGTAGCACCTGTACCCCTTTTGTTCAAGGGAATATCCCACAAGAATACATTTCTCTGCTTTAGGATCCAATTTCCTACGCAACTCATCTGGTACATGCACGTAAGCTATGCAGCCAAACACTTTCAAGTGTGCCAAATCAGGCTTTGTACCTGTAAACTTTTCCTCAGGTGTTACATCATGCACCGCAGCTGTAGGTGTCCTGTTCATAATGTACACAGTTGTATTTACAGCTTCAGCCCAGAAATGATGAGGCATGTTCTTCTCATTCATCAATGCACGTGCAACCTCTGCAATGTGCCTGTTTTTCCTTTCTGCGACCCCATTCTGCTGTGGAGTATATCTGCATGTAAACTGCCTGTGTATACCATGCATTCGCAGAAAATCTGAAAAATCATTGGAGAAGTACTCTCCCCCTCCATCTGACCTCAATGTCTTGATTTGCATATCTGTCTCCTTCTCAATCATGACTTTGAAGTCTTGAAAGTGACCAAACACTTCACTTTTGTTACGCATGAAGTAGACCCATACTTTCCTTGTATGGTCATCAATGAAAGAGACATAATACCTGCAACCATGTATACTTGCAGTATCGGTTGGACCCCAAACATCTGTGTGCACCACCTCAAGTGGCCTTTTACATACATTGCGCTCATGTGGAAATGAGCCCTTTGACTGTTTTCCAAACTGGCATGCTGCACACACTTTATGCATACCATCCACATTGAATTTGGGCAAACCTTTTACAATCTGTTTTGATTGCATGCTACGCAATCTCTGCTCATTGACATGGCCAATGCGTTTGTGCCAAATGTCAACATCAGCCACAACACCTGTGCCCTGTGCAAATAATGCAGCTTTTACCTCAGGCATGTCTACATTCAGCGTAAACATTCTGCCCACACATTTGCCCTCTGTGATCAGCTTACAGCCATTCTGGAAATCTTCTACATAACAGCCATTTGGATTGAAGAGAACCTGCAAACCCTGCTCAACCATTTGTCCAATAGAAACAAGATTCTTTGTAATGTTTGGGACATGAAGTACATCTGCTAAGTACTTTGATTTCCCACTCTTCGTATTTAGAGGTATGTCCCCTACATGAGCAATGGGGTGAGCTGTGTCATCTCCTGTCTGCACATAGCCTGACACATCTGGTTTGCGCATATCTCTAAACCACTCTCCACGAGACGTCATGTGATTAGAGGCACCTGAATCCACATACCAAACATCATCTTGGGTGGAATTCTCTGCAGTCATTGTATTCATTACATGCTGCATAACAAACATGCGCTCGTTTTTGCTGTCATCTGCATCTCTGCTAGTAGATGCATAGTTGCCCTGTTCTCTCTTTCTACTTGGTTTTCCCTTTGGCCAGTCACGTGACATGTGACCTCTTTCACCACAAGTCCAACATTCTCTACTATCTGGAGTATGTTGCTGCCTGCTTGATCCTGCACCACGACCTCTTTGACTCCCCCTGCCTTGAGACTGGTTTCCCCTGCCACCTGTATTGTTTTGATTTGATTGACCTTCCAGAAATTGGCCCCTGCAACCCCTTGGGCCTCGACCACGACCTCTACCTCTACCTCTGTTGGAGTTAGAATAGAAGGCCTGTTCAGAATTATTTCTGCCATGAGAAGAAGATGTGTCAAGGTTCTTCTCCTCAAGAATAAGCATAGAAATCAAATCTTGGAACACGGGGATGTCGTCTCTTGTATTCATGGAAGACCTAAAATGTACATACTCATCTCCTAGACCATCCAAGCATGCACGGACAATGTCATCATCTTCCACTGAGACTTTAATAGATCCAAGAGCCTCAATGATACTCTTGATCTTAAGGCATAATCATTGATTGAGAGGTTGTTCCTCTTAACCTGATTTAGCTCCGACTTTAGTTGAAGCTTCCTGGCCTTGGTGTTCACCTCGAACACTCTGCCTAAGTTTCTCCATGCAATGGCGGGGGTTTCAGCATCCTGTAGATAGCCCATCATGCCATCTGTGATGCTCATAGACAGCCAATACATCACTTTGCTCTGGCCTTGTTGCCAGTCCCTCAAAGCTTTCCTTTGTTCTGTTGTAGCATTTGCCTCGGGAATCTCTGGTTCCTTTTCATTGTCTCCTTCTACATAGTCCCAATAACCTTTTCCTTTTAGGAAATTTGTTATTCTGAACTTCCATGCAGGGGTAGTTATTTTTCTCAAGCTTCTCAGTAACAATATGAATGAAACCGTCAGACATCTTGAAGCACTAAGACAAAATAGCTGCAATCTGCAAAAACCTGCAAATCTGCTGAACCTGCTATCGTGGTTCTTGTAACGCTTTCTACACTAAACGAGTGTCCACAATCAAGCGTACATACAACCACTGTACTTGTACAGTAAATCTCTGTATACTGCACTTTGGAGACCTGTTCAGAAACTTGTGCGAACGAACGAAGGGATTGTGATGCTCTTGCTCTCTTAGCCTCTCTTGCCTGCACCAGGCTCTGATACCATGTAAAGAATGAGGATGCAAGAGAGCTACACAAGACAAGCACAAAGCACACAGAGATGGAAAGCTTCTTCTTCTTCTTCACAGAAAAGAGAGTACAAAATGACTAAGTGCTAAAGCTGAAAAGTAGCACATATGTACATGCGGTCACTGAGTGTGAACTCGCTAGAAGCGTACTAGGCTGGCACTATAAGTGTAGTCCAGCTGTAGAATCACTGGCAGAGATCCTCCGTGTCGGTCACCTAACGCGCCAGTGAGTAAATGCCGTAAGCGGCCAAGACCCGTAGTGGATGCCAGCTCAAGGTGTAGAGCTCGACATCTCAACACTCTATGCCATGCTTGGGGAAAGGTAAGAGAACATGATGCTTTTATTCTCTTTGACCCTAGTTCTACTCACAATTTCATATCCACAGAGTTGGCCACCAAGCTAGGCATCCAAGCCTATGAGATGGGAGATGTCCTACCCGTGGATGGTGCTTTCAAGGGGCAAGAAGCTTCAGTCACTCCCTTAATTGGGAAATTGAGGCTCCATGTACAAAGCTAAGTGGACAAAGAGGATTTCTTTATCTCTCCTCTCAAGCATGAGGATGTAATCCTAGGGGCACCATGGTTTGATTGCATGGCTGTCAATGTTAAATTCCCTAAAAGGCAAATCTACTTTAGGTTCACGGAAAAACATATGTACATAGATGCCAAAGAGCTGGGTAACACCATACCTATTGTACATAGGCAAGATTTCAATAAGTCAATAAAGAGCTCTATTTCCGTGTACATAATTTTTGCTAAAAATTCTCAAAATGACCTAATGCTTTACCAAAAAAAAAAAAAAACAACCACAAGGAATTAGAGTTATCTAATTTTTTTCAAGGGATTTCAAGATGTTTTTATTGACGACATCCCTTGTGAACTACCTCCTAAACGAGGCAATGATGATCATGCAATTGAACTTCTTCCAAGAAGTTCACCGCCTAATAAACTTCCTTATAGAGTTTCTCAACCTCAACAAGAGGAGATTATGCGGCAAGTGAATGAGTTAGTTGAGAAGGGCATGGTTAGGCCAATCTCATCTCCATTTTTCTTACCCATGTTATGCGGCAAGTGAATGAGTTAGTTGAGAAGGGCATGGTTAGGCCAATCTCATCTCCATTTTTCTTACCCATGTTATGCGGCAAGTGAATGAGTTAGTTGAGAAGGGCAAAAGGAAGATGGCACATATCGTATGTGTGTCAACTATAGGACACTAAATAAGATCACTATCAAGAATAGGTTTCCCATTCCACGACTAGAAGACCTATTTGATAAGCTACAAGGGTCGACCTACTTTATTAGGATTGACCTAAAATGTGGCTACCATCAAATAAGGATAGTTGATGAAGACATTGTAAAGACCACATTTTGCACTACGTTTGGTCTTTACAAATACATTGTCATGCCTTTTGGCTTGAACAATGCACCAGCCACATTTAACCGCTTGATGGAGAAGCTATTTAGGCCTTATCAAACCTTTACTGGAGTGTTATTTGATGATATAATCATCTAATCTAACTCACTAGACAAACACAAGCAACACCTCCAGGTAATATTTTCAAGTCTTACCAAAGAATAAACTTTATATTAATCAAAAGAAAAGTGAGTTTTCCTACAAGAGATTCAGTATTTGGGTCACATTATCTCTCAAGATGGCATCCAAATGGATCCATCAAAGCTAGAGGTAATAAAAGTATGGCATAATCCAAGGAATCTACATGAACTAAGAAGCTTTATAGGTATGTGTGCATACTATAGACGCTTCATAGAAAAGTTCTCAAAAAACGTTGGACTATTACATGAACTAACAAAGAAAAATGTTAGGTATACATGGTCTTCCAAGGAGAACAATGCTTTCAAAAAGCTTAAAGAAAAGCTTATCTCTCAACCTGTGCTTACACTGCTGGATCTCTCAAAAACATTTGAGATCCATTGTGACGCTTGTGGTGATTGCCTTGGAGCTACTTTGCTCCACGAAGGGCACGCCATAGCCTAGGAAAGTCGAAGTCTCAACCCTGTTGAGCAAGCTCTACTCTAGGAATATATGAAAAGGAACTCCTTGCATTTCTACATGCCTTAGACTCGTGGAAGCACTATTTATCGGGGACTCCTTCATTCTGCGGATGGATCACCAAAGCTTAAGTACTTCATGACGCTGACCAAACTCTCCGCGCCAAGCAAATGAAGTGGGCAAAATTCATTTCCCATTTTCATTTTCATTTTGCTCACATTGCTGGTAGGCATGATCAAGTATCCGATGCACTCTCAAGACGGCCGAGAGTGAATGCGGTTTCCATAGCAACTCACAATGATCTATCTTCTATGATACATGAGTAAGCTATTGATCCCAACTTTAGATATGTGATTTCCGCCCTTGTGCTATAGAAGAAAGAGGAGCCATTTACCTTACAAGATAGTTATCTTCTCTATGATAATGGACTATGCATTACTATATTTTTTTCATTCCAAATTGAAAAATGTTTGTAATAGCAAAATTGTATGTGTTGAGATGATCTTTTTGTCCCTTTTGTTTTTTTGGAGCTACGGTTTGGGACATATGGCCAAACTGGTGGAACCCATATTTTCACATGGGGAAGAAGTCATGAGTATCCAACTCCGCACACAATTTCCGATAGCTTTCTCTCCATTATTGCTGGATTTTTTCTTATTTTATCAAGATTCGCTCAAATATCATAAGGAAGCTCTTGGACTCAAGTTATGGAAGGTGGCATGGAGACAAAGCTCGCCATGATGAAGGCGATTAGGAGGAAATTGGTCAATAAGAAGGACACACGGAGCTCTTTCATTAGGGGACTGCCTCTAGCTGAGGTTACTTTGTAATAACTCCTCTTGCCCATAATCTCTTTCCTAATCACTCTCTTGGCCTAGAAAAGGAGGCCTTCCCTTTTGTAAACATACACACAATCAAGCTTTGACAAACAGACAATCAAGCTCTAGCACTCATGCTCTCATACTACATACATCCATGTGTGTGCACCTCTACACATACATAGTTCTACTATGGCATAGTATTGGATAATGGTTATTCATTTTGGTTTCTTAATGGCCAGGAGGTTTGATTTACCATGTATGCATGAGTTTGTGAGATGCTGATTATATGCAATTCCCCTTGTGAATGTTTGTGTGGTGTTATCAGGCCTATATAAATGAAACTCTAATGTTCTTTTCCTCTCCCTCTCTCTCCTTCTCTCATACCTTCCTTGTGTATGGTGTTTATGAAGACTATATTAATGAAAATCTAGTGATATCTTCCTCTCCCTCTCTCTCCCTCTCTCATATCTTCCTTGTGCTATGTGCCAACCCCCCTACCATGTGTCCTAGCCGCATTCAAAGCTAGGTGGTGCCCCTATTGTGTACCACCCATGACAAGGCTATTGTGTATAGTCTTGGTGTAGAGGCCATTGGATATTTTTTGCGCATCCACCTCTCATTTGGTGCCCCCATTGATTGAAGAAGATGACAATGTAGAATCACTCACAGCCTTCATCGAAGTGCTAGTTCCGGGTTGTAGCGTCATTGATACAAGATCTTGCATTGCTCATGCTAATCACAAATCAAGAGCATTAAGAGGGATGGCTACAAAATGTCATCATTGTTGTCAGCCAAAGCATTCTACCAATGAGCGTTGATAGAGGAGAAGAAAGGATGGTGAGTTTTTCTTTTGAGAACCACATCAACACTCTTACATCAGTCAGATTTTGTGTAGCACCACGTGTTTTCTCTCAAACGGTCAGAGAAGAATCATCAACTACATCAACCACAAAGTCCAAGCCACAAAGCCTAAAGCATTTGGTGGAAGAAAGTGGGCCTACGCTCTCTCTAGGCCTAGAGAGTTCAAGTGAAGTATGACCACCCAAGCATCACAGTTGCATGGTAAATGGAAAGCCAATCAAGGTAGACTCTTCTCACCCAGTCTATTTTGAACCCAATATGGAGGATTATAATTACTTCAACAAGAGGTAGAGGCATGTGGTGAAGATGTCACCTTGTCAACCCTTAAGGTATGCAACTCTAGTGGTCAAATCCTTACCCTTCACCCAACATGGATAATAACAATAGGCCAAAAGTATTTTCTTTCCATTTCTTGCAACACATGCATGTAAACGTGTACATTAATAGGAAGATGTTCTACTAGCAGAAGATTTTTTTTCTGTTCGGAGCAGAGATGCTTGATGAAATCCTTAGATCTCCACGTCCCATCATCTTGTCCATTCTTGATTACTATCACTCTTTTGATTTAATCATCTTTATTCTATTATAGCCTTGTGCTCTTCTTAGCTGACAGAGTCAGAGCACGGAAGTCTGCTAGAGTATGCCACTTACGAATCCAAGTTTGTGGATTTGTGGGAGCGATGGGTTGCCTCACTGGAGGAAGGTGAAAGAGAACCTAATTTCCTGAAGAAGGACCGTTTCATGGCTGACCTGTGGTGGTCGCCGCTTAAGGAGAAGGTGAAGGGGAGATTCCCTGCAACGTATGAGTTGGCAGTGGAAGTAGCTCGCCTTAAAGACAAGAAGATGCACATGCAAGCAAGAGTCAATGAGTCAAAGGAATCAAGATCGTTCCAACTAACCCTAGTAACTACAACAGCCACTCAAAGAACCCAACCACAAGAGGCATCAGAGGACCCAACCACAAGAGGCATCAGAGGAGCAACAAGACTTGTTGAGTAGCATCACTACTCAGCTGAAGAATCTATTTGTGCATTTGGTGCAACAAGGGCATGCACACAACCGCAATCAAGAGCAAGGAAGAGGACAATGAAGCCAGAACCAGGAATACCACTGCTACATGTGGAGAAGATGGCTATGGCATGTATTATTGCCCACACTCAAGGAGGCAAAATTTCAACAAAGGAGCCAGACAAAACCAAATTTCATTACCGATAGCAAGATAACAAGCACCACTTGTGCAAATATTGTAACAACATTTTCAACAACAGTCACCACCACAGAGCCTCATTCTACCCTTTCCCCCACCACTAGCCAATGACTAGGCAATGAGTTTCATTGGTCTTGAAGATAAGGGAAAAGGGAAGGTGGAGAAACACATCAAGGGAGTAGAGGAGGATAAACCAACATTGAAGAGGTAGACACCATAGGAGTTAAGCACTCTAAGCCTAAGGAAGCTTCACAAAGAGAAGACAAAATGAAGACCAAAAGGGAGTCAATCAAGAGAAAGTCTAAGCCACGACCAAAAAATGGCATTTCAAATCTCACAAATGGTGAGTCTACAAAATCTTTTGATCTTGTGAATGATGTTTCTATGCAAAACTCAAAGGTTCCTAAGGGGGAGAGCTACCCAATTATCCTAGAGAGACCATGGCTCATGGCCATGAGAGCAAAGTAATACTTAGACACCAGAATTCTCAAGATGCAAGGTAGAGTGGACAAGGACATTCTATACAACACAAAGACTGGTAAGAAAAAATGGAAGGACCTAGAGACTACTGCATATGAGCTCTTTACAAATTCTACTACAGGATCAGAGGAAGAATCTACAACAAAAAATGATAGTGACAACTCTCTTGAAATCATGGGTCTCATTCTCACTGATCACAACAAGGTGGATCCACTAGATATACAATTGCAAGAAGGAAGCATGAAGTCTTTGAAACTACACCAATCAAAGGAAGCAACTGCAGATCAAACTGGAATGTTTGTTACCAAGCAATGGGATTGTGAAGTCCACCCTAAGGAGATTATTAAGCAAATGGATGCAGTGGTAATTTATTGGCAATCTAGGTCTGGCAACCTAGATATAGAGACTATGTTTGATCATATTGTGTTAGATGCATTTAAAAAAGATTTAAATAGGGATGGGCATAAGGGTCACAGAAAATGGATCCCAATATGAGAAAGATGGCAGTATGGTCTTGCATGCATATAGTCAAGATGAAGTGTTTTTC
Source organism: Adiantum capillus-veneris (assembly GCF_014529385.1). Taxonomy (NCBI): domain Eukaryota; kingdom Viridiplantae; phylum Streptophyta; class Polypodiopsida; order Polypodiales; family Pteridaceae; genus Adiantum; species Adiantum capillus-veneris. The sequence continues at coordinate 5,492,838 of NC_140933.1, read as the reverse complement.
AACATGTGGATTGTAGACTATATTTTGTATGTGCTATGCACTTTGGTACAACATGTATCAAGCTTGTCTTTTAGTTGCAAGGTCAGTGGCTTATTACCAATGTCAGGAAAGGCAATGGACCTTTTTGACAACTCCTAAGAGGATAGTGGCTCTTTTGCTCACTTCAGTAATAGAAATAAGCTACGTTCTAAACAAAACTAGGACTTGCCACATCAACAAGGAAGCCATAGATGGAGGACTCTTGGTACAATCTTGGGGATCATGATTCTAAGTATTCTCTTGGAAGGAGCTAAAGCACTCAATTATCTTTTCACTTAGGGTGGTTATAAATCATATCCTTTTTGGCATGAAGCAAGAAGTCTTATTGTTAGGACATTGTAGGTGACTATCCTATTCTTTACATGGGATCCTGGAGGATATTGGCTCAAATTTTGGAAGTCATAGGCTTCCCATTTATTTTAAAAAAATTTGAGTTGTTGATCATTGATGCTCTAGCCAGGGAGCCTTGTCATGACGTATCACTTTTTTTTAAAACAGGTGAATTTCCTAGAGATCTCACTAATGGCCACAAGGAATGGCTAGTTCAAAAGAAAGCTAGATATCAACTCATTTGTTGCAGTCTAACTCAAGTATGGAACTAGAGACATGAATGCCTCTAGCTTCAGGGGGAGAGCTAATGAGGGCCTCTTTTCAAATTTTGGACCACCTCTCTCTTGGTATGTACTTAATGGCAAGGCTTCAAGGCTTCTTGGAGGAGGAGGGACCTGATGCATTAAAATCACAAAAAACCTATGTATTTAATTTGTACATAGCTATGGTTTTGACACATTTGGATCTCAAAAATAAGGAGAGGGAGAAACAAACCCTATGAAAAACAAAAAAATCACTAGATGTTGATTGTACCTCATGGTCACTACCTGACAGTCACTACTTGTAAAGAATAAGAGTCAATAGTGAAAGGGAGGAGAATCTTATGCATTATGGGGTTGGAGTCAACAAAATATTATCAAACTCAAACATAATTCACTTGTGGACACAAGTCTTGCACATGCAGTTCAGAGGGGACCACTTGTTGGAAGACTTTTGGAAGGGAAAATATGGACACTTATTTTTGTGGGATTTTTCTCTACTCTTTCCATTTCGAATTGGAAAAAGTTTCAACAATAGCAAAGTTGTAGGCGTTGAACTGACCTTTTTGTACCTATTTTTTAAATAATTTTTGGAGCTACAATTTGGGACATATGGCCAAAATGGTGGTGCCTATATGTCCACATGGGGAAGAAGTCATGATTTTCCAACTCCAAACACACAATTTCTTATAGGTTTCTCTCCATTATTGCTTGATTTTCTCTTATTTTATCAAGATTATCTCAAATATTATAAGAAAGATCTTGGACTCAAGCTATGGAAGGTGGGATGGAGAAAAATCTCCCCATGATGAAGGCAATTAGGAGGAAATTGGCCAATAAGCAGGTCACATAGAGCTCTCTCATTAGGAGAATGCCGCTAATTAAGGTTACTTTGTACTAACTTGTTCATAATCTCTTTCCTAATCACTCTCTTGGCCTAGAAAAAGAGGCCTTCTCTCTTGTAAACAAACACACAATCCATCTTTGACACACAGACAATCAAGCTCTAGCACTCATGCTCTCATACTACATCCTTGTGTATGCACCTCTACGCACCCATAGTTCTACTATGGCATAGTATTGGCTATGGTTATTGGTTGGTTTCTTAATGGCTTTTAGCTACCATGCATACATGAGTTTGTGAGATGTTGATTAGGAGCAATTTCCCTCATGAATGTTTGTATGGTGTTTATGAAGCCTATATAAATGAAGATCTAATGATCTCTTCCTCTCCCTCCCTCTTCTTCTCTCATATCTTCCTTGTGTCTGGTGTTTATGAAGCCTATATTAATGAAACTCTAGTGATCTCTTCCTCTCCCTCTCTCTCTTGCTCTCTCACATCTTCCTTGTGCTATTTGCCAACCCTCCTACGATGCGTCCTAGCTACACTCAAAGCTAGGTGGTGCCCCTATTGTGTACCTCACATGATGAGGCTATTGTGTGCAGTCTTGGTGTAGAGGCCACCGGGTCTATTTTGCGCATCCTCCTCTCAACTACAACTCCATAATGCATAGGATTCTCCTTCCTTTCACTATTGACTCTTATTCTTCACTTGTAGTGACCGCCGTCAAGTAGTGACCGTCAAGTAGAATTAGCATCCAATGATTCTTTTTGTTTTCATAGGGTTTGGTCTTACCTCTCCTTATTTACAAGATCCAAATGTGTCAAAACCATAGCTATATACAAAATATATACATAGATTTGTTTGTGATTTTCATTCATCAGGTTCTTCCTCCTCCATGAAGCCTTGAAGCCTTGCCATCAAGAGAGGGTGTAATGCCTATTGCTCCGGAATAAAACAATAAGCACTACGGGAATGGATACCCTCACACTGCCTTACATTATAAGAAGAGCAAGGCATATGAAGATAGAATAGAAGACAATACACAAGAACAAAACACCGTCATCTTCATTGATATGTAATAGAACATAGAATTACATGAGAATGATATATTGATTGCACAAAAGATATCCACAAAGATTGGTATGCCTCCCCAAATACACCGGAAGCTCCAGCGCAGATGGGGAATGGTGCAAAACCGTGTCCTATCCCCCCATGATATCCCATGAAGAATTGTCCCAAAGCCGCATGACTCCTAGTCCGCAATGTTTGGACATCCACAGGACCGCAATGTGCGGCTTATGCCATAACACCTGGCATGCATGGTGGATTGCGTGAACCCACATCTTTAGCCTCTTCGTGTTGAAGGCTCCGATTGCTGCTCCTCTTCCCGCTCTGGTGACGAGGAAATATCAATGTAGCCAAATCCTTGAAAATCTTGCCGATGGGCCTTGTACACCTCCGCCACTATGAATCTATCTCAGGCTGCTCTGGCCAAGGATCCCTTGAATTGCGTTGGCAAGGAAATAGACTGAGGGGCCTATGGTAAAGGGGAAAGAGGGGTATGAATAGGGTAATACCGAGCCAAATGTCTATTTAGAGCAAGCCAAAAAGGTGGACATGGTAGGAGACTAAGTGAAAAGGAATGAGCCAGTGTCTCTGCCCAAAAACAGACTCTGTGTCGCTCCCTACAAAGATGACAAATCACTCGTAGAAAATGAGAGACATGGGCCTGGGCCTCAACACATTCTTCTGTAGCTTTCGCCCAATCAGAAATATCAAAACCTTCTTGGAGAATGCTCTTACCTCTGTCATTAGTCAGTGGCTCAGCTGGCTCACCACAAATTGTTGAGCTAGTTTCTGTGTTAGCGCCTCATAAGATAGCCTTGACGTCCAACTCTACATTTGACCCTCCAAAAAAATATGGAGGTCCTGCTGCATTTTCACTGCTAAGGCATCATGATCATTCATATTAATCATCACATCACCAGGATGAGATGCTAAATAATTGGCCAGGCTATTCTGTGTGTGCAATCAAAGAAGTTCATCTTGAACAGAAGCGACAAACATAGAATTATGCCCCCTCAAAGCCTGCATTTCATCAGCCTGCTGTCGGGCTGTACTATCCAATGATGCATTTTGGCTTGTCAACTTTGCATTGTGAGCCTGCAAGGTAGCCACCTTCATTTTGAGCTTGGTAATGTGTGCCTCAGTTGTTGCTGGTGCTGGCCAAATTGACCGCAGGGAATTCGCAATGCACTACAAAAATGATATGTATGCTTCGAGATGATCCGAGGGATTTGCGATATGAGTCTCCCAAGGTAGAGCTGCAGAAATAGTTTTCACCATAGTGGCAACTGCTATATTAACACCAGGGTTTTTTGGTTGCGAGGAAGTGTCCGCACCCGCAGAGCCAGTTCCAACCGGAGTGGAAGTTGCAGCCAGCTCCTGCATTCTTCGGCGCCAGTGCGACTGTGGAATCCTCCAGCAATCTACCACTAATCAAAGATGATGTCATAGTAAGAGGTGGTGTGGAAAGCAGGACTTCCTCCCGTCCTCGCTTTTGGCTCAATGTCCCTACAGTGGCCATCTCCTGTGAACCAGAGGCTACCACTGCAGTAGAAGTACCAGTCACATCCAATACTCGAGCAGATGTTTGAGACGCCCCCTCAACAAGCACTGCAGAACTCTGAGCTTGTGGTGACTGTGTAGTATTGCGTGCAAGAAATTGATGATCCTCAAAGCGGCACAAAGGGCGAAGGGCAAGAGGAAAAACTTCATGCAAGGGAAACACCAGAGAAAGCAGTTGCCCGACCTAGGTATTTGTTGGGAAACTCCACCCCATCTGCCCCACCACTCGTTGACATTCTGCTAGCAATCGTTCTCTGACAATCACTATCGAAGACACTGGCCCAAAGTTGGTGGCCGAATGCAATACATTATGCGCTTTAGCAGAAATTGTGTAGGTTTTGGCTTGCAGCCAAGTTGCCTCCAAGAACCAGCAATATGCATCTCTTATTGTTGCATCAGTGAGCCTTGATAACTTATATTCGTCCTTCACTTCTAAGCTGAACTCCAGCTCTGCCTCTATAGCAAGAATAACATGTGAAGCTCGCACAACACCATCGCTTGGCAGGCAACAACATCTTGAAATTCTTTTAGCTGCCACAACTGAATCTGCTGATTGTTGACCTGCACCATATCACCAAGAGCTAACTGCTTGATCAAAGCCGTGGCCTGTGGGTGAATATGAATACCCTACCAATCGAGGTTTGCAAAGACGTGCAACTACAAATCTTGCAACAATGCATCCACCCATCTAAGAGCCAGCTGATGCACAAGAGTAAACAGAATGCACTGTAACAAGGAGGTCGTCATGGTGGCAAAGGCAGATAGAAGGAAAGAAGAACGCAGAAGTAACACCTTGCAAAATCCCTGCAAATAGCACGAGCAAAGTATAAGGTATCTACTTCATGCACATAACCACTCACAAAGAGTTCTCAAAATAGGGCATGCCATGGTGTCACAACCATCATAGCCCTTTTTCCGCTTTTCAAGATTGCATGTTAAATGATCCCCAATCATGATTAAGGTGGCTTCCGACTCTTGTACCACAAAAAAGGGGCACTGAATCGATGCAGGTGAAAAATAATGGTGCAGTCAAAACCCATTCACTGGCGCAGAAATCACCTCCCCCTGCAAGTTGGACAGTTAAAAGGAGGTAGGCCCACATGACTTAAAAATTCAGAACGGCCCTGACCACCATAATTTCAGCTTCCCAGGCATCTTCTCAAGATGGGAATTAAATACAAGAACCAAATGGCCCCGTTCTTCCGTCGAGATTGTAGGTCTTGCAACACCGCAAAACAATGCAATCGTTATTCATCTAATTCCTGCAAAACATCCAGATAAACAATGGAATCTTCTGTAAGAAGCCTATGCATAATGAGCATCCGCAAACTCGGAACCACATAATCCACAGGGGTGATTGCCTCCATTCCAAATTACAATTTGAAAGGATTTAGTCATGTTGCCACTTTATATGTTGTACGATAGGCCCATAATGCGGAAGGAAGTTTGACATCCCAATCCGTTCGATGCAGATTAACTATATTTGTCAAGATGCAAACCAATTGCTTATTAGTCGATTCAGCATGCCCATGTTCCTGAGGGTAACATGGAGAAGATTTCTTGTGTAACAAAAAATAAAATTGTAACATTTTCTCCATCACCTTATTGAAGAAATGGCTACCCCGATCACTAACCAACTCAATATGACAGCTATATCTGGAAAAAATATCCTTATATAAGCACCCAGCAATAGAAACCATTGTATTATCTTTGAAATGCCATGCTTCCACCCATGTAACTGCATAATCCGTGGCTGTCAAAATATACCTGTTACCAATGTTAGTTGCTACTGGTTTAAAAGGCCCAATAAGATCCAATCCCCATTTATAAAAAAGGCTCCAAGGGTAATATTGGCTGTAAAGGCATTCCCGACATTTTAGTAGGTTGCCCCAACCATTGACACACATCACAATGTTGTAAAAAACCCCTCGCTTCTTGAAACAATGTTGGCCACCATAATCCAGATTGTAGCACTTTCCTTGTCGTGATAAAAGCTGCAAAGTGGCCCCCTGCAATGCCTGTATGTACCTCCTCCAGAATAGATCCTTGTTCCTATGGTAGGACACATCGTAGCAGGACATCTGCAACTGTGCAATAATACAGCTTCCCCATGACAATCTCAAAATTCCGGCTTCTAATAGCCATTCGGCGCTATTGATGTCTGAACAAGAATAAAGGCATTTCTCCACTGTTGAGAAAATGGAGCATCTCCTCATACCAGGTCCAGGGAATGCTGGGGATCATCCTAGTTGGTTGCGTAACTGTAAGTTCATCTGCAACTGCCAAAAAGAGAGACGCATCCAAAAATTCGTCAGCAACCCTAGTCCTCGGCGGCTCACCAGAATCTAGCTGGGACAGGTAATCAGCAACCGCATGCTCGACTCCGGGGACAATGTATTATCTCAAAATCAAATTCTTGTAACAAGATCACCCATCGAGCCAATCTTCCTATCAAATTCTGTTGGTGCACCAGGTATAAAAGAGTAAAATGATCCACATGAAAGAAAAACCGCCGACCCAACAGGTAATGACGGAACTTTTTCACCAAGTACATAATCCCTTAAAATTCTCTTTCTATTATTGAATATTTTTTGTCTACGCATGATAATCTTCTACTGGCATAATAGACAGGCCGAAACCACCCTTGAGTTTGTTCTTGCATCAACACACTGCCAACAGCCCTTTCAGAATCATCCAAAAAACATTAAAATCCTGACTCCAATTCGGAGGGATCATGATCGGAGCTTTGGACAACTGAATTTTTGATCTCCTAAAGGCCAAATCACATTCCTGCATCCATTCAAAAACTTTGGCATGTGTTGCTTGATTAATAGGGATTGCCAAATGTGTAACGAACCTCAAATGCCTCCCATGCCAACGAGCTTGGCCCAGAAATACTATACACTGCTTCGAATTCACTGATGGAGGTGCTTCCATAATTGCTGCTATTTTATCCGGATCCACTGAAATTCCATCCTCAGAAATTACATGACCCAATAATTTCCCACTTTGCACTGCGAGTGCACATTTTAGAGGATTTAAAGTAAATTTCACCTCTCTACATTTCATAAAACATAACCGCAATTGCTTCAAATGCTTTAATTGCACTCCAAAGACACTAAGATCATCCAGAAATATCCGCATAAAATCTGTCAAATAGGGACCAAAAATTTGAAACATATCCTTTGGAAAATTGAGGGCGCATTCTGTAATCCAAACCACATTACTGTGCATGCAAAAATGCCCCATGCTATAATAAAAGTTGTTCTAGCCTGATCACCTACAACCATCTAAATTTGATTATATCCACTGAACCCATCCAGAAACAAATACATCTTGTGCCCTACCACATCATCGAAAATAGAATCCAAAAATGGAAGAGAAAAAGGGTCTGGAACAGTAGCTGTATTCAGCTTCCTATAATCCACACAGATGCGAATCTGCTTGTTTTTCTTTGGTACCACCACAATAGGAGAAATCCATTCGGGATTGTCAATAGGGGTAATAAAACCCACCTGTAACAAGCGATCAATTTCCATCTTGACTTGCTTCACCACATTTGGATTCATTCTATATGAATGCTGCTTCACCGGCACTGCATCTAGTTTTAAATGAATCGTATGCTGATAAAACTTTGGATCCAATCCTTTCATGTCCGCAAACTCCCATGCAAAAACATCCTTGAATTCTGTCAACAAATTAATCAAGTCTCCTCGAGAACTTTCCTCAAGCTGTTTATTAATATGAATGGGCTAAGACTCCGATTGAGCTCCTAGAAAGACCGTCTCAAGTTCATCTTCCTTTACCCTTGTTACTTTACTCATCTCTGCTTCAAACTCACCTTCTTGCCTAATACTTTCCTTCAATGTTTTGGGAATAGGTAAGACTTTTTCTTACCCCCCTGGCTCTGCTATTCCTGGGTCCCCTAAAGATTTCCCCTCCGAAATCATAGAAATATCTGCAAGATAGAGAGAAACTAAATCCGGGTTAGCCTTCAGGAATTTCTCCTCTTCATTCTCTTCTCATTCTTACACCATATTTTTTTTCTCCGCTATCAGAGGCCATGCTGCCTGAACTGATTGTCTACATGTTCCCAACATCACCCGAGATTTCCTACGTTCCTTTTTAACTGTCCGCATATTTGCCTCCCAATTATGCTTTACCCCGGCTTGACGTAACCATGGTCTCTCCAAAATAATATGATAATATGATAATATGATAATCTTGATTGTGATCTTCTATATTTAATACTACTAAGGAAACAACAAAAGACAACCCAGCCACATCCAGCACAATGCCTCGGAGTAATCCTAATGGTTGTACTCTTCTCCGATCTGACATGCAAACTACAAAGGGTGCAGGTTCCCAATCACTAAGGCCAAAGCGCTCACAAGCCGCTTGAGTAATAGTATTCACTCTGGCACCTCCATCTAATAGTACTTTGTCAATATATGTGCCATGATATCTTACTGAAATCTCTAGAATGCGTGTATCCATAATCCTAGTTGTTTGGCAACGGGACTGAATCATCCCGCTCACCCTCAACTACCGCAATATCAACTTCCATCTCATTCATTGCTTTGAACTTCTCACTTAGCAAAGCTTTATGAAAATTTGGAACCAATTTCAATAACGATCCCAATCATACTTGTAATGGTGATTCTAGAATCTCTTTCCAAACTGAATCCCAATTATCCTCTTCCATGGTATTTGCCTTGTTTTGGACTTTCCCCTCTTTCTTTTTCGAAGAGGAGGCCGATGGTCCTGATGATTGCAATGGTGGTACTGAATGTGGAATCCAAGTTAAGTCTTTTAGGCCTCACAGAAAATAATCATTTAGCACCTCGAATGCTGGCCATTGTGCCTATGGTACCCGCTGCAAAAGCATCCAAAACTTTGCAGCATAATCCTCCATTGGCAATGACTTTTGACGTAACATCCGAAGCTTTTCCAAATGTTGAGGGACCGTCTTTTCCGTTCTAAATCATTTCAAGAACGCTCTTGACCCTTTGACATACGTCTGAAAGTGATCGTCAAGATACTCTGATAGCCATTTTGTAGCTTTCCCTGAAAGTGTGGATTCAAACACCAATTGTTGATGGAGAGGAACCACAATTCCAGGATGATTCAGTCCATACACTTTATTAAATTGTCACAAATGTCCTTTGAAAGACCTCGAAGTAACTATATTTAATTTGATCATCCGCCATTGGCTATGCCATAGTCCCTTGCCCAATTGTACCCCCTCCTTGAAAAAGCTGTCGAACAATAGGAGGCGGGGACGATGGTGGTGAACCCCCAGGACTGCTTACCGGAGTGGGTGGTGGAGCAACATGAGTGGGTGAGGGAGATCACACGGCAGGAGGGCATGACTGACTACATGGAGTATACCGCGCATGCCGAATACGCCGACCGTGCATTGGGATTGGCAATGGAGACACATGTTCCTCAACCTGAGGTGTAGAGAAAACAAATTCATCCAAACCACCTCACCTCCGGCGTCTCCCCACAATTGGAACAATAGGGTCATGAGGACCCTGCAACCTAGTGTGCATGTATGTTCACAGCAGGTCGCCCATCGCGCATCTTGGTCGCTATATGTAATGCCTATTGCTCCACAATGGAACAATAAGCACTACGAGAATAGATACCCTCACACTGCCTTACATTATATGAACAACAAGGTATATGAAGACTGAATAGAAGACAATACATAGGAATAGAACTTCGTCGTCTTCATTGATATGTAACAGAACACAAAATTACAAGAGAATGATATATTGATTGCATTTAGATATCCACAAAGATTGGTATGCCCCCCAAATACACTTGTTGCTCCAGTGCAGATTGGAAATGGTGCAAAATCCTGTCCTATCTCATGATATCCCATGAAGAACTGTCCCAAATCCACATGACTCCTAGTCCGCAATGTCCGGACATCCGTAGGACCACAATGTGCGGCTTATGCCATAATAGAGGGGTGGACTAAAAATTTGAAAAGCGGCCCCCAATTTTTTCTATCTATCCACTTAATCGTGGGATACCCTCTTCTGAATCGACTTGAGAAAAAACTAAAGCAAGCAACCATCACATGAGTGTTAGTAAGAATACCTACCTAAGTCCTTGTATCCTCAACAATGGTGCCAATGTTGAACGGATAAAACCAGGCCACCTATAAAATGTAGGCAGCACTACCTAGATCGACATAATGTCAATCGAGGACACAGATGACAAGATAGGCACACAAAGAAATCTCTTTAGCTTGTCAGGTTGAGACCATTCTACACATACAATTTGATAGGTAAAAGTAAGCTTGAATCCTCAAAAAGAGGATTAGTGAAGGACCAAGTTGGCATTGAAGGTTTCTTTTGCCATACATGTTTTATCTTCTTTGAATCTGTATTCACGTTGGTTGGGTTGTTGTCCTTCTTTGACTGTGAAGACTCCATTGTTCATGTGATTCTGCAAGAGTTTGAGTTAAAGTTCAAGATCGACCAACTAGTCAATCTCATTTGGCAGACATTTTGATCAGCAAGGTTTTTGATTTGCCAATTCGCCTACGGTCGAGACGGAGTGCTAACGAGAGTGCTCTATAAAGAAGAGATTAGCTTGGTGCTGGAGCAGTGTCACGAGGAAAGTGGACATGAGGGAAAATATCAGGTTCTATTTTGAGTATTGAGAGCGGATTTTTGGTGGACTTCAATAGTGAATGATGTGCACTATTGGTGCAAGTCCTGCCACAAATGTCAGACTATGGGAGAGAGGAATTTGGTAGCCATACTACAGGGAGCCATCATCTCTCAAAAGGCTTTCAAGAAGTAGGGTTTGGATGCCATTTGTCCACTCCCTAAGTCTACAAGTGGTAAGAAGTATGTTTTGGTAGCCATTGACTACCTCACCAATTGGGTCAAGGCCACAATTGTGAAGGAGATAAATGCACACGTTCTAGATGAGTTTGTTTTTTATAGCACTTGTTGCTGTTTTGGAGTGCCATGGGTACTCATTTAAGGGCCAAGGATTTATAATTAAGCTTATGCAAGCATTGGAAGAGAAGCTAAAAATTCAGGGTCGGTTTCCCTTGTCTTATCATCCCCAATGAAACGCTCTTATGGAGAGTGCCAATGGGAAAATCATCAAGATGATGATGAAGTATGTGTATAAACAGGAGATAGAGTGGGAGATCAATCTAGAGAAGTTCTTATGGGTGCATACGACGTCCTACAAGGTGGAGACTAACTTTACTACATTGGAATTAGTCTATGGTAAGGATGCAGTGCTACCAGTGCATGCACAACTAGGATCTTTGAAGGGTATGTGATGCATCAATGCCACTCCATGGCCTTGAAGCATTGCAAATGGATAGGGAAGAAGCAAAAAACTAATATGTGAAGCAGCGGGAGAAGCGGGTGGCTAAAGTCAACAAGAGTCTGCTCGTCGTCGACAAGAAGATAGAAGAAGGAGATCTGGTGACGAAGTACAAGAACTACTTGGACTTCACCTTTCAGAAGAAGTTCAAGAAGAAGTAGACAGGTTTGTATAAAGTATAGAAGGCCATTTTGAATGGAACCTATCAGCTAGTAAGAGCCAAGTAAATGGTGTGCAACCCAACAAGTTATACTTTGACAGAGGAGTGGTGTCTATCGTATATCAAATTTAAATCAAGGGGGGTGGGCAACCCATCTAAAAGCATGCAGTATGCAGAGAAGAAAATCTTTGTACATAACTTGTATATATGGTTATGTTATCTGAGTGCTTTTGGTTGCTTGTTCCATGTGGCGGTTTTTTCAAGTTCTGTAAATATGCTTTTCGTCAAACATAAATGTTTGCTCGATGAGGGGGCTAGGCAGTGATGGTACATGTAAAGTTGGTCCAAGCTGGAAAGTGCACAATGACATGCTAAGGATGTAGGCAGGTGCAGTGTAGAAGGCTAGAGCATGTGTGGAGGACCTGAGCAGGACAAGGCCATCGAAAATGTATGTCTAATGTGTTTTTAAAGACCAAGAAGGCTCCATCAAGTGTTGATTGGGATGGCCAGTCAAAGTGCCGAAGTGGTTGCCTATGAAATACAAATCCAGCCAAAAGCTATGCTTCAAAGCAATGCTTGACATCTTCTTCATCTCCATTACTATGTTATGCTCTAAGAGTAATGATAAGTGAGAAGACTATTTCTCTCTCGTATGCTACTTCTTCTTCCTCTTTCTTCCCTCAGTCCACAATATCTCTCTCCACCTTTGAAGTTGTTTGAGGTCTTGGCATTGAGGATGGAGACAAGTTAATGTTTTTGCAAGGTAGTTACATGCATAATCTTGGTGCATGAATCTTACCATATTCATTGCACCAATGATATCTCAAGGAACACAAAGCATGTATTGTACCAAGTCTCTCTTCATGGAAGAATCTATAATACAAAATCCTTTTGGACTCCAAGTAAATCTGGTCCTCAACTATTGTCAATTTCTCTAGTTCTCTCTCTCTATTTTACAAGTATTGTTCATGCCAAGCTAACTAGGTAATATGGTTAATGCATGCTTATAATCATGTTTGTGATGACGACGTCTCTCAAACACCAAGTAGAATATGTCACTCTACTTTGGAACTATGATATGGACTAAAGAGCATACATGATTGTGCAGAAACCGAGTCTCCCAAGCACCAAATGGACTAGTCATCCATGCCGGAATGATGTCGTAGGGTAAAAAGGGATCCTCTATCCCGCTAAGAAACTAGACTAATGACTAAGACTTTTACCTTCCCTACCTCATAGTCGAGGATGACTATGATTTCAAAGGTAAGGTAATGTCATAAAAATTAATATATAGCTTTACCCAAATGATTTTCTCATGTTAAATTGATCATTTTATATGGGAGGGTAAAAGGGGAACAAGAGCTAGAACATAGAAAGGTGTTGTTAGACCTAGCTCACCAGGGGGACAAAAGGAGAGATGGTTACATCTTGACAAGGGATCAAAAAGGAGATGGTCTAATGAAGAACAATGTGAAAATAATGGAGCTTAAAAGACCTTGGGGTTAGCTTCAAGAAAGACCTCCAAAGTTTAGTGTTAAAAGTCCTTAGATCTTAGGGTAATTTGGTGTTTTAACTATTAACATTGCTTTTGTATGGTGGCATGACATAAACATATCCATGTACCTTGCACAATTAAAAAATACCTATACATGAATGTCAGGTTGGTAAATCACAATCCTTTCTGTATTTTTGTTCAAGAAAATGTCAACTCATGTATATTATTGCTATCATGGTACACTTCCTAATTTTACATAGATAGTAGATTTCTTTGCTTATGTGTTCACTAATTACTTGGTAGTCCCAATAAATTTTTCTTGTTTTTGAGCCTACATATAGTCGCTTGGCAAAATATAGGCCAATACCCTCAACCCATATCACACAACCTCAACCCATAATATGAGGTTGACAGGGGCCTTAGTTGTACACACAGCAAGCACTCAAGAACCTTGATGATGTTGTGCTTGATCTGGATGTTTTTGGCTTGTCATCTAACCTGATAGGATTTAATTGATTATAGAAGCTAGGTATATAGCCTTGAGCCTTAAGTTTGACTACATAAATTAAACCACATCCTTTGACAAAATCAATTGAGCTGAGGCCTTCACCTATAGAAAAATGTGAACTTTGTGTCAATTTTAGTTTGTGAGATGCCCTTGCAGCAGCCTCAAAGGGTAAGTTGTCCTAGAAATGGTCCTTGAATGTACGTGATATAAAAAATTTATACATAGTGACACCCTTCCTCCACCCTCGAGGCAACATCCCATGAGCTTTATCACATGCACCTATGGTTGTTCTTCCCCCAAAAAAATCAAGACTACGAACAAGGAGAAACACAAAAGAAGGAAGCTTTAGAACCCTGATGATAGATGGAGAATCAAGAATGTGCAAAAGTAGCTTGAAAGAATAATCAGAACACAAAATCACTAGTGATGGTAGACATGATAGCAAAGAATAGAAAGAAACAGTGATGACGGCAGAAGTCAATACAAGGAAAAAAGTCAAAAAAGAGATGATGACAGAGATTGCAAAAGTGAAGCCAATAGTCAACACAAGGAAAATTTTCAAAAAAGAGATGATGATAGAGATTGCAATCGACAAGAGGTACATGATGATAGAGGTTAGGGTAGACATAATCGACATGAGAGAAGGTCAAAGAGACCATGACAAAGAGGATAAATATGGAAGGGATCATAGCCACTAGGAGGACTAATAGTGAGTATGTTGATTGCAATAATAGTTACAACGGATATATTGGCAGTGATGATTGTTGAGGTTGATGGTGTGAGTGTGTGTGTGTGTGTGCTCAAGGAGGTTTGTGTGTGTGTGTGTGTGCAGACATAGCTTACATAGTTACAACGGATATATTGGCAGTGATGATTGTTGGGGCTGATGGTGTGTGAGTGTGTGAGTGTGTGTGTGTGTGTGTGTGTGCTCAAGGAGGTTTGTGTGTGTGTGTGTGTGTGCAGACATAGCTTACATAGTTAGAGAGAGAGAGAGAGAGAGAGTACTCTTGATTTTGACTCAAAAGGTGTTACATTAACGTACACACCATAGCATAAAAATATGTACATAGAGGGCTTTATTTATAAGCCTGGAGTAGATATCCGGCTGGAGCTCCTCCCTTTCTACTTAGATTACACATATCCTTACAGCACATAGGCCAAATGCCAATAGCAAATAGTGTATACTTGTAGAGGTGTTTCCCATAGTCGCTGAAGAAGGACATGCTTATCTCAACAATCCTCCCCTTAGGCATGGAATACAGTGAATGAAGTTGGATCAAGACCTAAAGCCACACAGGCTAATAGTCACACAGACTAAAGTCAGACAGACTGAGTGGTCTCATCATATGGTGTCACATAGACTAAGAAATCCTCCCCTTAAACACAAAGGGTGGAAGACCATTTACAGTACATCAGCATACTCGCAAAATTAGTTGGGGGTGCTACATTGTTGAGCTGCATCTCCGTCCTCTTCTTCTGTAAGATTGACTCTACTTTTGTCTTTGTTGTAGCTTCCTTGGTATTTTGATGGTGGATGACATTTGATCCCGCAATTGCTACAATACTTGTTCTTGTAACAGTCCTTGGAGAAGTTTCTAGGCTTGCCACACTCATAACACTTTGTATTATTTAATCTAGGTGAATGATGATGATGCCCTAGATGATGATGCTGATGATGTAAAATAAGCTCCTCCCACTTATTCATATTTATTTTTTTTTTTTTCTTCTTCTTCATGGATTCCCCCTATAACATATTGCAGAGAAGGTATGGGTTCCTTTTCATCTAAGACTGTGACTATGTTGTCAAAAATTTTAGGTAGAGCACTCAGGAGCACAACGAATTGATCTTCTTCTAGGACTTGGCACTGAATGTAAGTGAGCTGCGTGATTATTCTCATTAGTCTATTAACGAGGCTTGAAACATCCTCCTCTTGAAGCATAGTAATTTTGTAAAGATTTTTCTTTAAGCCAATCTTACTTTGCTTTTGTTTAGCACCAAAGTTATGTTCTAGAATATCCCATGCTTGGATTGCAGTGGTGTCGCTATCTGTAAAGTGCACAAAACTATCGTGGAGTGATGTGATAATTATGCTGAGTGCTTGTTCATCTTTACCTTGTGCTTGTGCAGTTTGGGCCCTAGTGAGAGTGCCTTCAACACAAGTAGATGGTTCGCTTACTATCGGTTTTACGACAGACCATAGTTGATTTTTCATAAGATATCCTCGTAGCTTGGTCTGCCAGGTGAGGAAGCCTTCACCATTAAATTTATCAATTCCCTTTTCTCCCATAGTGCTAGCAAAGGGGTCTTAACGCTTGACGCTTTGTCAAGGTCAGTATCTGCCTCTTTACAAGAGATGAAGTGAGTGCAGGATTCAATTGTGTCCAATCGTGAAGTCACTCTTTGCAAAAGGAGATTGCAAAGTACCTCTTCACAAAAAATTAATAGTTTTGCCACCTTCAACAGAGCACCCGCTTCATGTAAAGAGACGACGTGTGTGTTAAAAATTTGAAGAGCCAGTTTGCTTGGTGTGAAGGACCGCTTTGCTTGATATAAAGGGCTTCCTTGTAAGCTTTGCTTCAACTTCAAATGAATAAAGACATTCTCTTGAAAAACTTCCAACCCTACACAAAGAAAAGGCTTGAATATGATTTGATCATTATTAAAAGTCCTTGCCTTTTAGTCTTCTTAGTGTAAATAAAATGGAAGGGTTATTACACCAAATTGAAGTGTTGTCCGTTACATAAAAAAGGAACAATGTGAGCTGAAAACGTGAAAGGCTGCCTAAAAGTGATGTAAGTCAAATTGAAGAATTGTATCCTTAAAAAGAAAACGATGTGAGCTGAAAGGTGAAACGGCTACCTTAAAACAAAAGGGAAAACAAAGCAAAAATGGCAAAATTTGAGAAGAATGAAAACTAAGAAATGGCAATGAAGAGCAGCTATCGTTGATTGGGGAGAGGAAGCAAAATAGAAGCTCTTGGTGAATTGATGATAGGACAGAGGGCGCCTTGGGGAGACAAGTGCATCCGTGCAGGCGGATTGGTGAAACTTCAAAGCCGAGAAGAGATTCCAAAGCGAAGCCAAAGCCGACGAATGTGGTGATAAGCTGAAATTTTCAGCTTTGCATGATCCAGAATTGCAGGAGAGAGCGCCTTAGTAAGGGAAAAACATCTGCGAGCTTGGATCGAAGCAACTTCAAGCCATGTCCTTGATTTCTTCAATTAAGGGGCTAGTTTGGGCTTCTTTATCACCTTTTAATCAGTGATTAATGCCCTTGAAAATCAGCAAATTCAGCTTTTGTATGATGCTAATAGGATTGCTAATCTTGTCATGATGCCCACTAGCTCTGATACCAACTTTGTTCGGACTGATGGTGTGTGTGTGTGTGTGTGTGTGTGTGTGTGTGTAGAAGTTCTAAATCTAGTGTGTGTGTGTGTGTGTGTGTGTGTGTGTGTGTGTGTGTGTGTGTGTGTGTGTAGCAGTTCTAAATCTATATATATACGCAAACAAACACTAAGATCAACAATTCTAGAATAATACAATGGTTTTGTACATTAATTTAATTGCAATTGAAAATAAATTATGTACAAAGTAATGAAGATAACAAAATATATTGCGGGAAACCGCAATCCCAAAGTCTGGGATATTTTACTTCACGTTAAGAGATCCGCCATTTGTTAAGAACAGAATGTTTTAATCACAAAAGGTAGCCCTCAGCTGCACCCATAGCCACAAGAAAACAATTCATTAGCATGTGACTGTATGCAAGTGATGCTGGGCATCCCAGTTGTTATCCATGTCACCATAAAAAAAACACAGTTCTAAACCAGTATTTTGTTCTTTTTGAAAAAAGGTTCCTTGGCATTTTTGCCAATCTGATAAAGGAAAGTGAAAACCCATAAAGCAGCTATATATCTGGTTATTTCTCGATTATATATATATATATATATATATTTTATATAAAATACTTTCTTTGCCAAACCTAAGATTTTAGGAAAAAGAAAATTTCTTCTTTAATCTCACTGGAGAGAGTTTCACTCTATAGAGGTAGGCATAGTTAATCTCAAGCCAGATCTCAATTTATTAACGACTACCTCTTCCTTGTGGTTTGAAGTATTTTAAAAAAACAATATTTTGGAACAAATCCTACTTCAGGAACCCTTTTATAAACAAGGTGAGATATCCCCCAAAAAAACAATTAAGAATTTACCAATTATAAACAAGAGCTCCCCCATTTTTTTAATTAATCTTCCTTTATCAAGAAATATCTATTTTTTTTATGTCATGTCTGACATACTGTAGCCCAAGCCAGCTATAAACTGTCTTTCATACCATAATACACTCGACGACTCAGCCCCTCAAGCCAGCTCAGACCTTGTCCAAGAAAGACATGACATAGGAGTAACCAGCCAGGATCCGCTAAACGGAATATATGACTTTCCTTATAGTGTTGAGAACCTTTTAAAACAACCCACTAGAAGCTTTTTTGTATATACTGCAAGATGGTAGGTAAACACCAGTTCCTATATACTTGAGTGAGAATAAGAAGCGAGCAGATGATGGCAAGCATATTTAATTGAATAGCCGAGGCTCAAACCAACCATGGCCATCAAAAATCCGTCACTACGTTGAATCAGTGATAGGTCACCAAAAACTATCACTAATCCTCCTAGCATATGATGAAAAAAATCAAGTAAATTTGAAACCTGCTTTTTTCAACCTCAATCTGGTATGTGATGCCACCTTATTTCTATAGAATATCTGAGATAGGGCAACATATCACAAGCCAATACTCAACAAATACAAAATAACTTTTAGCCGATTCAGTAAGATAGGCATCTGTACTAAAAAAAAACAAATCAATCTTACTTGTAGGTGATGTATTATGGTAAAAGAGGTCGAGTCAATTTGCAAAAACAATATTTACTCCTACAATCGGGTATGTGATGCCACACACTACCTACAGTAATATCAAAAGACAGGGCAACATTTCCGAAACCTGTATTCAATGACCTCAGAATAATCTTTAGCCGATTCAATAAAATAGGCCCCCAAACTAGAAACCGAATCAGCCCAGGGTCTGTCCTCTTACCAAAAGTACCTCATCAATGTAGTGTTCCAACAAAACCAAACTATTCAAATCTTATACAACTCATTTTTTGTGAAATTCTGGTTATTTTCAGATCTACAATATCCCTTTCATAAGTACATTACCCTATTGAGTAGCGTTTTTAACAACTATAGCATCATTAACCATATATACAAACCATTTCCTTTAAAAACCACACCATCCTCTTTTCCATGCAACCATATGTTAAGATATCCTTCATACCTTGCAGTCCCCCTTTTTAAAAAAAAATAAAGGACAAATTTTTCCTCAAACAAACCAGTTTTCAGCCCATTTTACGAAAACCAGACTTATTACTTGCATCATTCAAAAAAACCTTGGTAGTTCTTAGTTTTACACGAGCCATTCACACTTCTTCTCATAACCAGGAAGAGCCAAGTTCCAAAACATGGTTATATATATATTTTTTATTATTATTTTTTATTTTTATTTACGGTTATTTTACAGCAACATACATCATTAGTCAAAGAGAATCTCAACTTCCCATCTGTCCCAAAGCAATCATACACTACCACTCACATTTTTTCCCCATAAACCATTAAGAATAGTTTCCGGAACAGGTTACTTATAAAGAAAAGTCTATTTATTGGTTTTTTCAAAGAAAAGCTTCACAGTATCTATTGACAGTCTTGAGAGCAAGAAAGATTTTTTGTTAACCTGTAGATTAGGAGACACAGAAGCCTCCACAATCTCCTTCCCATTCTTTTATGGCATGTTGAGCACACAGTAGTAAATAGCTTCTAACTCACACAGTTTTGAATGCACACACAAGTGAATACAAAGCACGATGCTAACTGAGTATGAGTACTCACCTTAAAGAGGCTTATATATTTGCTGATGCAAATCAGAAGAAGATACGCCACAGACTCGGACCGGCTTTCCACACTCGTGATCTCCCATATGGGCCATATTCTCAGGGATTGTCCCCAGGAAAAGATCTAGTTGTTCCAGACAAAGTCGCACCACACTCACTGTTGCAATCCCTTGCAAACCAAACCCTAGCACAGAGGCGGTGGCGTGTAGCAGGAAGCACGAAACAAAATGGAAAGAAGACTTTAAACGCTATTGAGTACTCTTATGTGTATACAGTAGAGATTTTTTAAAAGTTAGAATGCAAGGTCAAGTCATATAGTCCCAAGTTACACCATGGCAACCGAAAAAAAACACTTACGCGGTCGATACCTGGTCCGTAAACCATTACATGCTTATTGTACATCAAAACCCTACAATTAGCTTATGTCATATAGCTATCCACTAGGGTACAGTATTCATGCCCTGATCTTAACGGTGTGAGTTACATTACTTAGAGACAACAATTTTAGGTAATCATTTATTATTTCCAATTTTGTCTCGAAGTCATAAGGTGGATCTATAAAAGACAAATGACATTTTTACACAACCACGTCCATAGTATCAGTATGGAGTAACTTTTCCCGAGTTTTAAAATATCAGTTTATTTGCTCCTCATGTGTATCTATCCTATTATGGCTTACAGTCAAGAACTGGTTTTGCCATAGCAACAGCTCACCTTTATCAATCAGGTGAATCTACTCGAAGAGAAACTTTACTCCGTTATAAACTTCATCTATTCCCACAATTAGGAATCTCTGTTTCCCAAACTAAATGGATGGTGGACATATCAAGACCGAGTGACTCGTGTAACCCTTTGGGGTTGCGAGCATTTTAGGAACAATATCAGATTGGGGATGGTAATTGAGGCTCTGGGCCTAGGGCCACAGTATTATTACATAGAGCATTCACGGAAGCCAGGTTTTCTGAGCGGTTATACCTGCTAGTTGAATTCCTACCACCTCATAAGATTTTTTTGTATCGTAGTTATGGTCATCTACTAAGAGGATATTTTAACAGTACTCCACGCACCCGGGAGTATGGGGTAGTCTTGGCGACTCATATCTTACCTTTAGCTGAGCGTCCAAACACTTGTTTTTACTGCGTCAACTGCTTGTGTGATCATGTAATGGGCGGTTTAATAGAGATGTAGATGAAGGGATCCCAAAATACTTATCAGCCATGCTTCTTTTTGTCCAATTTAAGAGGTGAGTCAAGTGAAAGACCTCATGTAATTTTGTGAGTGTGTGGTTGCCCACCCATTTCCAGGCACCATATCCTATGAGGTAGTAGACCCCATAGAATAGGGGCCTACTACCATAGGAAGTGTTATATTTAAATGCAACATGCGATGTTGTAGCTCAAATTATTCTGTTTTAAGGAGACTTATTAAATTTTGTAAGTCAAACTTAAGGTAGGGCCAGTTGTGTTTTCTTAGGGAATTGTAGATGCACGCAACGAGGTCTTTTGTAGAAAACCCATTATTTATGAACTTGGTAATCAGAGTATTGATTTCTTCATATTCCATAAAACAATCAGATGAGGCATACATTATCAGAAACAACATTCCTAAACAAGTGTGTAGAGAATTCTTAACAAGTCTATTGCTTTTCCTTTTTGTAAATTCTGAGGATACAAGATTGAGCTTTTCTCTTTTCCAAAAAAAGCGAGTATAAAACTTTCCCAAATATGGGGTAAAAGCAAATTCAATATTCAGGAAATGCGTCCTGGAAATTACCCATTTATTCTGCCATAGAACTCTATCAGAGAATGTAGATTCAATATTAAGGCAAGGTGGATATATATTTTTAAGAGTAACCTCAAACATGGGATTGTTAAGGCTACATAGTTCATCCATAATTCTAAACGAATGTTCAAATCGTGTGAGTATCGAAGCACTAGCCGGATTATTTTAATAGAGCCACTGGTACTCGAAGTAACAAAGATAGAGATTACACATAACCGGAGAGCATGCAAATCCCATTGGGATTCCTAAAATTTGCTTTTAGTAGGTATCACCAACTTGGATGCAACAATTATTAAGTAGCCAGACAATATACTTATATAAATCTTCCTCTTTCAAGATGTAAGGTGTAGACTTATTGGATTTTTTTACCGATCCTTTATTCCTTTTTAGTGAGATGCATGTAAACCCTAGTTTTTTCTGTGAGAAAAGGAAATCTTTATAAGCTTAGATAAGGTATCCACAAGCCCATATGGTCCATTTAAGGGGATATTTTCATAACATTGAGTTATGTCTGCCGTAAAGATAGAGAAAATGTTTTCTGGGAGGTTGATAGCCACCTCAGCTGCATTCTTTATGACCCAAAAAGGGTAATAATCTATATTTATGAATTTTTTTAGATCTCTATGCTTGATGCCACAGATAGCTTCCATCTCAAGCAGAACAAAATTTAAGCAGTAGGTGATGTCATTCGTAATACATGGGAAAAGGCTATTGGATGCGTCAGAAATCCATCTAAATTTATGTTTATGATTCTTATAAGTTGGGAAGAGTGCAAGAATTTTCAAAGAGTTAGGACAATAACCAAGTCCTGATAGTTCATTGCTTAATAGTGTAGTTGTACCTAGCAGAGAGGTCTCCAGTTTAAGAAAATCGTTACTATTGAGTCTTGAATAGGCAGCCTCAAATGCTAATCTTTCACAAATAAAGGATGCAGTGTTTGAGGCTTTATCTAGGCCAATTATGAGCCATTTCTCTTAATTTTAGGCATAAGCCAGGTAGAATCAGTACTTAGCCATACTTGCGGCATAAGACTGATCTTTTTCCAGTAAATTTCTTTAAGCGTTGAGATAAGTTGGAACTTCCTCCTCCAGTTGGAGTTTAAAGGCCAAGTCGGCCAGGCATTCAAGTAGAGCCAATAGGGCAATCTGCGGATTTAGTGGAAAGGGAGGAATATGATTCAAGCCCTTACTTAAGAGGCTCCTTACTTGTGGATTAGAAATAATTTTCAAGTTAGAAGTACAAACATGTACTCCAAAGTTAGTGAAACTTTTACAAAATTTTTGAAATAGATGACAAGAGCAGATAGGAATCACTTTATTATGGAGAAATCATTTGAATAAAAAAGATTCTTGATAGGTGGTGAGTATTAACATTACCTCATTTAGTAACAGATTAGATCCAAAAATTTGTCCAAAACATTCTGAAAACATAGCCTGGGGAGTAAAAAAATCCAAAATCTTGCTAGTAAACAAGCAATGTGAGATTATCCTATTACATATTTCTTCCTTTGGAGGTAGGTGAAGTCTTCCACACGCATTCCTTTGTACCTGCACATTACATATCCAACAGGTTTCTGATTGTGGTAGGTTTCTCCCCCGTCCTCTAACATGACTTCTACCTCTCCCTCTCCCAAACACAGATTCACTCGAGGAGGGAGTTTGTAAGGTTTCCAGTTTCTGAAACCTTAAAGGTTGTATAAAGCTTAATCAAACTGATATGATTATTGAAAAAGCAATGTAGAATTGTTCGACCATGGAAAATATTGGTATTTCTGGAATCTTAAGCACAGCAAACCCCGGGCTAGAAATTTTCGGAATTGAATTCCGATAAAAACTAGCATAGTTATGACCCCTGGAAGTTTACACTGTGAATTGAGTAAAATAGAAAAATTGAAGGGTTACAGTAATCATTTAAGCATAGACTTTATTAAAGGTCTCCCAGATATTTACAAGATATTTACCAATTAAGCAAAAATAGGTCAAATTATAGCAAAATTGACATTTTAAAAGCTGGCAGGTAATGGGAGGGTCATCACTGACCTGCCAGGGACTCATTTAGCAGCAGGGGTCGTTTTTTGACTTGCTGGGGGCTGCTTGAATTTCAAGCAACTGCCTTTTTCAGCCGGTGAGAGCTTATGAGTGCCAGAAAACTATAAATAGGACCCCTAGCTTCACATTTTACACAGACTCGAAGCCTTGCTACTCTCTCTCTCATCTAGAGAGAACACTACACAGAAATCATTAGAGTTTAATATCTAATTGATTAACCCTAACGGTAATTAACCTAATCCTTCTTAATTAGTAAGGTTAGATTAAGATAAATGGTTAATTAATCAAAGATTAGGCCTATGCATGCTCCTCAAACCTATCTTAATTAATTAATCTCTGCTGATTATTATAATTAAGCTTAGTAATACTAAGCTGATTATTTATCCTATCATATTAAGGCGGAAATTAGCCAAATTAACCATGAATTAATGGTAAAAATATTAATTAGGATTAGATTAAATTGAATTATTTATTAGAGATGCATTAAATAGTTATTAATCTAGGAAAATTATCCTATAATTTTTTGAGAAGTTTTCCTAATTAATTAGGCATAATTACTCTGTTTTTTTGAACAATTTTAATAGGGGAAATTAGTAAATGAATTTCACATGAGGTGATATAATTATCAGTGGTTAATTAGATGTTTAAGAACCCTTGATAATTAGGAGAAGCTCAGAAACTTAATTTAGCTAATTAAGTTAGCAGAAATACCCTGTTTTTTGAGTAATTTAAATAGGAGAAATTAGTAAAATGATTTCAAATGTTGTGATATATTTATCAGGGGTTAATTAGGTGTTCAAAAATCTGTGATAATTAGGGAAAGCTCAGAAACTTAATCTAGCTAATTAAGTTATAGAAATACCCTGGTTTTTGAACAATTTAAACAGGGGAAATTAGTAAATAAAATTTAAATGCTATGATATATTTATCAGTGGTTAATTAGGTGTTTAAAAATCCGTGATAATTAGGAGAAGCAATGAAACTTAATCTAGCTAATTAAGTTAGAAGAAATACCTTGTTTTTTGAACAATTTAAATAGGAAAAATTCATAAATAGATTTCAAATGCTATGATATAATTATCAGGGGTTAATTATATGTAAATCAACCTGTGATAATTAGGAGAATCTCAGAAAATTAATCTAGCTAATTTCTTTAACAAAAATACTCTGTTTTATGAGAAATTTGAATAGGGGAAATTAGTAAATGAGATTCAAATGCTATGATATAATTATGAGTTGTTAACTAAGTGTTTAAAAACCCATGATAATTAGGAGAATCTCAGAAAATTAGTCTAGCTAATTACTTTGATAGAAATACCCTGTTTTTTGAACAATTTAAATAGGGGAAATTAGTAAATAGATTTTAAATGCTATGATATAATTATCAGGGGTTAACTAGGTGTAACTAAAACCTGTAATAATTAGGAGAACCTCAGAAAAATAATCTAGCTAATTTGTTTAGCAGAAATACTCTGTTTTTTGAGAAATTTAAATAGGGGAAATTAGTAAATTGAATTCAATTACTTTGATATATTTATCAGTGGTTAATGTGGTATTAAGGAACCTGTGATAATTAGAATAAGCTCAGATAATTAATCTAGCTAATTACTTAGATAGAATTACTCTGTTTTTTGAGAAATTTAAATGGGGGAAATTAGTAAATTGATTTCAATTGCTGTGATATAATTCTAAGTGCTTCATTGGGTATTAAAAAACCCTTGATAATTAGGAGAAGCTCAGATAATTAGTTTAACTAATTATCTTAGTGGAATTACGCTATTTTTAGCTAAAAACTAAAGAGGGAAATTAGTAAATCATGTTATATGATTACATCCTATTTATCAGAGCTATATTATAGGGTAAAGAGGCCGTGATAACTATGCCAAGGTCAAAAAAGTAGTATAGATATTTATCTAAGTCAAATTACACTATTTTTAGCTAAAAACTAAAGAAGGAAATTAGTAAATCATGCTATATGATTACATGCGATTTATCAGAGCTATATTATAGGGTAAATATGCCGTGATAATTATTTCAAGGTTAGAAAAGAAGTATAGATATTTATATAGGTCAAATTACACTATTTTTAGCTAAAAACTAAAGAGGGAAAATAGTAAATCATGCTATATAATTACATGCTATTTCTCAGAGCTGTATTATAGGGTAAAGAGGCCGTGATGATTATGCCAAGGTTAAAAAAGTAGTATAGATATTTATTTACGTCAAAATATACTACTTTTTGTGGAAATTTCAAGGGGGAAATTAGTAAATCATGCTATATGATTACATTCTATTTATTTCAGTTAGCTTACATAATGAAAAGTCCGTGATAAATATTTCAAGGTTAAAAAAGTAGTATAAGTATTTATTTAAGTCAAATTATCCTAATTTTAGCTGAAAATTGAAGATGGAAATTATATAACTAAGTTGAAAAATAATAAGATAATTACCAGAGGTCAAAAATATCCTTATCTACTTGCGGTAATTATACCATATTTACTTAGTGAGGTTATGAAATTATAATTGACCAAAAGTCCCATTTTGAGCAAATGATTAATTAAAATAAATAGACTTTGTGGTTAAAAGTTTTTAGGAAAATTATAGTTAGTGTAAAACTATGATATCAAGTTAAGGAAATGAAATCTTTAAGAGAAATTAAATACAATAAATATTGAGCCTAAAATAAGTAGATTATTAGCTTAAAAGTTGATGGGAAAATTAGGAAAAAGATATAGAAAATTATAAGAAAGTTAGGAGAGCTTAGAAAACCCTTAGGGAAGCGGTGGAAAAAGTTATCATGCATATATAGACAAATAAGAAATTACTAAGTCAAAAATTTATCAATTAAAACTATAAATTTAACCTTGGATAGGTTACGGTTGAATACAAAGGTTAAGTCTAGATTTTGAATTATTTACCTAATGATTAGACGTCCTTTTTATAAGGATAAGAAGTTATGGCACCAAAAAGAACCCGAGCAAATCCTACATCTGATGATGAGGAAGTAGCTCCAAAACAAACTAGAGCGTCGCACGACGATGAAGCCGGGCCTAGTAGTACGCCTACGGAGAAGAGTCTTCAGGCGCCAACGCAGTAGCAGATGGCCAATCAATCCCAGGTGGGTGTCCCATTGTTCAATTAAGTCTTTAATTAGTTTAAGTTATTTTATAAGTTAGCATTGCATACATAAGAAGGATAAATTGGCTGAAAACAGAAGGTAACTTCCAACGTGCATTTGTTTATAATATAGGAAAGAATTGTTTGGGTTAAAACTGGTTGAATTAGGAAAGATATGTTTGATCATCCTTAAGACAGCTTGTCTCAAGACACCTCCGACTCCTTGTTATAAATTGATGATAATGATTGGCTTTCTAGCCACGGATAAGTCGGTTACCCCCATGAACGATGAGTTTCTACTCCGTGTCATGTCTTAATGTTTCTACATAAGTTAGGATACCGTTTTTTTAATCCTAGGGGAGCCGCCCGGTTGTATGGGCAACTGGTTTGGTGTATGGGCACCCGGAACCTTGGGTGGGGGTTTATCCACTCCGGATTTGAATAAGGAATGGGTGCCGTTTTTTCACCCTTAGGTGGTCTTGAGACAAGACGAGTACTAGTCATGGTTATTATGGATAATGTTTTGATTGACAGTACCCTGTCTTAAGTTTAAAGATGTCTGTTTTCTAAAAGAATGCTTTCAATGCTGTCTTCAAGGAATTACTGTGATGGAACGTTAAAAGAGACCATTATTTTAAAGATTAAAACAATGTAATAATAAGATAAATGAATCTTGTGTGAGTGCGGGGTGGTAAGTGGGGATTGACTAAGGTTGTCAATCATGGAAGGGTGGACCTGATTAGTCAGGTAACTATCCATTCCCACGCACTAAAACGTTTTAGAAACTTCTCACGTGGAAGAGAAATCCACCAACGGCTGTGCCCTCACATATGTTAGGGGAAAAAAAGCGTTGGCTAAGGAAACCATAATCTGAATGATGAAGTTATAGGGCCGGAATAAGAATTTTTTTGGTAGTCCGTTTGAATACATTGTCCCGTTTCCGCTGCAAGACAAGACTAGGTCTGCTTCTAAGGCTATAGACCCAAGCCATTGTCAATGGTAAAGGTTTATTCCTTGGATTTTTTTTCTTGTTTAGAGACTCCGATTTTTATAAGGCCTAGAGACCTGTCAAGGATCCCATCCCGATCTCGGTATAGGCAGGTTGGGGACCTTACAGAGTTAAGAAAGAGGTGTATGAAGCCGCCGGAGAGACAAGAGTGTTAGGTCATTTGAACACTTGAGATTCATCATCTTCAATATTAGGCTTGAATTTCCCAACCATACTTTTGATTCCTTTAAAGCCGCTATAAGTGGTTAGCAGAGTACCACACCCTTCAGAACCAAGCTTGTAGACATGTAGTAGCGTTAGTGTGTATACGGGCTTCACTAGGGGCACTTTTCTCCCACTGGGTTTTTCCCCCTAGACATCCGGTGTGAAAGGACACCTTATCTCTTAGGGTTTTATATAAGCATTGTAGCTCTGAGTTTGTATACACTATTATTCTAATACAGAGAGAGAGAGAGACTACAGAGATCTCGTACGCAAGCTCTGTGTCTTCTCCTTCTCCATCTTCTTCCTACTCTGAGTTGCTGTCTTCCTTCTGTTTCCTGTTTCATCATCTTCAACAATTGGTATCAGAGCTTGGTGATTTCCAGAGCCTCTACTTGCGTTTTCGCGTCCGCGCGCGCAATCGCAGTTTTCAGGCACTTTTCGAAAAATTTTCTTGTGGGAGCATCCTCGACGTTCCGGGAGTATTCTGAGCAGGTGACCTGTGACCTGGGGTTTTACCCCCCTTTCGAAGCCGTTCGAGCCCTCAAAATTTTGTTCTGAGCAGCGTAGCAGAAGTTACTTTTCGGAGACGTTTAGATCAAGAGGGTGTGCTTTTTGACAGATTTTCTTCAAGTAAACAGTTCTTTTGGGAAGCAGCTTGTCTTAGCTTTGTGCTGATATTTTGTGTAGAGTTTTTCTTTCATTGGAGAGGAGATTTGTGAATATCTTGGAGGTTCTTTTGCTCTCTTGTGTGCATCCACAGTATGGCTCAATCTACGGAGAAAGAGATTTTTGGTGCATTTACATCCGAAGACAAATTGGATGGTACCAACTATTCTCTTTGGTCTTTTATGGCCAAAAATGTTTTGGTTGGTAAAGGATTGTGGGATTATGTATCTGGAGATGAAGTTCGTCCACGTAGCATTGCACCTGCCACGCCTGGTCGTGGTGCAGCTGTTGGTGTAGGACCCTCACAAGTCACTCCAGAGCAAAAGAGATGGGATACTAAAGATGCACAAGCTATGGCTGTGATTGCCTTAACCATAAAGAGGACAATCACAGCACATATCAGATCTTGCAAAACTTCTGAGGATGCTTGGAACACTCTGCAAGCTATGTTTGGAGGAAGAAACGCTGCCTGAATAGAGTTTTTGAAGAAACAACTTGACAAAATACAGATGGACGAAGGTGATGATATTGTCGAGCATCTTACAAAAATCAGGGATCTTAAAGAGCAATTGCTTAGCATTGATGAAGTGACTCTAGAGAAGGACTTGGTTTCCAAAACACTCAATTCACTACCACCATCTTATTTGACTTTTCAGACTTCTTTGACTCTGTCTTTGCGAGCTAATCCTGAGCCTCTTCATTTTGAAGAGTTAGTGGCTTTGCTATTGCACGAGGATCAATCATGTAAGAACAAGTCTTTACAGGTGGATGGTATGGATCATGCTCTTGTTGTACAGAACAAAAACAAGGGTAAAGAGAGTGCTCATTACTCTAAGTCTAGTGCAGGACAATCTTCAGAGAAGTCTAAAGGTGATTCCGACAAGTCCAAGAAGAAAGGTAAATGTCACTACTGCAAGAAACCTGGTCACTACATTAGTGAGTGTAAAAAGCGAATTGCTAAAGAAAAGAAGAAAGAGTCAAGTGTGGTTGTTTCAGCTTCTGGTGATTCTTCTACAGCTAAAGAAGAGTCTGCAAACTTTGTGCAGGATTCTTATGCTTTTGTAGTATGTTCAGATTTTTCTGCTTATAATGTTGACAAGACACAAATGATTTGGTACTTTGATAGTGGTGCATCCAGGCATATTACTTCAAGGAAGGATTTGTTTTGTTCATTGGATGCAGCTCTAGCAGGAAAGAAGGTGACATGTGCAAATAATGCTTCTTATCCAATCAAAGGCGTTGGTAAGATTTTGATTACCATTTCAGATGGTTCAGATTTATGCTTGTCAGATGTCTTATATGTTCCAGGGATCAAGAAGAATTTGTTGTCTGTATCCTCTCTTGCAAAAAATGGTCTTCGGGTCATTTTTGAGGATGACAGATGTGTTGTACGAGATCGAGAGAATGGTTATTCTCTTATCACTACAGGTACGCTGGAAAATGGACTATTTGTGCTAGATCGTTATGAAAAGCAGATTCAGGTATGTATTGCAGAAACAAAGACTCAGGCAATGCAGGATGCTGAGTTGTGGCATGCTAGATTCGGGCATGTTAGTTGTGGTAGTTTGATGACTTTACAACGTCATAATATGGTGCATGATTTGTCTTTATTGGAGATGCCACCAAGACATGTATGTGAAGGTTGCGTTCTTGGAAAGATGCACAGATTTTCATTTTCGCAGGATGGTTCAGTTAGAGGGACGCGAAAGTTGCAGCTTGTACACAGTGATGTATGTGGTCCTATGAGGACGCCATCTATAGGAAACAGCCTTTATTTTGTGACCTTCATTGATGACTTTTCCAGGTTTTGTTGGGTGTATCCACTCAAAGCAAAGTCAGATGTGTTTGCAGTTTTTCAACATTATGTCGCCATGGTTGAAAATGAAACAGGTTGCAAAGTACAGACTCTTCGTACTGATCGAGGAGGTGAATACATGTCAGGTGCATTTAAGGATTTTTTGGGAAAGAAAGGCATTAAACACCAATGCACTATGCCATACACACCACAACAGAATGGTGTTGCAGAAAGGAAGAACAGGTCTTTAATGGAGATGGCTAGATGTATGCTCAAGGCTAAGAGTTTGCCTCATAAGCTATGGATGGAGGCAGTTGCTTGTGCAGCACATGTTTTGAACAGGTGTCCTACTCGTTCCTTGAAGACCATTACTCCATATGAAGCTTGGTATGACAGAAAACCTTCAGTCAGTTATCTTCGTGTTTTTGGTTGTCTTGCTTATGCTCACATCCCTCAGCAGTTACGTGGGAAGCTTGATGATAAGGCAATCAAATGTATATTTGTGGGGTACAGTAGTGGAAGTAAAGGTTATAGACTTTACAATCCTGCTACAAACAAGATTTTTGAAAGTCGTGATGTAATTTTTGCAGAAACTACTGCTCAACCTATGGTTGCTTTTGATGTACCGCATATGCAGACACATGATGTATTTGAAAGTTTGCTTCCTTCTTTTGTGGAGAATCAAGAATCACAACAGGTTGATAATCTTGATCAATCTTTTGATCAGCATGTGACACCTCATGATGTAGAGAAAATTGTGCGTGAAGAGCAAGAAGTTCTCAGGGAAGAAAGAACCTTGCCTAAATGGGTTCAGAAAACTTTGCAGGATAGCAAGTTGGATGCACCGTTGCCACGAAAAACACGTGTTGGTACTACTTTTGGCACAGAGCAAGTAGATTTGGCTTGCTTTAGCACTCTTTGTGATGTAGATGAGCCTGATTCATTTGAACAAGCTTTAGAGTGTGTTCAGTGGAAAGATGCTATGCAGCAAGAAATTGATTCTATTCATAAGAATCATACATGGGATCTAGTGGACTTGCCTACAGGTAAAAAGCCTATTTGGTACAAAGTGGATTTTTAAGGTAAAAAGGAAACAAGATGGTACTGTTGACAGGTACAAAGCAAGGCTTGTGGCAAAAGGCTATGCGCAACAGAAAGGCATAGATTATGATGAAACCTTTGCTCCTACTTCTCGGGCGTCCACAGTTAGATCACTAGTTGCAATTGCTGCTCATCATGGTTGGAAAGTGCATCAGTTGGATATCAAAACTGCTTTTTTGAATGGTGATTTGCAGGAAGAAGTTTATGTAAGTCAACCAAGTGGTTTTGTTGTAAAAGGTCAAGGGAAAAAGATATGTAGATTGCGTAAAGCTTTGTATGGTCTCAAACAGGCTCCAAGAGCATGGTATGAGAAGATACATACTTATTTGATTGGCCAGGGATTTCAGAATAGTCCAACAGAAAGTACTTTGTATGTCAAAAAGAGAGATGGAGTTATTATTATGCTAACACTTTATGTGGATGATATGCTTCTTACAGGCAATACTGCAGATGAAATTGAAGCGTTTAAAGATTCTTTGAGAAAAACCTTTGAGATGTCTGATCTTGGTTTGCTACATTATTACTTGGGTATTCAGTTTGTGCAATCAGAGGATGGCATATACACGTTGCAGGCAAAATATTTGCATAAAATTTTGGACAAGTTTGGTATGCAAAATTGTAAACCAATCTCTACACCCGTAGAAATTGGATCAAAGTTGAGCATGCACGATGCTGGAGAACCTTTTGATGTACATACTTATGCAGTAGCGGTTGGTTGCTTGATATATTTGGCAGGCAACACTCGTCCAGACATTCAATTTGGGGTTTCACAAGCAAGCAGATTTATGCACAGCCCAGGTATGCATCATTGGCAGGCTGTGAAGCGCATACTTCGTTACCTTTCAGGTACCCCTAATCTTGCCATGTTCTTTCCAAGGGGGGATATGTATGGAAAGCACAGTTCTATGCAGCTTCTTGGTTACAGCGATTTAGATTGGGCTGGTGATTTTGACACACGAAATTCCACAAGTGGCAATTGTTTTTTCTTGGGAAATGCATGTATATCTTGGCTAATCAAGAAGCAACCCACAGTGGCTACATCAACTTGTGAAGCTGAGTACAGGGCAGCTTTCATGGCAACAGTTGATTGTGTATGGATACGCAGGTTATTGGCAGATCTTTGTGAGTGTCAACAGGCACCCACTACCATTTTCACTGACAGTCAGAGTGCTATGGCAGTTGCAAGGAATCCAGTATTTCATGCAAGAACAAAGCACATAGAGGTTCACTACCACTATGTCAGGGAAAGGCTACATGCAGGGGAGATCACACTAACTTACTGTCCTACACAGGATAACATTGTAGATCTATTTACGAAGGTGTTATCACGAGAAAAGTTTGAAGCTTTCCGAAAAGCTTTGGGCTTACTCTCATACACATGATGATCTGCTACCTTGTACGGATTCACACTATCACTACAGGGGGGATTTGTAGACATGTAGTAGTGTTAGTGTGTATACGCGCTTCACCAGGAGCACTTTTCTCCCACTGGGTTTTTCCCCCTGGACATCCGGTGTGAAAGGACACCTTATCTCTTAGGGTTTCATATAAGCTTTGTAGCTCTGAGTTTGTATACACTATTATTCTAATACAGAGAGAGATACTACAGAGATCTCGTACGCAAGCTCTGTGTCTTCTCCTTCTCCATCTTCTTCCTACTCTGAGTTGTTGTCTTCCTTCTGTTTCCTGTTTCATCATCTTCAACAAAGCTCTTTAAGAGTGTTGCACATAATTGATCTGTACTGAATAAAGGCGATTTGGGGTAAGACCAGTTCTTTGGCTTGACCACCAAGCCATGAGCAAAAGAGGGAAAGGTGAAATTCTTCTGCTTTGTCAAGAAAGATACTAGGCAAATTGTTGAGGGCATACCAAATAGCATGGTCAAACCAAATGATGCTTGATTCACAAGCAGCTTTGGGGTCTAAAAATCTTCAACAAGCACACTTAAGGTAAGATTTGAACACATTCCACATTGTCTCAGTGTAGTAATCAGCATTACTTTTACTAAAGGTCATCACACCTTTGGTTCTTTCATATAAACGTGTATTCGAACTACATTTTTTTTCATCAAGGAAACTCATATTGAATGGAGCTTTAATCAGATCCCCTTTATCTAGGAGTTGGATCCCTTTAAGAACTTTAAGTTTGCATTCTTCAATAGTAGCAGGGGCCATGTTGGCGAGGAAGACCCAAGTTCCCATAGAAATGGGTGCAAGAAACCCTTTATTTGGTAACATCCACAGCCTTTGCTCTACCCCCAAGGATTCTACTTCAATCTGTCGTGATGGTAAGAAAGGAAAGGCCCTAGAGACTTTCGGTACCATATCCAAAAGCGAAGCTTCACTGAGTGAACATAGGTCCTTCTGAAATTCTTTTACAGATTCTAAAGCAGCTGCATCTCTGCAAAAGAGGCTATTAGGTGGAGGGACAATAGGTGTAGAGGGAGCCGTAACAAAGATGGGACTAAGTCCGCAAAATTTTCTAAGAAGATTGGATAGTTCAGAGCCTTTAGAAGAGAATGATGCCAAGTCCTAAATATGGGCTTTGGAAAACCAACCAAATTAGAAGAAAATTCCATCAGAAGATTGATACCATATGATTTATTCTTAACTAGGAGAGCTAGAACTTTTACCCATAGGTCAAATGAAACAAGCTGGACAAGAGACAAACTAGACCGCTAGGTCAACAACACAACATAACTCAAGTTTCGTACCAAAGTCTTATCTTTTGCGAGTTATGAAATGTTGGGATTATGGCTATAAATGTCATTTGTAATGAGTAGTTATTCTAGTTTCAGAAGCCGGGGTGCAA
Organism: Adiantum capillus-veneris; assembly: GCF_014529385.1. NCBI lineage: Eukaryota > Viridiplantae > Streptophyta > Polypodiopsida > Polypodiales > Pteridaceae > Adiantum > Adiantum capillus-veneris. Next base: position 5,458,734 of record NC_140933.1, on the reverse strand, counting down.
TGGCACTTCCAGATTGTAAATACAAAGCCATTTGACCCTTTCAACCCCATTTTTGGTTAAACCTAAGGTAGAATTAGTATATAAGGTACCTAGGTCATTTTGTAAAAAGACTTTTATCATAATCAAAACTTAGCGCTGCTGTCTACGGTGTGTGAGAGAGAAAGAGAGTGAGCGTGAGCTTCATCCTCTCGCTACGCCCGGCTCGCTCAACACATTGGAGATCCGACTGTACCATTGTTGTAGGCTCGAGGAGAGCTACGCGACAACGCCAAGCATTCCACGTGAGAAGAAGCGCACGCGCCAACGCATCTACAAGCTATTTGTGGCCGTAAGTGTATCAAACGATGTCTATTTTTTGCGTGCTAGTAGTCTATAGAATCGTGGAGACATAAGCTACGCATAGGTACTCATAAATTTCAGTTTCGGACACTTTCAAAATTCAGCTCTGTCATCCTACGTGTTTTCAGCAGATGGGTTTAGAGTGAGGGTTTTGAGTGTAGAAGCTAGGGGCAGGTGTATCCTAGTGAGGGGATGGTGTTCCTTAAGTTTCGTATGAATCTGGCATGATTAGGTGAGTTACCTTTTGTATGTGTGTATGTGGCTAGGTGGTGTAGTTGAGAGCAGTGAGTCTTGATTGTGGTATAGTTGGCCTTCCAGAGTGTTGTATGTGTAGGATGGTCTCATCCTGACAAGCTAAAGAGATTTCCTCCGTGTGCCTATCGTGTCACACGGTAGGCACAGATGACACGATAGGCACATGGAGGAAATCTCTTTAGCTTGTCAGGCTGAGACCATCCTACACATACAACACTCTGGAAGGCCAACTATACCACAATCAAGAACCTCACTGCTCTCAACTACACCACCTAGCCACATTCACACATACGAAAGGTAACTCACCTAATCATGCCAGATTCGTACGAAACTTAAGGAACACCATCCCCTCACTAGGATACACCTGCCCCTAAGCTTCTACACTCAAAACCCTCATTTTAAACCCATCTGCAGAAAACGCGTAGGATGACAGAGCTGAATTTTGAAAGTGCTCGAAACTGAAATTTATGAGTACGTATGCGTAGCTTATGTCGCCACGATTCTATAGACTACTAGCACGCAAAAAACATACATCGTTTGATACACTTACGGCCACAAATAGCTCGTAGATGCGTTGGCGTGTGCGCTTCTTCTCACGTGGAATGCTTGGCGTTGTCGCGTAGCTCTCCTCAAGCCTACAACAATGGTACAGTCGGATCTCCAATGTGTTGAGCGAGCCGGGCGTAGCGAGAGGATGAAGCTCACGCTCACTCTCTTTCTCTCTCACACACCGTAGACAACAGCGCTAAGTTTTGATTATGATAAAAGTCTTTTTACAAAATGACCTAGGTACCTTATATACTAAGGCTACCTTAGGTTTAACCAAAAATGGGGTTGAAAGGGTCAAATGGCTTTGTATTTACAATCTGGAAGTGCCATTGCACCCCGGCTTCTGAAACTAGAATAACTACTCATTACAAATGACATTTATAGCCATAATCCGTAGCATTTCATAACTCGCAAAAGATAAGACTTTGGAACGAAACTTGAGTTATGTTGTGTTGTTGACCCAGCGGTCAACATTCCCGCCTTCCGCATTCATGTCGCCCCCGACATGACCTGATTGTCGATGGCGATGTGGTCTTTGCTGTCATTTTGTTGTTGTAAAGAAAGTATAGACTATAGCCTTTGCAGTAGCTTGTCTTGTTCGTCCAATCCGATGTACATAGTCTTCACATGATTTAGGAAAATCATAATTGATGACGAACTTTATGTCTTTCACATCCACGCTCCGAGCTGCAGCATCTGTTTCAGTCATGATAGGTCTACTGCCAGATCTAAATTCAAAAAGAACCCAATGTCGTTGAACTTGACTCTTATCATCATGGATAGAGAAAGCTCCATCCATCATTTGCTCCAGCAAATCTGTGAATTCGGAGTATTTGTGATTCTCAGAAACAACTTCTACAATATGTAGAACTGAGTGATTGGCTTTCTGATCTTGTGAGCCAATGACAACTTTGTAAGGATTTTGTAGAAATTGTATGGCTAAACCCTTAACCTCTTTAGGCCAAGTTGCACTCCAATGCAAAGTCTGTCTGTCAGGCCGAATCAGGGACTTAATTATGCTAATTTGAGGTTCAAAACCCTGTCGAGCATTCAATGCGCATTATCAAGGACAGGCTTTTGAGATCCTCTGATTACCCTTATGTCTGCTCTTTGTCATTGAGGACTTCTTTGTTCTTGAGTTGTTTTGTGTTGTTGACCCAGCGTTGTCATTGTAGGCCATTCTTCGACTCACCATTGAAGAGAAGTATGCTATGATCTGAAATTGGTGCTCCAATTCATTTGTCAATTGATTTGAGTAGCATTTCCTTATTGTTGATGTAGAAGGAATATGTACAAGAGGATGGTGATAGGTGCCTTTAGATTAGGGTCTAAAACCTGGATGACCAAAGGGAAAAAACCCAGTGGGAAAAAAATGCCTTTGGTATACGCTCTTATTGGAGTTGAGCAGTTGAACGTGAAGTACATGTTTATGAAAGGTGAGTGCTTGGGTGAAACACGGAAAGAGTGCCTGATGCAAGTGCCAATTATGGGACACTCTATATGCATATGAGAAATTTGTCAACAAAAGCATGCAATGTGAAAGAAGGAAATGATGAGTGTTTCGAGGAATAAATGTAGCACATGTGACATCAAAAGATGTCTCAATAGCTTCCACCTTTCCAAGAAGGTTTTTCAATGTAGAAGTTTCTCCACTCGTATCTCATTGTGCTCAGTACGTGAGTGTCTTTTGGACCTTGTCCTTCACTTCACCAGACTTAAGTACTTAGACTTCGACTCTTTTGCTCACCTATACCAGCATGAGCGACACAACGTAAATATGCTCAACTCTTCCAGCTTGAGCAGTACCTAGAATAGCTAAGACGCTTAGACCACAGAGAATATTACTTGAAGCTTTGGGACTAACACCTCGCTCATTTTGTGGCTTAGCTACTCGACTCTGACTTGTATGACTTGTCGGTTGCATGTTGACACTGCTTTGTGACAAGTTCTTCGGCTGTTGTAGTGGCTGCTGCTGAGACATACTTCGTGAAGTTTCATCTTTTTCCTGTACCTTCTTCTCTTTGTAGTGCTCAGGCCTCTCGTCAGTCTTTTCTTCATATGGATTATGGATTTTTTTTATTTTTTCTTAATAATAAACAAAGAAAATCTTAAAACAACTAAACAAAAAAAAAATCATTCAAATAGAAATCTAAATGCTATGTACACTATACACATGTCCCTAGGGGCTCATATATGGATTTTGTCCCCATTCTCCTCTGTAACACTACTATGAGGGCATATACTCTAAATTTTGTCAAAAAATTATCACAATAAAACGCAAAAATTCAATGCATCTCACAAAACATTGCCCTCTAATAGTCATAATGTTAGGTCCGCATTCAGAATGCCTCCCCCCTTCCTATTTGGCGTCATCCTTTACGACAGGGTATCGCAAAGGGTATGTGTTGTGCTTGGGCAATTAAAAGTTGTGCCTATGCAGGCCTTGTAATGTAGCCCTATTATGCATACACAGTCAATGCATGGAAAAGATTTATGTTGTGCAAGATGTGGGTATAAGCAATTTGCTTATTGGCATTTGTTGGCGAGGCTTCCTATTCTAAGCAATGCAATGGTCTTTGAAGCTCCTGTATCGTTGCTTGATTGAAGCGACTTGCTCTCTTCTAACTGTACTGTAATCGTAGGAAGAATTGTAAGAATTCAAGCGGCGATGCACTGACAGCAGTTTTGTTGTTCGTCTTTGGGACCCATTTCTTTGCGATTATTGGTTGTTTTGTTGCTGATGCTTGTTTGGGAACCCATACTAGCCCGTGCTTCGTCTGTGTTTGAAGAGACTTCTTTGGGATCCACCTTTTTGTTGTGTGAGTCAACAGTGGTCTTTGCTTCAGCCCTTGTACGCTTGGTTGGTGACGGGATTCAGGCTTTGAAAGTTGATAATGTGGTTGTTTTGGAATCCAAATGAGTTCCTGACTTTTTTGTGCTTGAATCAACTTCTTTGGAGCCCATACCTGAGTTGTGAAAGCTTGCGACTTTGTGATATTCTTACCCGTTCGTGCACGCTTTCCTTGTTTCTATTTTGGTGTTGGATCTTCTGATTTGTCATTAGAAATCTTTGTCTTCTTGATCCATATCTGTTTTTGGCCGATCTGGCTTTTTGGTATCCAGATTTGTCGAGCTTTTTGGCTTTGACTTGTTGTCGTGTTCTTTTGACCTGTCATGGTTGTTGTTGTTGGGTTGGTGATAGTGATGGCCTGAGTTGATGATCGGGGATGTCATAAGATTCATCACTATCGCTACTATCCTCAGTAAGGTTGACTTTTTGTACTTTCCCTTGATTTTTTGGATGCTAGTGGAAAGTTACTGTCTGTTTACTCGTGGGTGTTAGTTTCTTGGAGGACTTTTCTAGCCCATTGATTAGAGCATTGTTAGCTCGTTGCTCTGGTCGTATTCCTCCTAGCTGAGTCTTTGCATCTTTATTAGGATCCATGTATGAGGATGATTGTGGTGGCTGTGTCTTCACGGAGGACTTTGGAATCCACTTTTGATGCACTTTATTCGTGTAGTGATGACATTGATTCCCGGGTGATTCCCGGGTCGTTGATCTTCTTGAAGCTCAAAGTGTTCTACAGAGTCATAGAACTCGTCGTCTTCTTCATCTTTTGATTCTCTCACATTTCTTTGTTTGCTCCTTATTTCGAGAGATTGTTGATGACTGGTTCTCTTCGTTTTCCTGGATTACACTTACTGCAAAATACGGAACGACATCATAGCCATTTTCATCACAAAACTTTGTTGTGGGAGCATCCTCCACGGCACACACGTCCAAAGTAGCCAAGATGTGTTCCCATCCAAAAGGCTCTAACTCTTCTTCAGGAAATGGTTCTGGGATATAGTCCATATCCTCTATAACCCGCTCTAGGATACATTACTCACGTTTCAAGCTACCACATTGTGAAGCTCCACACATCCACAGTTCTTTAGGCTTACCTAACCAAGCTGGAAGTTCTGATCCTGCTACTGTGGCGGAATCAAACTCCTCAATCGGTGTTCTCGTCACATCCCTATAGCTATGGTCCCTCAAGTTTATCTTTGTAATGGTTTCCATATGTCTCAGGTACATATGGTCATAACCCCAATCTTGGACCATTTTCAATTGTCGCATGAATGGTCTTCCCAGAATGATGTCATAGTTGTTCTTCTTGCCAAAGTCAACAACAGCAAAAGTGTGTTCATATTCACTGCCACAAGAAGTAACAAGTACTTTTTCTAGCAGTCCTATGGGATTTTCCTTGTGTCCGTCTGCAAGCTGCAAGGTCATTCGTGTGGATATCAAGGCAGGTTTTCCCCATTTTTTTCAAACCTCTTTGGTTGCAATGGCCACACCAGCTCCACTGTCAAGGATTGCCATGGTTTTTACACCATTGAATTTCAGAGGAAGGGTGGTGTTTCCATCTTCTCCCTTGTAATACTCGCCTACCTTGTTTAATGGCACTGGCCTAGTATTTAGTTGAGGCATTTCAAGATCTTTGATGCCTTCCTCGATTCGAATCATTGGGATTTTCACACCAAATTTCTCTAGACATTTATCCACATTAGCCCACATGTTTGGTCTTATTCTGAGCAACTTGGCTAACATTATTGTACAAGTGACTGGGGTAGATAGAATATCTACTAGCCCCTTTGAATCAATGGCATTGTTGGGAGACTTATTACGTGATGGGACTGCAACCACATCTGACTTGGTTTCGTACTCTCCCATGTAGGACGGTAGTGTTCTTAGCGAATGGGGTTGACTATCCATAGATTGTACAGATCCTTTGTTGCCCCACGACGATTGAACGTCTAGATTCATTTGAGATCCAGTCTCAAATTCCTCTATTGGTGGTAGAAACACTCCTCGTTCATCACCAGTCTTGTCTACTCGTCTTCTTAGGTCATCGGCTTTATTGGCCTCTCTGACTTGTTTCCATAATTCGTCAAGACCATCTATCTCTTTACAATCCTCAGGTATAGTGTGGTGAAATCCCTCGGAAGAGTTATCCATGGTATTCAGTACTATCCTTCGTTCTAATGCTAGGTCTAGAGTTTTGGTCTATGCTCATGACTAGAATCTGGCTCTTTTAGTTCCTGGTTTGGTGGGATTACTTGTGTAGGCATGACACGGATCACATCCTCAGGTTTTGCAACTGGTGGTTCTAGTAAATCTTGGGCTATTTGAATCATTTTCTTGCACATTTCAAACCTTTGCTTTTCTAGTTCCGCATAGGGATATGTCATCCACCTGTGTTCTTGGGTTTGGTTGTTTTTGAGCCTCACATCATAGGCTTTCAAGAGGGCATCTAATGTCTCATTAGCCTTCTCTACCAACATAGATCCTCCTGACCTAGCACTTCTCGGTTTTTCATCCGTGGATGGTTCTTCTAGAGGTTTAACCATCTGTGTAAGAGAAGGTGCCTCCTTTTCTTCATGTTGTTTTATCTTCTCCTCAGCTTCAGTAAGCTTCTCAGCTAGGGATTTTTTCTCTCGTTCCCTGCGTGCTTTCATCCTAGTCTTTCTAGCTTTCCAACTATTTCGTTTGCTCTTGGTTTTCTGACTAGGTGCGTCTGTCTTTGGTCCATCATCTGTCTTTGGACTCGTGTCACTTTCTGTGTTCTTTGTCTCTGGATTCTCATCAGCTTTCTTTTGAGCTTTTGCTCTTGTAACTACTTGAACTGGTACAACATTTTCATTTTCTGAGCTACTAGGGAGCTGAACAATCCCTGATACATTTGTCGTGATTTTCCTGATTTGGTTTGGTTTTTTCGGGCAATTGGGGATCAAGTGAGTGATGCCACACTCAAGACAATAGGCATTTACTTCAGTGATCTCCGTATGAGGACATTGTTTGACCAAGTGGTTGTCACGACTTTTGTGACAATCTGTCTCTGGTTGAGGAGATTCTTTTAGCATTTCCTCTTGGCTATAAGCAAGCTTCGACCTAGATAAGCCACTATTTGCAATGAATCGCAATGTCCTTTCGTCCATTTCATACCTTCTTTCTTTTGACTGAAACCCAAAAGGTGGAGGTTGTACCGGTCTCACCACTCCATGTGTTTCTCTAACATTTTGTTGCTCCGAAGGGTAGTACTTACTTTGGTTGCTATACCACATTGTAGCTGGTACTGGCATTGGTTTATTCGATGCTTCCATCATTGGCATGTATCTCATGTCTACCTGCATTCTAGCACCTGGCAGCGGAGGTTGTTGTCCTAAGACAAGCTGTGGCCTTAGAACTCCTACTGGTCTTGGCGCATTTCCCGTAATGTATCTAGGTGGAGTAGGTGCCTCTGGAACAGGTTGTACATACCTCTCCCTAGCATTTTACATGCTATAATAGCACTCTTCCCCTGTATGGTTCGTCCATTTTCTCTCAATTTCACACCACTTCGGCTCTCCCGAATCATACCTTACAAGAGGAATCAACCTCTTGACCAAGTCATCGATAAGCTTTTCTTGATCAATAGGTGTCGTTGGCTTGGCAATGGACTCACTTATCTGTGAAACACTGTGTTGAGAGGATGTATCATCTCCTTGACTCTTAAAGTCCTTTTCTTTGTATGCCTCACAGTTATCCACTAGATAAAGAGCTTCTTTGATCAACTTGTTTAGCGTCATCCTCCTTATCATATGCAGATCCTTCTGAAGACCCTCATCTCTCATTCCCTGGATATAGATCACCATCAGTCGTGCTTGCGTAGGTAATTCTGCTTTCGGACAGAGCTTAACATATCTCTTGAGCCGTAATGATGCTTTGCGTATTGATTCATCCTCTTTCTGTTTGAATCTATGGATTTGCGAGACCGTGTTGTGAGCAATGCCTTTTGGCAAGAATTCTTCAATAAACACCTCAAACAGTTCATCTAGGGTCTCAAAATCCCATTTTTCCACCGAGTCGAACCATGTAGCTGCATCATCTTCTAGAGTCAATCCAAATCCTGCAAACTGTGTCGCAAAATCTGAAACTTCCTTTGCTCTAATCACTCTTCTAAAAGCCGCTACGTGATCTCTCGGATCTTTATCTACGGAGTATTTTCTATTTACCCATTTCTGGACTTGGGATGGTCTAACTCGTCGATTGTCTACAAGTCTAACCAGTGACTCTCCCAATCCTTCTCTCATTATCGCTCTTGAAGGGAATCCTGGTGGCTCTCTTCTTGGAATTCCTATAGGAATTCTCGTGTTTGGTGGAGGAATTTGTGGTCCTTCATTGACAAAATATCCACCTCTTTCTAGTACACTCTGTGGATTTGTGCTTTCTACAACTCTGTATTCTCGTCCATACTTGTCGACAACCATAGATCTCCATTGACAGTCGCATTGACAGTCAACTCCGTATGTGTAGACATATAAGAGCTTGTAATCCGTTATCTCTTCTAGGTATGGATCTGAGCACCTATAAAGATTGACCTCATTGTCGTCAATGTATCTATATAGTCCTTCACTCTCATGACCAATCATCCAAACTCTCTCAACAAGATGGGTCTTTATCAATTGTAAGTTTGGAAGATCCATTGTGGGAGGATATTCCTCTATCGGGATCTTCAAGCTTGTGTAAGCTGCGTTTGAATCTAGGGTAGACATGATTTCTGGGCTTAAGAGCTTTTGCTTGGTTCAAGTAGACTTAGTCCACTGTGTTCAAGTGCTTTGGTTAGGGAAAAGTCGAAACTATGTCCAAAACCGCAACCGTTTCATCACAATTCTCGCAAATTGTCGCTTTTAGACACCCCTAACTTGCGGATGAATTTTGAGGCCTTAAACGATGTAGAGCCGCTCTCAGGCTACGTTTTGATATTAAAACTTTTCCGATCCGATACCGTTTGTGAAAGTTATGGCCAAAATAGTGAAATGCAGTTTAGACTGGTCAAAATGAGTCCAAATTCAAATTTAAAAGAAGATTTGGGATCTCAGTGACACTATGAACACTTCTGTATGGTCAAAATTACATTTGAACCCTAAAACTGGCCTGGAGACATGCTACGCGTAGGATGTCTATATGCTCAGAATTTAACAAAATTTTGTCCAGAGACTCCCCTTAAGTCCAGCAACACAATGGTATGCTCAGAATTTCATTTGGACCTAAAAATGGCATTGAGACAGCCTACGCGTAGGATGTCTTTTTGCTCAAAATGAGTTGAAATTTTCACCCCAACTTCTCCTGGATGTGTTGATCACAGTGGTGTGCTCATAAGTTGGTTTGGAGTCCTAAATCAAGCTGGAGACATCCTACGCGTAGGATGTCTAATTGCTCAGATTTTGTCCAAACTTGCATTGTAGCTTCCCGTTGATGTGCTAAACTCACAGCTATTTTTAATTTTTGATTCTGACACCTATAGGTTGGTCAAATGCTTAAGAATCTGTTCCAAAAGCCTGATGTCTGTTCTGATGAATTCCCAAGTCAAATCAACAAATCTTGGACGGGAGAATCACACACCCATGAAGTGCATGCAAACACTACCTAGATCAACATAATGTCAATCGAGGACACAGATGACACGATAGGCACACGGAGGAAATCTCTTTAGCTTCTCATGCTGAGACCATCCTACACATAAAACACTCTGGAAGGCCAACTATACCACAATCAAGAACCTCACTACTCTCAACTACACCACCTAGCCACATACACACATACGAAAGGTAACTCACCTAATCATTCCAGATTCGTACGAAACTTAAGGAACACCATCCCCTCATTAGGATACACCTGTCCCTAAGCTTCTACACTCTAAACCCATCTGCGGAAAACGCGTAGGATGACAGAGCTGAATTTTGAAAGTACCCGAAACTGAAATTTATGAGTACCTATGCGTAGCTTATGTCGCCACGATTCTATAGACTACTAGCACGCAAAAAACAGACATCGTTTGATACACTTACGGCCACAAATAGCTCGTAGATACGTTGGCGTGTGCGCTTCTTCTCACGTGGAATGCTTGGCGTTGTCGCGTAGCTCTCCTCGAGCCTACAACAATGGTACAGTCGGATCTCCAATGTGTTGAGCGAGCCGATCGTAGCGAGAGGATGAAGCTCACGCTCACTCTCTTTCTCTCTCACACACCGTAGGCAGCAGCGCTAAGTTTTGATTATGATAAAAGTCTTTTTACAAAATGACCTAGGTACCTTATATACTAAGGCTACCTTACTAGGTTTAACCAAAAATGGGGTTGAAAGGGTCAAATGGCTTTGTATTTACAATTTGGAAGTGCCATTGCACCCCGCCTTCTGAAACTAGAATAACTACTCATTACAAATGACATTTATAGCCATAATCCGCAGCATTTCATAACTCGCAAAAGATAAGACTTTGGTACGAAACTTGAGTTATGTTGTGTTGTTGACCCAGCGGTCAACACAGTACAAGAAGAGAAGCAAGGGAAAGGGGTTCCACAGGAAGAGCGAGCCCTTGGGAAAGGGAAACAATCTGCAAACATGACAGAAGTTAGATTTCCGTATAATTGGAAGAGTTGAGTAGATCTGAAGATCTAATACATAGTGTTACATTTTTTTGAATTTTACAGCCCTATGTAGATAAGGCCTCATCCTAAGAGAGATATTAGGGAAGGTCTTTTCTATTTCTTTAGCCAGTCGTAACTTCTCCGAAATCAGAGCTCTTTTCTCTGAGTCAGAGCAGGCCTTAATTCTTGCAATGAGATTTCCCATAACCTGGTAAACAGAAGTAATAACTTGTGAAATGATAGTGATTAAAGTAAAGTAAGAACTAGAATCATGAATAAAGAGTGGGATGGTCGTGCTAGCAGCCTTTAACCAATCACGTCAAAAAAGAACCACTAAGATTGTGTGATAGCACCCCAACCTATTAGAGTATAACGAATTATACCATAACATGTGATTATTTCTAGAGTCATTGTCTGAGAGAGATCCACAACCAAGTAAATCTCTCTTTTGCGTTTATTGTGTGTGTAGCAGTTCTAAATCTATATATATATATACGCAAATGAACACTACATGTTCACAGACCAACAATTCTAGAATAATACAATGACGATGTACATTAATTTAATTGCAATTGAAAATAAATTATGTACAAGGTAATGAAGATAATAGAGAATATTGCGGGAAACCGCAATCCCAAAGTCTGGTACATTTTGCTTCACGTTAAGAGATCCGCCATTTGTTAAGAACAGAATGTTTTAATCACAGAAGGTAGCCCTCAGCTGCACCCATAGCCACAAGAAAACAATTCGTTAGCACGTGATTGTACGCAGGTGATGCTGGGCATCCCAGTTGTTATCCATGTCACCATAAACAAAACACAGTTCTTAACTAGTATTTTATTATTTTTGAAAAAAAGTTCCTTGGCATTTTTGCCAATCTGATAAAGGAAAGTGAAAACCCATAAAGCAGCTATATATCTGGTTATTTCTCGATTATATATATATATATTTATATATTTATATAAAAAAAACTTTCTTTGCCAAACCTAAGATTTTAGGAAAAAGAAAATTTCTTCTTTCATCTGACTGGAGAGAGTTTCACTGTATAGAGGTAGGCATAGTTAATCTCAATCCAGATCTCAGTTGATTAACGACCACCAAAAAACAATCTTTTGGAATAGATCCTACTTAAAGAACCCTTTTATAAACAAGCTGAGATATCCCCCAAAAAAACAACTAAGAATTTACCAATTTATAAACCAGAGCTCCCTCTTTTTTTTATTAATTTCCTTTATCAAGAAATATCTATTTTTATTATGTCATGTCTGACATACTATAGCCCAAGCCAGCTATAAATTGTCTTTCATACCATAATACACTCGACGACTCGGTCCCTTGAGCCATCTCATACCTTGTCCGAGAAAGACATGACATAGGAGTAACCAGCTAGGACCCGCTAAAGGGCAATATATATGACTGTCCTTATAGTATCGAAAACCTTTTAAACCAACCCACTAGAAGATTTTTTGTATATACTGCAATATGGTAGGTAAATACCAGTTCCTATATACTTGAATGAGAAAAAGAAGTGAGCAAATGATGGCAAGCATATTTAATTGAATAGCCGAGGGTCAAACCAACCATGGCCATCAGAAATCCATCACTACATTTAATCAATGATAGGTCACCAGAAACTATCACTAATCCTCCTAGCATATGATGAAAAAAATCAAGTAAATTTGAAACATGCTTTTTTCAACCTCAATCTGGTATGTGATGCCACCTTATTTCTATAGAATATCTGAGATAGGGCAACATATCAGAAGCCAGTACTACTCAGAAATACAAAATAACTTTTAGCCGATTCAGTAAGATAGGCATCTGTACTAGAAAAAACACATCAATCTTACTTGTAGGTGATGTATTATGGTAAAAAAGGTAGAGTCCATTTTCAAAAACAATATTTACTCCTACAATCGGATATGTGATGCCACACACTACCTACAATAATATCAGAAGACAGGGTAACATTTTTGAAACCTGTATTCAATGACCACAGAATAATCTTTAGCTGATTCAATAAAATAGGCCCCCGAACTAGAAACCAAACCAGCCCAGGGTCTGTCCTCTTACCCAAAGTACCTCAGCAATGTAGTGTTCCAACAAAACCAAGCTATCCAACAAATCTTATACAGCTCATTTTTTGTGACATTCTGGTTATTTTCAGATCTGCAGTATCTCTTTCATAAGTAGATTACCCTATTGAGTAGCTATTTTACCAACTATAGCATCATCAACCATATATACAAACCATTTCCTTTAAATACCACACCATCCTCTTTTCCATGCAACCATATGTTAAGATATCCTTCATACCTGGCAGACCCCTTTTTTGTAAAAAAAATAAAGGAAAATTTTTTCCTCAAAAAAACCAGTTTTTTAGCCCATTTTACGGAAACCAGACTTATTACTTCCATCATTCAAAAAAAACTTGGTAGTTCTTAGTTTTACATGAGCCATTCACACTTCTTCTCATAACCAGCAAGAGCCATGTTCCAGAACATGGTTATATATATATATATATTTACGGTTATTTTACAGCAACATACATCATTAGTCAAAGAGAATCTCAACTTCCCATCTGTCCCAAAGCAATCATTCACTGCCACTCACATTTCTCCCCATAAATCATTAAGAACAGTTTCCGGAACAGGTTACTTATAAAGAAAAGTCTATTTACTCGTTTTTTCAAAGCAAAGGTTCACAGTATCTATTGACAGTCTTGAGAACAAGAAAGATTTTCTGTTAACCTGTAGATTAGGAGACGCAGAAGCCTCCACAATCTCCTTCCCATTCTTTTATGGCATGTTGAGCACACAGTAGTAAATAGCTTCTAACTCACACAGTTTTGAATGCACACACAATTGAATACAAAGCACGATGCTAAGTGAGTATGAGTACTCACCTTAAAGAGGCTTATATATTTGCTGATGCAAATCAGAAGAAGATACGCCACAGACTCGGACAGGCTACCCACACTCGCGGTCGCCTCTACGGGCCATATTCTCAGGGATTGTCCCTAGCAAAAGATCCGGTTGTTCCCGTCAAAGTCGCACCACACTCGCTGCTGCAATCCCCTGCAAACCAAACCCTAGCACACAGGTGGTGGCATGTAGCAGGAAGCACGGTACAAAATGCAGAGAAGACTTTAAACGCTACTGAGTACTCTTATGTGTATACAACAGAGATTTGTTTTAAGTTAAAATGCAAGATCAAGTCATATAGTCCCAAGTTACACCATGGCCAAAAAACCACTTACGCGGTCGATACCCGGTCCGTAAACCATTACATGCTTATTGTACCTAGCCCCGGTTGATCATACACGACCCTTTATCTATTCATCAGAACCCTACAATTAGCTTATGTCATACAGCTATCCACTAGGGTACAGTATTCATGCCCCGATCTTAACGGTGTGAGTTACATTACTTAGAGACAACAATTTTAGGTAATCATTTATTATTTCCAATTTTGTCTCGAAGTCATAAGGTGGGTCTATAAAAGACAAATGACATTTTTACACAACCACGTCCATAGCATCAGTATGGAGTAACTTTTCCCGAGTTTTAAAATATCAGTTTATTTGCTCCTCAGGTGTATCTATCCTATTATGGCTTACAGTCAAGAACTGGTTTTTGCCATAGCAACAGCTCACCTTTATCAATCAGGTGAATCTACTCGAAGAGCAACTTTACTCCGTTATAAACTTCATCTATTCCCGCAATTAGGAACCTCTGTTTCCCAAACTAAATGGTGGACATATCAGGACCGAGTGACTCGTGTAACCCTTTGGGGTCGCGAGCATTTTAGGAACAATATCAGATTGGTGATGGTAATTGAGGTTCTGGGCCTAGGGCCACAGTATTATTACATAGAGAATTCACGGAAGCCAGGTTTTTCTGAGCGATTATACCTGCTAGCTGAATTCCTACCACCTCATAAGATTTTTTTGTATCGTAGTTATGGTCATCTACTAAGAGGATATTTTAACAGTACTCCACGCACACGGGAGTATGGGGTAGTCTTGGTGACTCGTATCTTACCTTTAGCTGAGCGTCCAAACACCTATTTTTACTCCGACAGCTGCTTGTGTGATCATGTAATGGGCGGTTTAATAGAGATGTAGATGAAGGGATCCCAAAATACTTATCAGCCATGCTTCTTTTTGTCAAATTTAAGAGATGAGTCAACTGAAAGACCTCATGTAATTTTGTGTGTGTGTGTGTGTGTGTGTGTGCGCGCGCGCGCTCAAGGAGATTTGTGTGTGTGCAGACATAGCTTACACAGTTAGAGAGAGAGAGAGAGAGAGAGAGAGAGAGAGAGAGAGAGAAAGAGAGAGAGAGAGAGTACTCTTGATTTTGAGTCAAAATGTGTTACATTAAAGTACACACTATAGCATAAAAATATGTACATAGAGTGCTTTATTTATAAGCCAAGAGTAGATATCCGACTGGAGCTCCTCCCTTTCTACTTAGCTTATAGATAGCCTTACAACACATAGGCCAAATTCCAATAGCAAATAGTATATACATGTAGAGGTGTTTCCCATAGTCATTAAAGAAGGACATACCTATCTCAACAATTTCAATGATAAATACAGAGGAGAGAACAAGATTATAGAAACCCTATCTCTTTCAAAGGGAATCAACTATAGGAACTTGAATTAGCATTTCAAGTGTCAAGGATCATGGCTACTTTGTGTAGCTTATAGCCTTTTGTGAATGAAAGGAAGGTATTGTACATGTTTTGCAAATTGATAATAAAAAATATGTTGTGAAGAGAGATGAAGAGGTTGTTAGAGTTTGGCATCTCAAGTGGACTGGCCAAAGTGATCCCATTATTTATTTAAATTGGCTTTTAGGTATTTATTTTACTTATTGGACAACGTCTGGGTAGGGCAATTTATTGAGGTGGGTATATATGTGACCCCTTGTCCCCATTGTACATTGTATCCGTTATTCATTGCCAAGGTTGATTGGTTCAAGAGACTCTCTCTCTCTCTCTCTCTCTCTCTCTCTCTCTCTCTCTCTCTAGGCTGAAGAGAATGACAAGCGTGCAAAAGGAAAAGCAGGTTTTTGTTGATGCCATAGCACCATTGATCATCTTGTCACCCTTCATGTTCTCATGGAGGAGGAAAGTCGGTTAAAAGGAATGTGATTGTATTGTTTTTTTGTGGACTTTAAGAAAGACTTTGATATGATTCCACGTACCAATTTGTGGAGGATGGAAGAACTCCAAGTGCCAAGTGAGTTTATGTTTGCTGTTTCTCAAATCTATGAGAAGGTGATGTCTCAATTGTGCATGGGAAGAGGAATTTAAGAAATTTCTGTAAGCAATATTGTGGTTAAACAAGGATGTCCATTGTCACCAACTCTCTTGGTCTATGCATCAATCAATTGCAAAAAATGGCACTTGACTTTATGCAAGAAGAAGGCATTGAAGAGGTCACTATTTGCAATGAGTTAATCATGCTTTTGTTGTATGTGGATGATGTAGTGCTTCTAGCACACGCTCTAGAAGATGCACAAAAGCTTATGGTTGTCCTTGAGAACTTTTGCTTGCATAGTGGGCTGATTGTGAATCAGTCCAAAACAAAGATTATGCTTGTGAAAACCAACCATAAGGACAAGCCATGCATTGTGTACAATAATGAGACACTTGAAGTTGTTGAAACCTTTAAGTACCTTCGCCTCGAGATTCAGGGAAATCACAAGTGTCATAAATGTACTATGTGCCATTTGGAAGCAGGAAAGAGAGCATCCTATGCATTTGAGAACAAGTGTATTGTGACAAACATTGAGTGTTGGGTTCTCAAGAAGTATCTTTTTGACACATTGGTGACATCGATTCTTCTTTATGGAGTTAAAGTATGGGGTGGGAGTATCTCAAAATCTACTTGGAAAGAGTTTGAGAATGTCCAAAAGCATTTTCTTACAAACTTTCTCCAAGTTAAGACACAAACACCATATATGCTCCTACTTCTTGAGTCGGGATCTCTTCCAATTGAGATTATGGCATGGAAAGGGTTGTGGAGTACATGATAAAGATACGTCAAATCCCCTCACATAAACTTCCTACAATTACATGGGAAGCAAGCAAAAAAATTCAATAGATGCATAAAGGCAAGATCTTGAGCACGAGATGGATGCAAGACATAAAGAAGTGGTTTGGGAGATGGAATGCACAATTGACTCGCAAGTGAATGGAGCTTTTCTACAACGCCAATGTAATACGGCTTGGGAGGAATATGGTGGCTCACGCTTCATACAAGGAGATGGAATGTATTACACTTACTACATGATGCCTCAATTGACTTACAAGTGAATGAAGCTTTTCTACAACGCCAATATAATACGGCTTGGGAGGAATACGGTGGCTCACGCTTCATGCATTATACCAGCCATGTTGTTCCCAACTACAAAACCATTTTCTTTGTTGTGCTAAAAGGTAAACCATACTCACACTTAGATGCTTGAGCCTATCCCCTTGTCAACGATACGCACTATCGCAACTGTTGGAGGTCCCATCGTTGCAATAGCTCCAATGACCAACAAAATTATCAATCCGAAGGGATGAGCTACCTGGCTAGGGCATGGAAACACTCACACGGTTAGTGAGCTAACTGTGGCAACACAAATGGTTAACTCTATGAGGTGAGCTTCTTGGCCTATGGAGGAGCTAAGCTACAATGAAGGGCAATCTCCATATCTACTTCTCTCCACCTCCAATCAACCCAATCACACACACTACAATTGCAAGATGCACACAACACTAATCCTATCATGCAACACACTAATCGCAAGCACACACACATAGATCTATTGAGCACCACACTTCAATCAAACCTACATGCACACAAGCAAAAGAGGAAAATCACACAAGATTAGAGAGGGATTAACCACTAACTAGTTAAGATCTAGCTAAATTAAGCATCATAGGCAATCATAAGAAGCATGAGAGAGGCATAGTCAAAGAGAATGAATCATTGATTAGTGTTAATCAAGTCTCCTAGGCAAGGAGAAGCTCAAGGACTCCATAGCCTCACACCTCAAGAGCTCTCACCAAAGAGTGCTCTCAACAAATGAGCTTGAGAACCCTCATTTTCTTTACACACTGTCTTATGTACCTAGGGTAAAAATATGCAATGTCCGAGCGCCCAAGGCCTTTAGCACTCCACCACTTACTGAATCTACTACCTAGGCACACTATTGACCTGTTCTTTACAACTTGAACTCCCATTAAGCTCCTAACACATTAGAAATATTACAATGGCTTGAAATAAATTGGGAATTTACAATACGTGACCATTTTGGGAAAACGTGAAAAATGTGTAACTCCAATCTTTACTGCTTCTTTGCATTCATCCTCGATGTGCATCCGTACATCTTTGGTCTTTAGCAGCTTTTGTTAACTGACATTGACTCAGTTAACATTCCCCCCTTTTGAAGTTAGTGCCCGTCCTTGGGCACTGTTGAAAAGTGTCCATGGAGGCTGTGGAAGGTATTGATTGGTTGTTGATGGGCTGATCGTCTTCATTGGTCGTTGAATTTGTTGATGAGGTTCAATTTGTTGCAGCATCTTCATTGGTCTGAATATGTCTGATGTGAGAGATGATGTTGCATTTGTCCATTGTAATAGCATAATGATGAGGCTACTGTTTATTTATGAAAAGTATGTACATGGGAAGTAGAATGATGAGGTTCTAAATTAGGGTCTAATACGTGAATGACCAAAGGGAAAAACCCCAATGGAAAAAAAGGGCCTTTGGGATATGTGCATTATTGGAGTATTTTATTAGCATGGAAAATATTAATAAAGTATTGAAGGGATTATTCAATGATAGATATGGAATTAAAAAAATTTGATATCCGGTGGAGGTGTACTGGGCCGACGCCAATTTGCCAAGGTCAGTACCAAGCGATAGGGACTGTTGGGCAATCACCAAGCCTGCTATTCGCTCGGTGATGACTCCATCGTCACATGTAATGATTTTAACCCCAAGGTCAATACCAAGTGATAGGGAACATTGGGTAGTCCCCAAGCATCCTATTTGCCCTGGATTGACTCAACTGTCGTATGTAATGACTTTAAGAGCAATGTCAACACCAAGCAATAGGGAGTGTTGGGCAGTCCCCAAGCTTCCTATTCGCTCAGTAGTGACTTATTGCAAGACTTGTCTTTCTTTTATCGGTTATCATGTCCCAAGGTCTTTTCGATTGCTTGTAACAGATTTAACACCCAAGTCAACACCAAGCGATAGGGAGCATTGGGCAGTCCCCAAGCTTCTTCTTCACCCGGTATTGACTCCATTGAATTTTGTTTTACCGTTGTCGCTTTAAGGTCTTTTTTGTAACTTGTAATGGCTTTAATATCACAGTCAACACCAAGAAATGGGGAGTGTTGGGCCATCCCCGAGCCTCCTATTCACTCAGTACAGTGACCCCACTACATGGCTTTGTCAGTTAGCATGAAATTCGTTTGTTGCTTGTTGTAGTCCACTCAAGGTGCATAGGTGGAAGCAAAAAGAGTGTCTAATGCATATGTTCAATGATGGGACATCCTATTTATGCATACACAGAATTGCATGGGAAATAATATGTTGTGCAAGAAAGATTTTGAGGGGCTCTTCAGAAAGACGGTGTAGCTAGAAAAGCATATGACATGGATTTGTAAGCTAGCACCCCTTTAATAATGGTTTTTATTAACAAGGATATGTGCTCTCATCCTACTATGCATTGTGCATGAGTGTTGGACTTTACACACCACCATTTGTAAGTTAATAGACTTCGACTCTTATGCTCGTCTCATCGAACATGAGCAACATGACTTAGATATGCTCAACACTTCCAGCTTGAGCGTAAGCCTAATAACTATGATGCTTAGCACAAAGTTTAATATGACTTGAAGCTTTGGGACTAATGCTTTGCTCATTTTATGGCTCAGCAACCCGACTCTCACTATGCCAAAGAGTGTTTTTTACACCCTGGCGACTTGACTTTTTACATTCTTTTGCTTACTACAAACATTTCTTCAAGTAAAAGTAAGCTTGAATCCTCAAAAAGAGGATTAGTGAAGGACCAAGTTGGCATTGAAGGTTTCTTTTGCCATACCTGTTTTATCATCTTTGAATTTGCATTCGCGTTGGTTGGTTCATCTTTCTTTGACTGTAAAGACTCCATTATCTGTTTGATTCTCCAATTAGGTCTGTTGGTAGAAGTCTTTGATGTTTTTGTAGGCCTTTGTTGACTATCGACATTTGGCTTTTGACTAGGAGCATTGGATATTTAGGAATCCAAATCTCTTGATGACCTTCGTATCTCCATTGTTGACTTTATTGAGCTCTAGGTCTTGTTGAGCTCTTGAGATCTTCATGCAGGTATGGTGTAGCTGCAGTTGGCTTGTGATTGACTGGTAGCCAAATCTTCGTATATTCTTTGTAGAATCCTTGTATAAGAGGAAGATTCTTTGAGATCCGTCTTTGTTCTGTATCCTCTTGTGAGCTGTGGTATACTTTAGCATCATTCAATGATGTTTTGTTGTATACCTTCTTCTTAGGTTTCCTAAGATATTGTTGAGGTTGATACCTAATGGGCCTTCTTTCTTGAGAAGTATTTGACGTTACTTCATATGCTCTAACCTACGGTTTTGGTACCCATATGTGTCTGTTACCTTCATAGTACTCCTATTCATTTAAGCTCCACTGTGATGTTATCCATCCCATGTGTTTGTCTTTCTGTGTTGATTTTTTGTCTTTAATCCAAACCGAATCATTGACTTTGACTAAACTGCTATGAACAAACACTTGCTTGACTTTTCTTTCCTTTCTTGAGTACTTTGGTTGAAATATCTTTGCTTTTTTGGGTGTCTCCTTAGAGGTTTCGGTTGGTTCAGCAATTGACGAAGTTTTGAAAGCCTATCTTGCTTGAAGAGGCATATGCTCTCACATCTTCTTTGCTAATCAACGGAGGGTCCACTTTGGCCTTACCTTTGTCTACAAGATTTTTCTTCTTTACCTTTGGTCTCGGTGGCATTCTTTGCTCAATAGCTTCCATGGTTGCTCTTTGCTCTATTTGATCTACACTTGATAATGCCTTATTTATTTGTCTATAGATTCTGTTGGAATCTGGGTCAATTGGAAACTTCCAACAACCATATGATCTTTCAATGGTTTCTGCTTTGAAGGGGTCTGTTGGCTAGAGGCTCTAGGGCTTCTAACTGGTGTAGCATTTCCTGGTATTAGAGTTGACGTTGATGGATTTACAGCTCCCCACTTCCTAGGGTGATCACTATAGCCTGCTTCATTATAAGAGTTCAAAATTATCTGGCTCTGATTTAGTCTCACCTTTTGGGACTGTAAAGGTATACTTTGGGTAGAACTATTGACATTTGGCATCTGTAAACCTTCTACATAGTTTCCTATGTATCTTCATGAAACATGACAAATTATTCCCCAAGTCAAGCTATAAATAGCATTATCTTTGCCCTGATATTGTCTATCCCATGGGTCTCCTATGATATGAGCTTCTGTGGTTTTAGGACCCAAGGCATCATAGATGCTAGACTCTCGTCTATATCTACGACTGTTTTGGTCAAAGTATATGCTCATTTGGTCACAACATTGCAGCTTGATTTCCGATGGAGGACAGTTTGGCTGTGAACAGATTTCTGGGTTCACTTGGGTAATATCCTTCAGCTCTAGAGAGGATGGGCTATTATAGATTCTTTCCTTTGAAATGAACCATCCTTTTTTATCTATCACTCGATGCACTTCTATGAGTTGGTATGTGGGCCGTTCAAACACTGGTTGATCCTTTTTGTACAGTTTTCCTTTTTGGTCTACATAGTGTGCATATGAATTATGTGTACCATACAATGCCAACATAATTCTGTTTGATATGTCCCTTAGACTCGTGAATGATTGCACACTTGTGGTAGTGGGTGCAAAATCGATTGCAAACCTAACAGAATTTTCAACCTTCGGTGATATCTGGACACCTTGACCAAATTCATGCAAGAATTTGTTGTTCAAAGAATCAATTTTAAGCTTTTCAGGTGCCTGTGCATCTTTATATTGGTTTTGAACTTGCAGTGTTTTTAGTGGTGCTTCTAAAGGTAACGCAGAATCATCCGACTGCATTAAAAGTCACAAGTTAAATGCACTTACATCGAGATTCGCATCTCCAATTTGCTTTGTACCTTGCTTGGTGGTTGATGTATCCTTGTTATCTAGATTTCTTGGACAATCTTCAAAAAAATGTCCACCTTTTTGTCCACAATCTGAGCAATATGCCATGATTGGTGGTATTTCAATTGGTTCTGTCATGTCAAGCTCTTGCTGAGAAGTTTCAGCTTCTGTGCTAGCCAAGTTGTCGGTATTTTCTTTTATAACACTGAGTATCGAGCTGTAGATTGCTCCGTCTTGACCTTTGTACCGTCTTTGGCTTTGTTCTCCCATTAAGCTGACTTCTACTGGTTGATTTGTTGGATCTTGCAATTTTGGTTCTCGATTATATATCTGACCACTGTAATCCATGTACAATGATCCTGATTGCATATGCACCAACTGGATGCTTTGCGGACTTGTGCAGATTTCTGGATAAAACTAGGGTTGAATTTTTGAACTTCTATCCGCACTTCATCTTTAAGCTTGCAATACCTGGCTCCACTTAAGTCTGTGAACATTTGGGAGTTCTCTGAATCTTGCTTTACTCTGATCAATAGGATCTTGGATCCTGTGTTGCTTTTACTAGTCGTCAAGTATCTATGGCCTTCTGAATCTGCATATAAGACTTTATCTCCATTGTAGCCATATAGCTGTAACATCTGCTTTGTTGCAGTGATACCTGTGTTACCAATGCTACTGGCTTGCTCTATTGTACTTTAACTCTCGGCTCGATTTGAGTCCATGTCAGCTTGTTCTGTAAAAACTATCTCCTCGAAGATTTTGGTGCTGATTAGCAGAATTTCTCCTTCTTTGGTTTTGATTAAATGCATTTAGCCAAAGCACTTTTGCAGTTGACTGCTTGTATACTCACAAGAGTTGATAAACTCTAGCTTGACAGTTTCAAAATTAATTACAACCTTTCAAACGATGAATAATTGGGCCTTTAACAGATTAATCTGCACTCCCCCATGAGTGGTCGATTTTCAGCTTGATTTTGACAAATTTAGAAATTTCTTTGATCCTCACAGCTTTGAGTTGGTTGATTCTCACTTTTTTCGATTGTTTTTTTGCTTCACTTTGCGGTATTTACTTGGTGTCCGGTGTTTGCTTGGTGTGCGGTGTTTGCTAGGTGTGACTCTCCGACGGCGCCTTTTTGTTAATTCTGCTTTTTTCGCGCTTTTGTTGGCTTTCCTCGACCTTTCTGATTTTTTCAGACTATTCTGACACTTCCTGGTAATAACGGCACTTTCTGTGACTTTCTTTTTATTTTTCTTAATTTTTTGTAAAGTTTTGAATTTTCTTATTTTTTTGTTTTTTTACGATTTTTTAAAGGAAACTTTTGAATTTTTTATAATTTTTTTGATAATTTTCTATTTCTTTTGTGATTTTTTTAAATTTTTATGATTTTTACATGATTTATCTGTGAGTGTTTTTTTTTGTGAATTTTTGGATTTTTAATGATTTTTTAATCCCTTTTATTGATTTTTTATGAGTTTTTTGTTTTTTATAAATTTTTTTTGTAAAGTTTCTTTTGGGTAATTTTTTATGATGTTTTTAATTTTTTGTGAATTTTCTAAATTCTTTATGAAGTTTTTATATATTTTTAATAAGGTTTTTTTCTATTTTTTTAGAATTTTTTAAACTCTTTTTGTTTTTAATTTTTAATGAATATTTATGTGATTCTTTAATTCTTTTTTTAATAAAATTAAATTTTTTTGTTTTTGCGATTTTTGTCTGATTTTTGAATGAATTTTTTATTGATTTATGTAAATTTTTGAATAGAGGAATAAAAATTACCTACCCATTTACCTGGCCAGACGAGAGGGCGTTGACCTACCGACAACAGCGCGCACGGGCAGTTAGCATGATCAATGGAGCCTGCAGCTCTGAACGTGCCGAAAGGCAGGGCAGCGTTGTGCGCATGCAGGCAGGGCGGAGAGAGAGAGAGAGAGAGAGAGAGAGAGAGAGAGAGAGAGAGAGAGAGAGAGAGAGAGAGAGAGAGAGAGAGAGAGGCGTGCGTGTGTAGAGAGGGGTTCACGCAGGGGAGAGAGAGAGAGTAGAGAGAGATGGGTTAGAGGGAAATTCTCCCGGTTTTTAGGTCAAAATTTGAAGCTTTTGCCGGTAATTACACTAAAACTTGTGAAAATTTCCCGATTTTCTTCAAGGTGAGCTCAAAATCTAAACAGGATTTTAGGATTTCGGCCGCTTAAAATATAATGGACCTCGGGAAGAGAGAATAAGGGAGAGAGAGTGAGTGGATGGCAGTGTGTGTGTGTGTGTGTGTGTGTGTGTGTGTGTGTGTGTGTGTGTGTGTGTGTGTGTGT
The DNA here is from genome assembly GCF_014529385.1 of Adiantum capillus-veneris. Lineage (NCBI taxonomy): Eukaryota > Viridiplantae > Streptophyta > Polypodiopsida > Polypodiales > Pteridaceae > Adiantum > Adiantum capillus-veneris. Next base: position 5,434,651 of record NC_140933.1, on the reverse strand, counting down.
GTGTGTGTGTGTGTGTGTGTGTGTGTGTGTGTGTGTGTGTGTTTGTGATGGGTGGTGTTCACCCGGAAAGAAGAAGAAAGAGAATCTTATTGTCGGCAAAGACTATCGCAACCGGCTGTAAAGATCTAGTGATGAGAAATTTTGATGCAAGGCATGGCGTCAAGCTTGAAACGGCCCTTTTTTATTATTGATTTTTTATTCCCGAACGTGCAAAAATGTCAAAAATAGGCCGAAAATTAGCCGAAAACGCTAAAATTCGCCAAAAAATCCCAAAAATTGCAAAAGAAGTCCAAATAAATCCCAAAAACTTCTACGAATCTTAGAAAATCACCGACATTCACAACGGAACGCTTTCAATACACAAAAGCACACCAAAAATAGCAGATTTTATCGAAAACGTGATTTACGTCACAAATTCAACCCGGCCTCCGAGAATAGCGAAATGCTCAAAACTTGACCACGGAGGACACAAATGCAAACAAAATGATGCCGTAAATATGCATGCACAAAATAGCTCGTAAAAATTGCAAAATAACAATTTTTTATGGAATTAATAAAAAATAAATACAACAATTAGTAAAAATTTACCAGAAACTTGCAAAATTATCCAAAAAATACCCAAAATTTTTTTACAAATTCTCTACACATTGGGGAATAGTGCAGACAATTAAAATTGCTAAAATCACCTCAATTCAATTGCCAAACAATTTCATCAAGTAAATCAAGACTAAGCAACAAGATTACGAAAAAAATTAGGTCAAAAATTGACGCAATTAGAGTGTGTAAATCATTGTTTTGAGCACAAAAATGCAGAAATTTTTCAATACACACATTAATTATGCAATCAAAATATGAATCAATCATGCAAATTAAACACTTTTTAGGCAACACACACTAAAAAATTGACAGTTTTTACCAATCTTTAGGTGCGCACACAAAAGGGTTAAACTTTTCAGATTTGCAATGTGACTTCACAAATCATCAGTTGGACATGAGCACAAGACAAATCAACCATCACGTTTGAAAAATCATAACGCACACATTGATTTCTATGTGCACAAACATGGGCAAAATAGTGCACACACACCTAAAATTAGGCATAAATGCACTCAATTAGAATGCACACACACTTGAAATTGACCATCCAAGCATGCAATTAACTCAATTAGGCACCCAATTAGCAATCCACAATCACCAATTACCAATTGAAACTTGTCAAATTCATACGCCACCAATTCTTAAAAATTTTGGCATTACGACGGCACGGAAATGAATAATCGCAAAATTTTCAATCCATAACATCAACATAGCATAGCATCACATTGCATCATGGTGGGATTTCTACACAATTCTACACATCCTTAGATTCTAGGGAGGTTAAGAATACCACCTTAATTACGTTTCCATTGAAGATCAATTGAATGGTCGAATGCTCCAATCCTTCATAGCAAATTAGTAAATTAGCAAAAATTAGTCAAAGTAGCAAGGGGTTAGTGAGAAATTAGAGTGTGTAAATACACAATTGTCAAGATACAGTGACACATTAGGTAATTATGAACACATTGCTTGATGCACACACATCCAAAATCCACAAAAACATAAACACATGAGTGAAATTAGTGAGGGAACGCATTTGATTATGCCACAATTACACTAGAGTATGCCATCGTCTCCGACAGTGGCGCCAAATGTTGGGGGTCCCATCGTTGCAATAGCTCCAATGACCAACAAAATTATCAATCCGGAGGGATGAGCTACCCGGCTAGGGCATGGAAACACTCACACGGTTAGTGAGCTAATCGTGGCAACACAAATGGTTAACTCTACAAGGTGAGCTTCTCAGCCTAGGAGGAGCTAAGCTGCAATGAAAGTCAATCTCCATATCCACTTCTCTCCACCTCCAATCAGCCCAATCACACACACTACAATTGCAAGACGCACACAACACTAATCCTATCATGCAACATACTAATCGCAAGCACACACACACATAGATCTATTGAGCACCACACTTCAATCAAACCTACATGCACACACAAGCAATAGAGGGAAATCACACAAGATTAGAGAGGGATTAACCACTAATTAGTTAGTAAATCAAGTCTCCTGAGCAAGGAGAAGCTCAAGGACTCCATAGCCTCACACCTCAAGAGCTCTCACCAAAGAGTGCTCTCAACAAATGAGCTTGAGAACCCTCATTTCCTTTACACATTGCCTTATGTACCTAGGGTAAAAATATGCAATGTCCGAGCACCCAAGGCCTTTAGCACTCCACCACTTACTGAATCTGCTACCTAGGCACACTATTGACCTATTCTTTACAGCTTGGAACTCTCATTGAGCTCCTAAACACACTAGAAATATTAAAATGGCTTGAAATAAATTGGGAATTTACAATATGTGACCATTTTGGGAAAACGTGGAAAATGTGTAACTCCAACCTTTATTGCTTCTTTGCATTCATCCTCAATGTGCATCCGTACATCTTTGGTCTTTAGCAGCTTCTATTAACTGACATTGACTCAGTTAACAACAACCATTCAGCTTAGCTCCCACTCCCTTCGATGTCAGACAGGGCATTGGGGCAATGGAGAAGAGTCAAATCAATTGTGCACACTATACTCACTGCAAGTTCAAGAGTCTGAGTACCACACACTACTAGAGTGCTCAACTTTTAGTCATATTGGAACTTGCTTCCCTCAAATTTTTAGCCATGACTTAGACCTACACACTTTCCTCTCCCAACCATAATGTGGGCTCTCCATTGCGACTCTCATCACCACCATTTTAGAGCATCGGGAGTCACTCATCAGCCACAGACATACTACATCACATGTAACTGTAGTCCCATAGGTTATATTTGACCTCCAAGGACAATAATAAAATCTCTCTCTCTCTCTCTCTCTCTCTCTCTCTCTCTCTCTCTCTCTCTCTCTCTCTCTCTCTCTCTCTCTCGCTTTTTCTCCTTGGTGTCTACGCTTTTGCATCATCATGGTATCATAGCTTCTTGCTATGTGACCTTGGGCTAGGAAAGGGACCCGTGAGTTGAGAAAAGGATAAATCTTGAAGAGAACCCAAGGTGATCTCTTACCCTGGCGAGTGCTATCCTTCCCCCCATCCTTTGCTTCTTCTCACAGCTCTCTCTAACGCCGGTGTGCCCAAGTGCCCCCCTTTTCTATACCAATAGCGTTTTGGACTCCTTATGGGAACCTCCCCCTCTCCAAGACTTTTGAAACACAAGCCTTAAGGGTGCCGCCATGAGGAGGTGTACTGCATGTATTTTGAGACATCAATGACAAAGAGAAATAGTGCAACATACTCGCTAGCATTTTGAGAAGTGTGCAGTGTGTAAAACCCTTTGGAGAAGCGACTACTCAAGGGGAGCTCTAGGTTTTAAAACATCACTAGATTCAACCATCGATGGCATCAAGGTCCCCCTTCCCTCTGTGTTTTAAAATGCTGCATCCAGTAGCACCTTGATGACAGGAATCCCCCTCCCCCCCCCCCCCATCCTCTCTCCGTTTCAAAATACCAAGCCCAATTATCCCCTTGATGCCCCCCAAACCCTTGGACGACCCAGGGTTTTCAAACACTGTGAGCACCTAGGGGTAGGCAGTATATGGAAGATTGTTGACCACCTTGATGACGTGGAAACAAATAAATTTGGATCTTTTCTTTTTTTGGAGAGCTTTTAGGAGCGTCTTGGGGGAAACTTTGGACCCTATTTTAGAGTGTGATAAGGATAATCTCATCTCTAGAGCTCATACCTTCAACATAGCCCTACCCCTTACAAATTTTGGTGCAGCTTGCTGGAATTGTATGGCCCTTAGAGTGCGAAAAGGAACTCAAGTATCTAGACCTTGTAACTTCAACATGGCCCCCCTTACTCAAGTGCCAACAACATTGATCAAAACCAACTATTGGCTATGGAAATCAGATCAACCATCCAATTAGCAGTCTATGCTCAACAACAGCTCTCAAGGAAATCGACAAATTGTTTGGCTGGAGATGTGAAGACAAAAGCAAATGGATGAGGTTTCTAGAGGACAATGGCAAGGCAAGCTTGACAAGGACAATAGTACCAGTACTCAATTAGCTGCCTTGATAACCCACAAGGTCTAACAATAGTTGTTATAAAAGTGACACTACACTTTGTTTGGCTTGGGAGTTTGAAGCCAAAGACAAAATCAAGAACTCACAAGAGATAAAGACAAATGCAAGCTAGACAGAGTTTACGTTAATAAAGATTTGATAGAGGAGATTGCAATGGCACATGGGCTCAGTGGCCACTGCACCAAATCTCTAGTTAGAAGGTAGTTGTCGCCACTAGGCTCACCTATAGAGAGGCTTCAAGTTATCGGTGGTTGAACCCATGGGTCAGAGTGTTTTGGCATCCCAAGTGAACTACCCACAGTGATACCATTTTTTATTTTGGCTTTTATAGGTATTTATTTTACTTATCTGTCAAATTTTGGCTAGGACAATTTATTGAGGTTGGTATATTTGTGACCCCTTGCCCCCATTGTACATTGTATCATTTATTCACTACCAAGGTTGATTGGTTCAGGAGAATCTCCCTCTCCCTCTCTCTACCTCCCTCCCTCCCTCTCTCTCTCTCTCTCTCTCTCTCTCTCATGCTTTCCCCCTTGGTCTCTATGCTTCCACATCATATGTGCCAGAGGTATGGATTAATTTTGTTTCCATGATTGGGACTAAAATTAGCCTTTCCATAAAGAAAATGGACCAAATGACAGGGCAAGATCTTCTAACAATGAAACAAAGATTATCTCAAATTAGTAATATAATCTCTCTAGTATGAATCTGAAGTCGCGGAGCGGAGCGTGGGTCGACTCTCTCTCTCACACACACACAGTGAGCTTACACAGTACAGTACGCAGAGATCTGTTAGAAGGGTTATCTCCCAAATCCTTAGTATTCACAAAGAATATGTTAGTATATACAAAGAGTTAGAGGTAAGTGAGTTAGGCGGGCGGCCGGCCATATCCGCATAAGAGGCCACTTGGGCTTTAATCCCAACAACCTCCCACTTAAAGTCCAATGTGGCACTTTAAGTAACTGTAAATCTATGAACATAAATGTACAAAGATTTACATGGCTGCCATCTATCCAATGCCCAATAACTCACGACAATGCACAAAGCCCTCTCTTGGAAGTCCCTTTGTGAGTAGATCAGCAGGATTGTCCTTGGTGTGGATCTTCAGCAGTTGTATCTGCTTGTCTTCAAGTACTTCCCTAATGAAGTGATACTTCACATCAATATGCTTAGTCTTCGAATGGAACACTGGATTCTTTGCCAATTGTATAGCACTTTGACTATCACAATATAACTCTGGCATATCTGCATTGATTCCCAAGTCTGCAACCAATCTACCAAGCCAAATAGCTTCTTTGCATGCCTCATTTGCTGCAACATACTCAGCTTCTGTAGTAGACTGCGTAACACAATCTTGTAATCGAGATCGCCATGATATGGCACCTCCAGCCAATGTAAAGACATAGCCTGATGTAGATCTCCTCTTATCCAAGTCTCCTGCATAATCTGAGTCAGTGTATCCTCTGACACTCAAATCCTGACTACCATAGCATATGCGCATACTCTTTGTATGTTTTAAGTATCTCATGATACCTTTCACTGCCTCCCAATGTTTCTTGCCGGGATTTGACATATATCTGCTAACCACTCCCACTGCAAATGCAATATCCGGACGTGTAGCAATCATTGCATACATCAAACTACCCACTGCAGACACATATGGAATCTTATCCATTTCAGCCTTTTCTTCCTCAGACACAGGACAATCTTGTTTGCTAAGTTTCACATATGGTGGCAATGGAACACTCAATGCCTTTCCCTTCTCCATATTGAAACGTTGCAAAACCTTGTCAATATACTCTGTTTGAGATAACCAAATCAACTTCTTTGATCTGTCTCTCTCAATGCGCATACCAAGTATATGACTTGCCTCACCCATGTCTTTCATGTCAAACGATTTTGCCATCTTTGACTTCAAAGCTGAAATTTCTTCCAAGTGTTTGCCGGCAATCAACATGTCATCCACATACAAAATAAGGATCAGCCAACTGCCATCCTTAGCCTTCTTTGTATATAGACAGTGATCGAACTCACTACGTTTGTAGCCTTGAGAAAGCATAAACTGGTGGAACTTATGGTACCATGCCCTCGGTGATTGTTTTAAGCCATAAAGACTCTTTAACAACTGGCATACCAAATGTTCCATGCCTTTCTCAACAAACCCTTCTGGCTGCTGCATGTAAATTTCCACATCTAAATCACCATGCAAGAACGCTGTCTTGACATCCATTTGGTGCAACACCAAATCCAATATAGCAACCAATGCAAGAAAGCATCTCAAAGTAGTCATCTTGACCACTGGAGAGAAGACTTCATCAAAGTCAATGCCTTGTTCTTGCTTAAAGCCCTTGGCAACAAGCCTTGCTTTGTACTTTGGCTGACTATCATGAGCGGTGATCTTATACCTGTAAACCCATTTACAAGGTAGAGCCTTTTTGCCCTGTGGTAATTTAACCAACTTCCATGTCTGGTTTTTATGCAGAGCTGTCATCTCTGACTGCATGGCCAACTGCCATTTTTTCGAGTCAACCACTTGTAATGCTTCCTTGTAACAAGATGGTTCTCCGCAATCTGTGAGCATGACATAATTTAGAGATGGCACATAACGATCAGGTGGTTTGGAGACACGCTCAGAACGTCTCACCACAACTTATTCTGCCTCTCTAGCCACTATAGGCTGTTCCTAAGCCTGACCATGCTGTCTTGATGTGCTAGCACTAGGTCCATCTTCCCTGAAGACAACTCTTCTGATCTCCTCTGTCTTCTCTGGCTTAGCGTGAAACTTGGCTTCATTGAAATGCACATCATTGCTACGAATAAGCTTTCTAGACTCAGGATCCCAAAGCCGGTAACCCATCTCGCCCGATTCTCCGTAGCCAAGAAATATACACTTCTTGCTCTTTGGTTCTAACTTATTTCTGAACTCCTTAGGAATATGGCTATAAGCTTCACAACCAAAGACTCTGAGATGCTTATATGAAGGTGCCTTGCCTGTCCATAGCATCTCGGCCACTGCACTCTTATCCAGAACCCTACTAGGAGACCTGTTGATCAAATGGACTGCTGTAGCCACTGCTTCCGCCCAAAATCCATCAGGCAACTCAGCATTTGACAACATGCTTCTGACCTTCTCTTGTATGGTCCTATTCATACGTTCTGCAACCCCATTCTGTGAAGGATTATATGGTGCAGTAAGTTCCCGCTTAATCCCTTTTGCTTCACAAAAGTCTTGAAAAGCTTTGGAAACGTACTCTCCACCATTGTCAGTTCTCAAGCACTTCAGCTTCTGACCACTCTGATTCTCCACCAGCTGCAAGAATGTCTTAAAGACCTTGAGCACCTCATCCTTGTGCTTCAAGAAGTAAACCCATACTTTGCGAGAATAGTCATCTATGAATGTACAAAAGTACGCTGCTCCCCCTAGTGACAAACTAGGCATTGGTCCGCATAGGTCACTGTGTACAAGAGCTAACCGTTCGTCCCTACGATTCCTCTTTGATCTGTGCGGTTCCTGTGTTTGCTTACCATAAACACAATGCTCACAAAACTCGAAATCTTGAAATGAAAAGCCAGGAAAATAACCATAATGAGAAAGTATTTCCATTCCTCTTTTTGACATATGTCCCAACCTACGATGCCACAGTGACACACTTGGCTGCTCAATCACATTAATTACATGGTTTTTAACCTCTGAAACATGTAAAGTGTACAGAGTTCCTGACTTGCTGCCATGTGCTACAGTCATCGAACCTTTGGAGATCTTCCAAGCGCTGTTCCCAAAAACTGTCACATAACCCGCATCATCCAACTTCCCTGTACTAATCAAGCTCTTTCGGATTGTTGGAACATGTCTGACATTCTTGAGCCATAAAGAAGAGCCATTCTGAAACTTCAACTGCACATCTCCCACTCCAAGTATGTCACAAACCTGCTCATTGCCAAGTCTGACATAATCTTTAGTAGCCACATATGATGTAAACCACTCTTTGTGCGGAGAAACATGTAAAGATGCCCCTGAGTCGATAATCCAATCACTCATAGCATGTCCATCCTCTGCAGTCAAGAAAACAGAATCAAGATTGCTTGTAAGGAAGACGTCACCAGCTGCTATACTAGAATCACTGTCTGAACCAGATCCTGTGACATTCACCTCTTCAATCTTCACTGAACTCTTCTTTTCATCTTGCTCAGAACTCTTTGTTTTGCCTTTTTCTTGTTTCCACTTCGTACAGTCTCGCTTCATGTGACCCTTCTTGCCACAATGGTAGCATTCTATGTCATCCTTTGACTTCGAATCACGAGACTTACTTCGGTTTTGTGCCTTCTTACCCTTCTTCTCTTTAAACTGTTCTCTCCCTCGAACGACCAAAGCACTATTGCCTTTGCCTTTGTCAATGTTCTTCCTGTTCACTTCCTCTGTGAGCAAGCTGCCTTCTACATTGGCACTTGTAAGACCTTCTGGCGCGACAGAATTACTTAACGCTGTACGAAAAGTATCCCAACTGTCTGGCAAAGTGATTAAGAGAAACATAGCCTTCACTGAATCTGGAAAGACTATCTCCTGTGCTGTTAACTGGCTGAAAATTGAGTGAAATTCATTCAGATGATTTGACATGGCTGTCCCTTCCTTCATCTTCAAATCCACCAATTTCTTGAGCCAGTAAATCTGAGAAGCAGCACTTTGTTTCTCGTACATATCACATAGCTTTTGCCATACGCCATACGCTGTAGTCTCTTCTGCTACGTTGAAGTAAACATTTTCTGCCAGTGTCAGCATGATTGTGGAACAAGCTAACTCGTCAAGCTCTTCCCACTCATCTTCAGCCATAAATTCTGGTCTCTCCCCTTTGAGCTTCAGTGGCTTCACTTGTTTTTTCTGCACCAAAACCTGCCAAATCTGCTTCTTCCAGAATGGAAAGTTTGTGCCATCCAGCTTCTTTATGTTGTAAAGAGTCTCACTGTGAGAAGATGCCATATCTGCCAAACTGTTTACTCCTGAGAAAAATCCGGCAGAGTTTCCCCTGTAAACTGGCCTCTGTACACAGTAAACAAGCTATAATCAACAAGCTGAACACCTCTCCTCAGGAACTGTCAGTATTTTTGAAAATTTTTGACAGAGTCTCCCCTGTAAACTGAGCTCTGGGAACCAAAAGATAGCTCTGATACCAATTGAAGTCGCGGAGCGGAGCGTGGGTCGACTCTCTCTCTCACACACACACAGTGAGCTTACACAGTACAGTACGCAGAGATCTGTTAGAAGGGTTATCTCCCAAATCCTTAGTATTCACAAAGAATATGTTAGTATATACAAAGAGTTAGAGGTAAGTGAGTTAGGCGGGCGGCCGGCCATATCCGCATAAGAGGCCACTTGGGCTTTAATCCCAACAGAATCAACCTTCAGAAAGTGGCAAATGGATTTTTGAGCTTATCATGACAAAGGAAGATGAAAATGGCTCTCATAGGCAACCACTAAAGAGAACAAGTTCACCTAAGTAGCTACTAGCATCAAGGGCCGTGGGTGTGACAGCATGCTGCTAAGAGATGTTGGCTCTTGTATTGAGACAAAGGAATTGAAGAGGATCTTGAATTGAGGGCAAACTAGTCCTATTAAGAGGGCAAACAACATACTCCACTTGTAAAAATTGTAAGACGACGTAACGATTCATGTCATAGAGCTTAATTTAAAAAGTCTTCTTTGGCCAAAGGGAGGAGAAAGTTATGAGAGTAGAAAAAAGTGTGAACTTTCCTTGGGAAGATCCCATGCCAAAACCTGGAGAGCAATATCTTGCTCAAGGACTTCATGGTGTACAAGTCTCTGCTTATGACATGGTAGAGGTGGAAAGCATGCATTGAGTAAGGCAACCACATTTAGCCAGTGGTGGTCAAAGCTATCAGTAAACTAATAAAGACAAAGTATTTTTACAACTTCTCTTTCCAAAATGTAGCCTCTTGGAGGAGGTTGTCTCTAGGATATGAGCAACATGGCTATGAAAAGGACAAGAGAGAATTCACATGGTTGTGGTATGGACTTGAATACCAAATTTTCAAAGAGAAATTCAAGTTCGATATCTTGCTCCTTTAATACCATGCCTATGTTGTAGGAAATTGACTACAGGGTAGGGCACGACTTTTATTTCTTATAAGTTTTAGAGAAACATTGTGCCAAATCTCCACCATACTTCTGTGTGGCACTCACGTAGATTGTGCACTATCAGTTTTGTTTTTCTCATTTTTTAAATTTGCATAGTACAAAAATTTTAATTTGTATATTTCTTTTTCTTTTGTAGCTCCTCAAAGGCACGATTTTTGTCGAGCAAAATTCATGTGAAGACATTATTTATAAGGTTAGTGCTTTGTCTTGATGGAGAGATTACATGCATGCTTTACAAGAAAAATGAGGTTCTGATTTCACAAGTGTGTTTCGTAAAATATTTATTTTGATTTAGACTTTTTGTTTGAAAAATCATTATCAAGTAAGGTTTCCATAGTCCCTACTTACACATCAACTACTATGACTATTGTTTACACACTTACACAATATCATGTACAATTGTGAAAAAACAAAATGAGGCACCCCTTAGCTCAGTATTTGCACACTCCTAATTGAGCCATTCGATTGTAGTGATTTCATTGGAGCTTGTGACCTGAGAATTGATCACTACAATAAATCATACCTTGTCTATAATGTAAAATATAACGTTATCACTGCTTCTCTTCAAGTTAATAAATCTATCTCGTGCATCTTGTGTATTTGTGTTAACTCTTGGTTTGTGTGCCACAGAAAGAACGTATATTCACAACAAGGGATGTTTCAACTATGTGACCATAAATTTAGCTCAACAACACTAAAAGCTCCATAATTTGCATCCAATTCCCTATGTCTATGTATTTGCTTGGCCAACACATAAAGCCTATGGGGCAAGGGATGGCTTCTGATTCTTATAATTTTTTGAGAGACCACAGTGCCAACTCCACCATACTTTTGTGTGGCACTTTTGCATGACGTGCACTTCACATTTAGCATTTTCACTCTATGATGTTTCATTGCAATATGAAATGTTTAACTATTCACATTACATTTATGTAGCTTGACTCAAACATTGTCCTCTGGCTTGCACAAATGGATGACACTCATACACAATTAATAGGTTGGTAGTGCATTTTAATTTTTATAGGTTGTTAATGCTTTCCATATTTTTTAAGTTTTTCAATGCTTTCTTAAGTTTAGTTTATCTACTTATTTTCTTCATAGTGCATGCTCAATCCCAATCATCATATCTTTATATCAAATAGGCACGCGCTTCTTTTCTCACAATTTGACGATTCAACTTATGTATTGAAGTACTCAATGCACTCTGTACATATTTACTTTATTCCTGGGTGGTTGTTGTCAATCTACATATGTCCTTGTTTGGCAACATATCTTATATATTGCAACCCAACGTTCTCCTCTACATAACCAACATGTAGTAAAAGAACAATCCTTTATCCTAGAGTTTTCCTCCTCAAATATGTTTTGCACCAAGTGTTGGACGGATACGCCGCGACGGACGTCAGCACAGCGAGAACTCACCTAACATATAATGTTAGCTAAGGACGAAGCTCGACCCGCAGGCGCATGGAAGCAAGCATAAGGTGTCAACCTACACTCGACCGACTCCTAACTAATTCCTACAGAGGTCTCTACCAATTGTCTAAGTCACAGCCTTCAAGAGTGCAAAAGAGGAAACTTCCTATAACGCTTTTTGGAGTCGAACACCCATCAAACGATCTCGAAACACCATAGAACTTGAAGGAGACCCTATTACTACCAATAGGTCACTCTCCCTAAGGTCTATGAACCAAAATCCCGACCCAAAACACCCGGTGCAGAAACGCATAGGATGTCTGGCCAAAATTTGCAGGTCTCCATTTCTAAAATCTAAAGTGCCTAATTTGTATTTCTACTCGTTGTGAACACGTGGATATGTTGCAATGCAAAATCGGACAACGTATGCTCACACAAACAACCGATGAAGCTCGTAGAAGGAGCTCGCAAGACCGAACCGTACGTGCGCAATGTAGGTATCGGCACGTAGCTCTCGTCGAGGGCAACACGCTGCACTTCTCCACACTCGATTTTAACCACTGAAGCACACGTAGCATCAAGATGAAGCTCTCACTCTCTCTCTTGTACACAGTACGCTCTCACAGACTTCAAACTTGTTTTGGAATGACAAAAAGGTTTTTCCATTAAGGTCAAAAAGTGGTATATATACCTTACAATTTATCAAACCCTAAAGTTCCAAAATCAACCATCTATTCAATCTAACTATCAAAACTGGAATACAATCTGAAGACTTCTGTAAGTCCCAATATTTACAAGGTGAAAAATCGGGTTTTCCTCAATGAATGAATAATTACAAAAATAATAGTCCGCCAAGTAGTTAGATGCCGTGGGGTGTGTCCAGCTTCTAACACCCCTCCCCTCCTTGTTCATGTTGTCCCCGACATGGCCTTGATCAGCTGCCTCATCTTATCGTTTCCCGCATCTTTAGTAGTGATTCGTACCTGGCATGTAGGTTAAGCATTGTTGGTCCAAAGATTTCTGTGTTCATGGTGAAGAATCCTGTATAAAATGCTTCTTCAAAAGCCTGGAGGTGATAAGATGGTAGAAACATGATTCTTTGATACAGCGCATGTATCACCTCCTTGGAAGGCTGACCTGAGAGATCATAAGCACATTTGTATATGTCCTGGAAGAAGAATATGCTGTCAGTCACGTGTCCTGGCTTGAATGTCTCGAACACTGCTAGGATTGTTCTGCAGATTTTTCTCATCATAATGCATGTAAGGTCAGGAGAGCCAGTGAACAACTTTATGGCGCCCGTTAGGGTTTTCACCATGTATTGTACACTTATTCTCTCACCCGCCTTCACGCCCGACAGCTTTGGATAATTCAGCCAAGTGGGTTGGCTTCTTTGCAGAATTTCTTGTGCCTTCCACGTCCTAATTCTTGGTAGAGGACAGAAGCTGAGGTTGTCTCTGATATGTTTAGGTGCCTCTACCAAGTGGATTAGGTATTGTGGATACTTGGTAAGCCAAGCCTTCCTCCACTTTGGCTGAGAAATCACGATAAGCTTCACTCCTTCTGGCCTCGAGGTGTCTGCATTGTAGAGAGGTACCGTTTGCTCTTCCCTGATTCGCTTGTTTATTGTTGCTGCTTCATATTTCAACAATGGATATGGGAGAGAGGGTTGAATCCACTCGCGCCTGACATTGCTAGCGTCGATCCTCTGGATGGTCATAGATTTGAAGACCCTCTGCTCCCATTCCAAGGCTTCCTTGTGCTTTCTCGTAGCTCTGCCTCTATTGCCTTACGCAGATTTTCCTCCTCTTCTTGTGTTAGACTATGTGGCTCTTGAGAGGATCCTGCTATGATTTCCTCTTGCATGGTTGTGTCCACAGGCTCTCCCACATTTTCGATGTCAATTCCCTCATTGGCGGCTGGCCCTGAGCTTTCTGCCTCTCCTCCTTGCTGGCCTTTCAACTCCTCAATTTGCCTGAGGAGTGTTTGCTTCTCCGCTTCAGCTTGTCCGCCCATATTCACGAGGAGGTCATTAAGTTCAGCGTTTATTTTTTCCGCCTCCTCGAGCTTCACCTTTATACTCTCCACTTCTTCTTGTAGGGCTTTTTGGCTATTCTCCATTCTTGTTTGCATTACAATAGACCCTTCAGCCATCATTAATCTCTGCTTTTTCTCGAGAGTCAGCTCCTTCTGAAGTTCCTGCATTTTCTCTTCATATATTTGACTCTCGAAAACGATTTAAGTCGAGCTCGTAGCTCTTGCTCTAGCAGGCGATGCTCGCATCCTCTGGATGGTTTGATCTTTGACTTTTAATTGATCCTTGAGCTCAAGGATTTCATCCAGGCTTGCTTCTTGTTCTATTTTTGCTCTTTCCTTGGCATTCCTCATGGCCTCAACTTCTTTTGTTTCCTCTGCCAGCTGTAGTGTCAGATTATCCCGTTCTTTTTCAGCATCTCGCAATGACTTGCTGAGCTGTAGACACTCTTCTTCAGCTGCTTGTATTCTTTTTGCTGTTGCCTCATTTGCTTCTTTCATTGCTTGGCAGTTTTGTAGAGCCGTTGCCAAGCTGGCCTGGAGGTCAGCTTCTCTCTCTTTTTGCTTCTGGCTTTGTGCTTGCAGAGAATCCCTTTCCATCTTGGTCTTTTCTTCGCTGGCTTTGAGAGTTATCATATCTTTCTCTGAAGCCATAGATTGGGTTCGCAATCCGGCTAGCTTTGTCATCACCACGTCCCAGTCATTGGAGGGCGGGTGCAGGTCCACAGTGTATGTAGCAATTTCTTTAATTTCCACTAGCCGGATGCCTTGCATTTGTTCTTTATGCACTTATCTTGCCAAGTCGAATGTGACTGTGGCAGCTTCTTCCTTTGTATAGCCTGCAGCTAGTAGGTCCAAAAATGTATAATAGGCTTCATGTGATTCTTTTTGTTCAGACTTAGGCTTGGCGTCTTTCTTTGGCTCAGGTTCCTGCCTTTGCTCTTGCTTCTCTCCTTGACTTTCGTCTTGTTTTTTCTCAGCTGCATTATCTTCTGGTGGAGGGCTGCTGGGAGGTGGTGAGGGTGGTGGTGACAGTTGTGGGCTAGGTTTAGGGCTCTCTGGTAAAGCTGCCGATTTTCCTTTTAAGTCCCTGTCTGATTTTGTTTTCCTTTCCCTTTCTTGGCTTTCTTGCTCATCTAGCAATGTCTGCCTTATCTGCTCCAGTTCCTCCTCGGTGAAAGGGACATGGGGAATGTTTTCCGCTGCAGCATCAAGAATCTCGAAATTCTTGATGTAATCTTCAAAGCGGTCCCTCTGCACTCTTCTAGATGATCCGGACATAGATTCGAGAGATGGCTTCCAGAGTTCGTTTAAATCACCCTTGAGGGCTCTTTCTGCTCGGAAACTCTCCATCAGCCTCTCGAGTCTTGCCGCTTTCTGAGACCTGGTTTCCTTAGCCGGCACTTGAACAAACTCTTTCTTTCCTTTCTTCTGCTCGGGTAGCTCCTCTTCAACTGGCTCTAGCCTTCTTTTCAACCTCGTAGCCACCCTTGGTGCCCTTTGCGGCTCATCTTCCTTGTCTTCTTTCACCCTTAACCAATCGTTCTGAGATGGGGGGTCAGGCCACCTTCCTTTAGCGTGTAGTGCTGCATAAACCACCTCGGTTATTATTTCTCCTGGCACTATGTAGGTTGGCTTTTTGTTGCCCATCTTTACCAAGCTGTCATGTTTGTATGCCGCGTAGTTGATAATCTTTGGGGTGCCTTTTGTCATTGCCCAAGTAAACGTTGTGGCAATTGCACCTGGCAGCATCCTATACTTCTGTGGCCTCTTAGTGCACATGTGGAAGTACTGGTTGTACAACTGGCTCATAATTGCCACCTTTGGGTTGGCAATGTATTCAAAGGTGTAATTTGCCTTTTTCTCTTTGTACACCTTGACTTCATCCCTTCTTTTTGTCACACTATCTCCTTGATTGGAGAGATCTAGTGCATGGGCTACAACCCGCTCCGTGATTATAATCTCTGTATCTGGTCTGCCTTGTAAATCTGTTACCTTTGGCCACTCCATCCTCTTTGATGCTGGTTACCAACTCCCATACTCTTTTGACGTCCACCCCTGCTGGTATTGCTTTGAAATAGTTATGGAGGTCAATTTTCTCCAAGTAGCCGGCCATTTTGCTTCGTGCAAACTCATTGAGCTCTCTTGGCAGCATTGGTAGCTCTATAACATTGCCTTCAGTGTCCTTGAACACGCCCTGGTAGATCTTTAGGTCGTTTGACTCTAATAGATCTTCCTGTATCCAGGTGTTGGTGGGCTTTAGTGTTCCCTCTGGAATGACAAAAGGTTCCACCTCGTCCAGATAGTCTTTGATTGTCATTCTTTTTCTCTTTTCTGGTGACTTAGAGGCTGCCATAGATCTTGTTGCACTCAGTAGTCCGAAATTAGTGTTTTTTTTTCATATTAGCTGTGAAACTGAGTTTTACTCATCCAAATGACTTGAAAATTGGAGTTATAGCTTAAAAACGACCAATTTAGGAATAATGGGAAAAATTCAAGTCCCATTTTTTGAAATGGTTCATTTAATTGGAGATATTTTGGCAATATACAGAAGCCAACCATGTAATATAATCGTCTAGCTAGTGTAATGATTTATCCTCTATATATGCATACCAATAATATTTTGGAATCATTTTGCTAATATTGTTCATTGTTTGTTATATAAAAAATAACTTCAATTCAGTCAAAACTTGACATGCGAAAGTTTGACTACTCACAAGTAAAGGGTCTTTTGGAAGAACCAAGGATATCATTCTCCTATTTTAGAGGTCAAACTATAGAAAATTCAAGTTCTCGACTTTTAGAAGTTTGCAAATGGGCTGCATTTTTCTTGCAAAATGATATGAATTGTGAGCCTTAATAGAAAGCTATCATCTAAAGCCCTAAGAGAAAGCCTTCGCCTCATTCAAGTATGTGATGGTCATGAGACAAGCTTCCCCCTCATCTACATATAGAATACGAATGAGGCTCGAACTTAAGTTTGAGCCTCCATGCTTGTTGATAGGTACAAATCACACAAGCCTCCATGCTTCCCCCTCATTTACATATATAATGAGCATGAATAAGCACCGAGGCTCCATGATCCCTCCTCATTTACATACATATTGGGTATGAACAAGCATGGAGGCTCGAACTTAAGTTTGAGCCTCCATACTTGCTAATAGGTCCATATCCCACAAGCCTCCATGCTTCCCCCTCATGCACATACATAATGAGCATGAACAAGCGTGGAGGCTCGAGAACTTAAGTTTGAGCCTCCATGCTTGCTAATAGGTACCAATCCCACACTTGCCTGGTTTGAGTTAAAGATACTATAACTTCGGCAACCACCCTCATGGGGTGGTGCTAGCTCAAACCATATTAGCTAAGGGTAGAGATCTTCTCAAATCATCTATGTGGAGGTGCTCTTCGCTAGATGTTTCCTTACCGGCATCTTATTAGCTTACACATAAAAAACCATCGCCATCACCATCACCATTTGAATGCATGTAAGAGACCTAATACCTATTCTTGGTGTCACTAAGATTACTACATGGCACTGGACTGAAATGGTGGGCTGGTGATGGCGCTCAACTGAGTGGTGTTGATAGAAGATGTGCTATTAATCTAGGATATTAAGCACTAGACAAGAGTGATCCCCATAAGCCGCATAGCTAGAAAAATTCCGTAAGCCGCATAACTAGCAACACTTGCTCATACGTGTAGGGGTATAATGACCTGCTATGCACTATACTCAACCAAGCTATCACAACTCAACTTGTTGTGCACTTGACCATGCTGTCACAACTCAAAGGAGTTTCTACACAAGAAGCCTAACAAGGCCCATTCATTAGCAATACAGAAGGGCCTCAAATCTGATGATGGTCACAGTGAAGACGTGCTACAGTTGACAAGCGGTGCAATGATGGTGGTGGTACAGCTAGACGACAATGGAGGAGCTGGACGACAATGGTGGTGGTGCAGCTGGACGACAATGAAGGAGTGTAAGTTTTGATGAGGGTCCACAAAGCAGAGCTGCAGAATATCATGGACATGATGATGACGAAGGTCTGGGAGAACACAACTGTGGATGAGGTAGCCCAGGCCCCAGAGATGCACCTTGAGTCCATGGCTGATGCCTGCTCGACTCATCTGAGGTGGTGCATTTGCTAGCTTGGTGATCTCGAGTAGCAGACAGCATCAGGCGACGCCCTCCATGACAAGCAGCAGCAGGAGACGCCTTCCATATTGACGAAGGTGGCATACTCAACATCGAGCAGCAGCCGTAGCAGCAGGGGACGCCCTCCATGACGAAGGCGGCATTTGCTAGGCTGGTGATCTCAAACAGCAGCAACAGTAGAAGGCGACACCCTCCATGACAAAGGTGGCATACTCAATGCCCCAAATGAACCACTGCTCCTCCTCTTGGATGTCCCTTTGCTACCGCTAGCTCACAGCCTGAGCTCACAGCCTGCGCAAACTCACCTCCGCTTGCGCAACATCCATTGAGCTCCTGCATAGAGGCGCGCTTGAGCGTGAACTTGTCAGACATTTGTCATCATGAATCGTCAGGCCAGCTTGAAATTCAAATTAAAGTGCATCCTGAAAGTTTGAATTAAAGTGCATCTCGGCAACCTTCACTTTTAATTTTGTCATTATTCGTATCAAGAGTTTGAGTTTTGCCATGTCTTGTATTTTTGGTGTATTTTTTGGAGCACCATGTCACCACCACAACCCATAATGGTTTTGAATTTGGTTGAGTCGCATTGGAGAATTGGTGCTCCTCTAAATTTTAGATCCTTGTGCCTCGCCCTCAAGTTTGAGCCGCAAGCATTGGCAAAAAACCTCAAACCACAACCCAAACTTTTCTCTATCCTTCATGTTTGGCACAAGTAGTTTTCCTCTCTACTTTAGAGCCTTGTGCCTCACCCTCTAGGTTGAGGCTTGAGCATTGGCAAGGAGCCTCAACCCACAACCAAACACACTAGCCTCCATGTTTGACACAAGTAATTCTCCTCTAGACATTAGAGCCTTGTGCCTCACCCTCAAGTTTGAGACTTGAGCATTGGCAAGGAGCCTCAACCCACAACCCAGCACACTAGCCTCAAGTTTGAAGCTTGTGTATTGGCAAGAAGCCTCAACCCACAACCCAACACACTAGCCTCCATATTTGAGACGAGTAGAATAGCAAAAAGCGTGAAACTCATGCAGTTGTAGGGAGCCGTAGCCTAGATTTTGACCCTCAAGATGATGTTTGGTATAATCTTTGTTTTGGGAGAAGCACGGCCTTAAAATTGAATATTTGTTTGCTTCTTAAAATGCTAGCCTCATGAAAACAAGTTCTTTCTTTCTCTTTTTGCTGACACAAAGTGGATTAGCTAGAAGCATGAAGTGCAACCAAAACTTTGAGCTTCAAATGTAATACATGTCAAACAATTGTTGCAGGTCTGCATATAATTTGGTGGTTGCAAATAACACTTGCAAGTGCATCATACAAACACTACATTTCATTCAAGAACTGGAGAAGAAAAAGTGTGCATCCTAGACCGAGTTCACCTCTCCTAAAAAACTAGACAAGAAGAATTGTCCCATTTTAGTAAATTTTTCCCAGAATTCATAAATTTGAGTTAAAAGGAACTTGTGAAGCTGTGCATGTGCTCACATTGCAAATCTGGCCAAAATTTTCCATCTAGACATCCTACGCGTAGGATGTCTTTTTCTTCAGAATTGGTTCATACTTGACATGCAGGTAGTGTAAGGCTCATGGAGCATGGTTATAGGCTTGGATCTGAATTTGGATATCAAAAAGTGGATTTTTGGGCTGATTCAGGCTTTAGGTCACAATTTACGTAGAATGTCCATCATAGGTAGCAATTGATGTCCAAATGGGTTGAAAATTGGTATATGGGCTCATTGCATGCAGGTAGTGTAAGGTTCATACTTGACATGCAGGTAGTGTAAGGCTCATGGAGCATGGTTATATGCTTGGATGTGAATTTGGATATCAAAAAGTGGATTTTCGGGCTGATTCAGGCTTTAGGTCACAATTTAGGTAGAATGTCCATCATAGGTAGCAATTGATGTCCAAATGGGTTGAAAATTGGTATATGGGCTCATTGCACCATGGTAGTGGCTCCTGTGATGTCATTTCTTGCATAGAAGGCTAAATTTATGCTGAAGACATCCTACGCGTAGGATGTCTTTTTCATCAGAATTGCATGAAACTTGTTATGTGGGTTGTCCTTGGCCTATGGAACATGTCCATGTTCTTGGATTTGAATTTGGATAAGATTTGATGCTTGTAGGGCTCTGGGAGGTGTTTTTGGGCTCAAAAAGTGTATCTTGAAGGTGTTGGGGGTCAAAAGTGATTAGAATGGCTTTAAACTTGACATATGGGCTCTTGATGATGAGGTTACTAGATCTGAAATGACAAAACATCCCTTCCATACCAAAAAGGTCCATTAGACATCCTACGCGTAGGATGTCTTTTTCATCATTTTGACTCCCTGACCACACAGATTGTTTGCTGATGTGTATCTGAATGTGTTGTGCAAGTTAGTTTCATGAGATTTGGACAAGATTTGGTAGGTCAATGGCCCATTATTGCCTCTTTGCTCTAACTTTGCGTTTTTCCATGCATATGAGGTCAAATCTGGTCCAAATGTGATGAAACTTGGTGTATGGCTTGTAAATGTCATTCAGAACATGTGCATGACAAAAATTGATGAGGTTTGTGCCAAAAAGTGCCCTTGAGACATCCTACATGTAGGATGTCTCCTGGTGATTTTTTCAGTGCTGGTGCTCCCAGTGCTTGCCCTTTGCTCCCCTAAGTCCCTTTTGAGCCTAATTTCAACAAAAAAATAAATGGATAGAATATAACTCCCTGTGTGTACTTCAGAGCCTCCGAGCCGTTTTCTGACTTTTGGAGTGCTTTTAGGCGATGAAATTTCTCGATGTTGGTCTCCATAGCTTCCCGATCCCTTGGGGATCCTTGGTTTTTGTCGACTTTGGCTTCACCAGAGTTCCATTTGGCAATTTGTTGCTCTAAAAGCACCCATGGTTGCGTTTACATACCTTTGATGATTTGTGGTGGTCTACCACCACAGGACTTCGTTGTTGATGGTCTAGGAAAGCCGCTCGTGAAGTTTGGTGGCAAACGGACTTGCGGTTGGGTCGCAAGTGCATTTTGACACTTTGTGTGTCTGATGCCGTTTATGAGGTTTAGTGCCGCTTCGGGTCACTTTTTGGTCATGCGGGTCATATGGACTTGTCAAGCATGTCGAGATGCTCCTACCCATAAATTTTGGTAGCATTTGGTTGGCGTTTCGCCGATTTCCCATTTGGTGGCCTCTTGCGGGTTTCTGGGACTTAGGTTTTTTCCCGATGGTTTCCCACTGTGTTTGGCTATCCAGGACTCGTCTCCTAGACTAGGGTAAGCTGCCGATGAAGTCTTGTTGCTTTCGGGTTAGCCGTTAGGCCGCTGTCTCTACTTGCAGGTCTCTACCGCTCGCTTTGTGTGTGACCTCTACGCTAGTTTTCGCGACATAATGACAATCATGCGTGAAAAGCTCAAGGTTTTGAGCCTACCTCTCATGTCTAGAGCTCGTCGGGTAGTCGTGCACGTCGTAGAAGCCGCTGGAAAGTCAATCCGCTCTAGGTGGCAGAAGCTCTCTCCACAAAGTCAATAGTGAAAATGAGTTAAAAATGGGGTGAAATTTTCTTATAATGGAGGTCCCCGAAGCACTTTTCATGAAATTTGACAAGTGCTCCTATCCTCCCGCGAGATGCGGTCTAGGCTAAAAAATTTCTTGATTTGGACTCCATTTGCCCTGTTTACCAGAATTTTAGCATTTCGGTCAAAATCCGGCCAAAACACGCTTTCCGCTCCAGTCTCATAATTGCACCCCCACTCTACCATAGGTTGTCCTATAGTCACTGATCTTCACTATATTTTTTGTTTTTTATTACTACTGTTTTTCACCTGCTTTTTGTATTTTTGAAGTTTTCTGACGAAAATTAGCAAAATTAAAAGGAAAATAGAAAATCAAACCCAGAAAATCTCCAAAAATTATAATAAATCACAAACATCACCACAATACATTATATATACTCACATGCAATTTTTATAGCCGGATTTCTCCGTTTTACCAATATTTTGCCTGAAAAATGGCTATTTCTACTTATATACACACACCTAGGGGCTTGATTTAGTGCTTGGCCCCATATACCTGTAGCTTCATGCTGTATAAGGGCATATATACTTGGGTTACTCCAGAAAATTTCGCAATCAAACAACAACCCTTAAAATAGTCGAAAATCATGCCCTTTTTTTATGTTTCCGTTATTGTTTCCGCATTTGAGAGTGCCTCTAGAATGCCTCTCCCCCTCCTAGCCGGAGTCCTCCCGGATGACAAGGTATTACGTCGGAGTATGTGCCGTGCATAGGTTGAAATAGTTGTGCTAATTCCTGGCCGATTAACGGGCCCTACTTTATGCGTACTCGGTCAATGCATGGAAAAATTAATGTTGTGCAAGAGAAGGGAATAAGCAAGATTCTTATTGGCACTCGCCGTCGAGGCTTCGTGTTTTCTTTGCAAGTAGCAGCTGTAACTCTACTGCTCTCTGTTTAATTGTCCTTTTGGCAAGAGGCAATTGCTTTGCCGACGTTGTTGATGGAGTCGTAGCTGTTTCTAAGGATAGAGAGGGTTGTGATTCAATGGCTATGGGCCTTATGACCTTGGCTTTCCATTGGTATTTTGTTGCTGCCGATTTTTGTAGATGGTTTGGTACGTTCTTTTTTGCCACTGATTTTTCTGTCATCGACATCCACATATGATGGTGTTCCATTTTGAAATGCAGCTGTCTGCTTTCCTTTGTTGTTTGTACGGAATGTAGTTCCTTTTGCTTTTGCTTTGGTATCCAAATGTGAGTGACATTTGGATTATTGCTAAGCATTTTCTTTGGTATCCACATCTGTTTTATGCCCTGGGTTTGGGGTTGAACCGTTTGCTTTGTTGGAATCCGTTTGTTACATTGTGGTTTTCCCGCCATTGCATTTCTGTCCTTCCGCATCCATACTTGTTTACCTTGTTTTGGTAGCCCTAATTTTTGCATTGTGGTGGGATACTTCATCTGTTTGTAATTAGCATGGTTGACTTTTACCTTATTGTTGAGCTCTGGTATCATTTTGTTCTTGACTGGCATTCATGTTGTAGGCTTTGTTTCCAGTGTTTGCATGGTTTGCAGTTGATCATGATGGTATTGCGGAGCAAAAGGTATCACTTGTTGTTCATGTTCATGTTGAATTTTGACTGCCTTTGCTTTCCAATCGATCTGCACATTGTATGCTTTTTGCCAAGGTTGCCCTAACATCATTTGGTGTTGTGTGCTTGCATCTGTCACCACATAGAATTTGTGTGGGTAAAAATATTGATGTATTTGTACATACAATATAGTCCATCCCAATGTTTTCAGTGGGTGTGATGTGCTACTTTCCAGCACTTGGGGAGTAGGATGAAGTTGATCTCTGACTCTGAGCTGTTGGTATAATCCGTAAGAGATCAAATTTTCTTGAGCACCCGAATCAAGCAAAGCCGTTGATTCAACTTGATTGTTGCCCACTTTGACTGTAATGATTGGCTCCACTGTTTCTTCCTCCAACTTCATCAGTCGAATGGAGTTGATTCTCAGTGGTGGTCCACTTTGTTGTTGTCGTCGCAGAAGCCTTCTTTTTGCGATGCGTTCTTGTGCTTCGTCTTGAGCTTCCGCTCGTACTCTCTCGTTTTCCTTCATTATTTGTTTTCCTTGGTGAATTTGTTGGAGCATCTCCTGTGTGAGTGGTAGATGATATTTTCTCAGTCGACATCCACTACTCCAGTTTGGCATTTCTTCACCTGCTAGTGTAGCAAGCTTGACAGCTCCACTTTGTGATAGATCATGAATCACAAATGGACCCATCCCTCGCTTTTTCAGTTTCTTGGCATGTTGCTTCAAGGTATAAACAAGTACGTAATCACCTGTTTTGAACTCTTTTGTACGCACATGTTTATCAAAAAATTCCTTTTGTCTTCTCTTTTTAGCATAGATTGAAGCGACAGCTCGTAAGCGTAGTTCATCGAGCTTTTCAAGATCATTAATCCTTGAAGAGAGTTCATGCCTTGTCCATTCCAAGCTTGTTGCTACTCGTAGAGTTGGGATTAAAAACTCTATGGGTAGTATAGCATTTAGTCCAAACACCATGTTGTATGGTGTTGTTCCTATTGATGTTTTGTAACCTACCCTGTATGCCCATAGTGTTGAGTGTAGCTGTTGATCCCAATCTGTTCTTGATTCTGACACTATCTTAGTGAGAACCGTGCATAGTGTTTTGTTAGTGGCCTCAGCTTGCCCATTGGCTTGTGGATGATATGGTGATGATTTCCTATGTATGACCATGAAATCCTCTAGCAGATATTCAATGACTTCATTGAGAAAGTG
Source organism: Adiantum capillus-veneris (assembly GCF_014529385.1). Classification (NCBI taxonomy): domain Eukaryota; kingdom Viridiplantae; phylum Streptophyta; class Polypodiopsida; order Polypodiales; family Pteridaceae; genus Adiantum; species Adiantum capillus-veneris. The sequence continues at coordinate 5,410,481 of NC_140933.1, read as the reverse complement.
TGTTCCACGGTCACTGACAATTTCTATTGGTAACCCATAACGTACAAAAACATGCTCATAGAAAAATTGTGCCGTGGTGCGTGCATCAGCTTTTTGTGTTGCTTTCGCTTCGACCCATTTTGTGAGATAGTCCGTAGCCACAATGATATATTGGGTATGGCTGCGATATGCAGGGGGTGATATAGGTCCCACAAAATCAATGCCCCATTTTGCAAATGCTCTTGCCCCCATCATTGGCCGTAATGGCATCTCATCTCTTTTTAGTGGTATCTTGGTGCGTTGACATGCATCACAACGCTTTACAAACTCTTCAGCATCCATGTGTAATGTAGGCCACCAAATTCCTGCGGTTAAGACAATTTTTTCCGTCTTATCGCCTGAAAAATGGCCTCCACTTACTCCGCTATGTGCATGTTCTAGAATCAGCAGGTATTCACTTTCACTTGCACAGATTCTAAGTTGATTGTCCTTTCCCCGCTTATAGAGTTGATTCCCAATTAACTGAAAGTGACGTGCTTCCAGCTCTATAGCTTTTTCTCGTGCTCTTGTAATGTTCTCAGGGAATGTCCTGGTGGTTAAGAAGTCAATGATATATTGACTCCATTCAGGTGCTATGTTCACCTGAAACAAAGTTGCGTGATCCACTGGTCGTTTGGCACTACATACTGTACAATTGGTAACATAAGAATGTGTATCCGCATACATAGTTGGCCAATAAACCCCTAACTGTTTCAGTCTCTGGTGTGTTTTCACTGTTGAACAGTGAAAAGCACATCCCTGGACATGTGCCTCTTCAAGGTAGCACTCGAATTATTCCGGATTTATACATAATCGTAGGATTAGGTTAGATTCAAGATGATACAGCCGTCCTGCTATCAACTGGAAGTTCTTTGTTTGTCGAATTGTTTGCTGTTTGGATTTGCACTCCGTATTATCAAACTCATGTCCAAAGGAGAGAATGCTAACTATTTCTTGAGACCATTTGGGTACCATTTCAATGTTGAAAAGATAAGCATCTGGTATGTCATCATCTACCCCTTCTGGAGCTTCCCCGTTGTGTATTCTTGAAAGATGATCTGCTCGCAGGTGGGTTTTACCCTTTTTGACCACCACTGTGAAGTCAAATTCTAGCAATATAATAAACCAACGCACAATTATCCCTATATTGCAAGGTTTATTTACTAGGTACAAAAGAGCTTAATGATCTGTAAAGAACACAAATTTGTTTGCAAGTAGATAATTCCGAAATTTCTTTACATCATAAATCATTCCTAATCCTTCCCTCTCGGTGGTTGTGTAGTTCTTTTCTGCACTGTTTAACTGTCGGCTCGCATAGAAAATCGGAAAATTCATTGTTCCGTCTCCAGGTTGAGCTAGAATACTTCCAATGGCATATGCTGAAGCATCAATGTGCACATGGAATATCTTTTCCCAATCTGGTGCCTTTAGTACAGGTGCTGATATAAGATTTTCCTTCAGCTTTTGGAATGAGGTCTCACACTCCTCAGTCCACTCGTAATTGACTAGCAACCGATACAGAGGTTGTGCGATAACCGCATACATGTATATGAATCTTCGATAATATCCACAGTGCCCCATGAAGGATTGCACTTGTTTCGCATTAGTAGGCCTGGGAAGGTCTACAATGAATTTGACTTTGTTTAGGTCTGTGGTTATGCCGTTTCGTGAGACAATGTGTCCTAAGATTCGTCCTTGCTTAACCATAAATATACACTTTTCCGGGTTTAGACAGATTCGATATGTTCTGCACTTTTCAAAGGCCTTTTTCAAATGGTCAATATGTTCCTCTCGCAAAAGAGAGTGTACACACAGGTCATCCATGTAAATTTCTAAGAATATTCTTAGGTATTCCTTGAAAGCGTGCGTCATTAACCTCTGGAAAGTGGCTGGTGCATTTGTTAAGACAAATGGCATAACTCGATATGCATAAATCCCCCATTCTATGGCAAACGCTGTTTTGTGTTGATCCTCCCTTGCTATTGCTAGTTGGTTGTATCCTGAAAACCCATCTAGAAAGGAATAAGCCCGTTGCCCGGCCACTCGCTCCAGTACATGTTTTGTGATTGGCAAGGGATAATTATCCCTTATGGTTGCTGCATTCACCTTCTTGAGGTTTACACACACCCGCATTTTTCCATTCTTTTTGGGAACTACCACAATTGGTGACACCCAATCTGTATGTTCAATCTCATAGATGAATTCCGCTTCCATCAGTTCATCAATCTCTTCCTTGATTCGTTTAGCAAATGTGTCATTATATGTATAAGGACGTTGTTTGTTAGGTTTTGTATTCGATTTCAAAGGAATTGTATGTTGGCATATCAATGGATCAACTCCTTTGAGGTCTTTGTAGGACCAAGAGAACACATCTTTATACTTCTTGAGAAGTTGTGTTAGCTACACTTCCTCCTCAGGCTCTAAATCGTTAGCTAGACCGGCTGAGGCTTTTCACCTGGTTCTGTGAGGTCTATCTTTTTTGAATTTTCACGCCCATCGTAAGATTCTTGGTTGGTTCTCTCCCTGATTGGTGGTGTCATAATGATTTTTCTATTTTGGATAGTAAATTTCCGATAGTGTGCTGGTACGTTCATGTTGCCCTTTTCTGACTCCTTTTTTCCATCACTATCTTCTTCAATAGTCCATATCTCTCTCAAAGACCATTTCAGTTCTTGATATTTCTGTTTACGCTCCAGTTTGGTCCACTCTTGGTCTTTTGTTGTTACTTTTTTTTATTTTTCATATTTTTGTGATTTTGTTTCGGTTTTAGCTTTTCTTACCTATTTTATTTCCTCTCTTGTTCTTTCTTTTCGATCTTTTGAGAATTTTCCTGATATTTGATCTTTTACACAATCCTTTGCTTTTACAAGCATCAAATAGTGAGTTTTACCTTTTATCCTGGGCATCAGGTTCTCTCTCACTTTGTTTCCTGCTCTTTTTCTCCTATAGCGTTCTTGGCGTCCAGGGTGTTGATTAGCAAAATCGTAAAACTTGATATTCTTGGCTTCATTTCCACGCTCACTTGAGGTGTCTGAACACTCATTATCTGCATCATCACTTACTTCTAAATGTTCAGAGGAGTTGTGAAACTCTTCTTGTTCTGGAGGTTCTACCGTCTCTTTTTCCGTTACAATGCTTACCATGTAATAGGGTAGCACATCATAGCCATCCTTATCGCAAAATTTTGTTGTTGGACTGTCAGTAATGGTATAGACATCCAATGTTGCCAGTATGTGTTCCCATTCTAGAGGTTCCAAGGCATCTTCAGGGAAAGGTTCCTGAATATACTGTTTGTCCTCAATTGCTCTTTCTAAGACGCATTCCTCTTTTGTTAAACTTCCATAATGTGAAGCTCCGCACATCCATAGCTCTTTTGGTTGCCCTAACCATGCTGGTAGTTCCGATCCTGCTACTGTAACTGAATCAAACTCTTCTACTGGTGTTTGGTTTACATCTTTGTAACTATGGTCTTTCAGGTGTATTTTAGTTGTCGTCTCGCCATGTCTGAGGTATATGTGGTCATAACCCCAATCTTGGACCATGTTTAGTTGTCGCATGAATGGTCATCCCAAGATTATCTCATAATTGCTCTTTTTGTCAAAATCGACTATTGCAAATGTATGCTCATACTCGATTCTGTACGAAGTGACAATTACTTTTTCTAAGAGTCCTAGAGGCTTCTCCATGAACCCATCTGCCAACTGCAGCTTCATTCTGGTAGCCCTCAAAGCTGGTCTTCCCCATTTTCTCCAAATTTCCTTGGTGGCGATAGCAACTCCCGCTCCACTGTCAAGAATAGCTTTGGAAACTACTTCTTGGAATTCTACGGGTAGCGTCGTGTTTTCGTCTTCTCCCTCACAATATTCTCCAACCTTATTCAATGGTACCGGCCTAGTGTTTAGGTTAGGTCTGTCCAACTCTCTGATTCCTTCTTGAAGCTTCAAGGTGGGGTCTTTCACTCCAAATTTTTCTAGGAATTTTCCTATTGTGGTCCACATGTTTGGTCTTAACCTTAGGAGTTCTTCTAACGTGATTGTGCATACCACCGGGGTGGATAACAACTCAATCAATCCTTGCGAATCCATCACCTTGTTAGAAGAAAGTCTTTGAGATGGGATTGCTCTCACTTCTGACTTAGCTTCATATCTCCCAGATAAGAGGGTAAAGTTCTCAAAGAGTCTGGTTGGTTGTGCCCTGAACTAATAGATCCTTGGTCTCCCCCTTGTGAATGTATCTCAAAGTTCATCTGCGACCTTGTCTCAAATTCTTCGATAGGAGGTAAGATCACATTATTTTCTTTTCTCGTGCTATCCATGTGGTTACTCATCCTATTAGCCTCGTTGGCCTCACGGATTTTCTTCCACAGATCATCTAGACCGTTACCGTCCTTACCCATTTCTGCCAATATTTTAGGCTGGAACCCGTCACTTGCCCCATCGGTGGTGTTTGGCACTATGATAGGCTCTCCTCTGGACTCATAGGCATTCGTGAGTTATTCCTTTGTTTCCGCATGTTTCTCTAATGTTGGTTGGATAGGGGTTGGAGCTAGTGCTTCATGACAATTTTTTGGTTTACCCAACGGTTCTTCCATCAATTATTGAGCCGTCTCGATCATCTTTTTACACATATCCAACCTCTGTTTTTCTATTTCTGCATAGGGATAAGTCATCCACCTTTGCTCCTGGGTTTGGTTCTTTTTAAGTCGAGCTTCATAAGCTTTTAGAAGCGCATCCAATTGCTCGTTTACCTTGTCTGCCAGTACAGATCCTCCTGATCCTGCACTTTTGGGCTCTTCTATTTCTTTGGGTGCTATGACTGTTGTGGTGTGTGAGTTTAAGCTAGCTAGATCCTCTAATCGCTCCAATCTATTCTTTGTATGTTTCAACTCATCGGATAGCGCTGCTTGCTCTCATTCTTTCCGGGCTTTCCTACGCGTCTTTCTAGCTTTCCAAGTGCTTCTCTGATTTTTCATTTCTGAACTTTGGGCATCGGTTTTTGGTTCTTCTACTATGGGTTCGTTCGTCCTTCTTTGGGCTTGGGCTCGTGTTACCGCCTGAATAGGTATGATTGTTTCATTTTCCGATCCTCCAGTGGAAGGTACTGTTCCTAACAGGTTCAAGGTGGTTTTTTCTCCTTTTCTCGGGTTTTTAGGGCAATCGAGAATCAAATGAGTAATTCCACAATCACGGCAATACGCATTGACTCTAATGATTTCATCATGAGGACAGTCCCTCAGCCAATGGTCTCCACCACACTTGTAGCAAGGTCCCTTGGTTTGTTGTGGTGCTCCTTGAGCCCCTCTTTGTTGGTAAGCATGTCTCTGTCCGCCCATGCCTCCATTGTCTATGAACATCAGTGTTTGTTCATCTAGGCTATATCTTCCTTCTCCTGCGGCCTCTGTAGCAGTTGGTGGTCCTTGATTCCCTATCATGCTCCATGGTTCTGGTGTCGAGGGCTCTTCTGGTGGGTAATAGATAGGGTTTGCCGCATATCCATTGGGATCTTCATAATATGCATGCATAGGCACCAAAGACTTTTCTTCTGATTCAGTTACCGTTGGTGTGTATCTTATACCAACTGGTCGTAATCCTGGTAGGGGTGGTTGTTGCCCCAACACCGGTTGTGGTCTTTCTACACCTACAGGTCCTGGTAAGTTGCCTGCTTGGTATCTAGGCATCAGTGGTACTTGAGGGGAAGCTACTGGAGCTTGGGGAGCGTAAGGTCTCTCTCTCACATATCCCTTGTTATAATAACATTCCTCGGTCCCATGGTTTGTCCATTTTTGTTCATTAGCACACCACTTGGGCTGTTTAGCCTAGGGTTTGGCGTATAAGTTGATCTTTTTTAGCACTTCATCTACGAGCTCCTCTTGGTTTACCTCTATTTCTCCTTTCAGTGTGGTCTTGGAAGACTTGCTCCCACTTTGCTGCGAAGATGAATCGTCATCAAGGTCCTTGAACTCCCCTTCTTTGTAGACCGCACAATTGTCCACAAGGTACAGAGCCTCCTTAGTCAACTCATTCAATGTCGTGCTCCTCTTCATATGTAAGTCTTTCTGGAGATCTGCATTCCTTAGTCCTTGGATGAATATCAGCATAAGTCTAGACTGAGTTGGCAGTTCTTCAACAGGACAGAACTTAACATATCTTTTTAGTCTTAGGGATGCCTTCGTTACAGATTCTCCATCTTTTTGTTTGAATTTATGGATTTGTGAGATGGTATTATGAGCTATTCTCCTTTGAGAGAATTCCTCAATAAACTCATCAAACACTTCCTCCATCGACTCAAAGTCTCTACGCTCTACCGAGTTTAAACCAAGTTGCAGCATCATCCTCTAGGGTTAGTCCAAACCCTGCAAATTGGGTAGGAAAATCTAACACCTCTTCGGCTCTAATTACACGCACAAAGGCTGCTACATGATCTCTTGGGTCTCTGTTTCCTGTGTATTTCTTGTTTACCCATTTTTGCACTTGAGACGGTCTAATTCTACGATGGTCTACAAACCTCATCATTGGATCACCCCGTCCAAGTCGATACACCTCCTCAGGCCTTCTGTAATAGGCTGGTTCCTCTCCCAACGGTGCTCCTAAGCCATAATTTCTAACGGTTCTCACTGGAGGTGGTTCATCTCTTCGAACTCGTTCCATCGGTGGTCCTCCACAGGCTCGGTCGATCCTTGTGTTTTACTCTCTGCTTGATACCTTGAGTAGTGTGGTGGTTCTTGCAAATCAATGAGCCCTCGTGCGGCTTGATAACCGTCTCGGTTTTGGTCTGGTTCCATTGTTGCACTCTGTCGAAGCCATGCCTGCAATGATGGCTGGTTTGCTGGTTGGTCTTGGTTGTTGAATGCTTGCGATCTGGTGGAATGTGAGGTAGTGTCATACTCATCTGATAATGGATTTGTTGACTTGCTTGGGGTGTGGACGGCTCTCGGCATTTCCTCAGGGGCATATGCTGATGCTCCTAGACCTGTTGCTCTTTCTACTTCCTTTGGGAGAATACGCTGGTATTCTTGCCCGTATCTATCAACAAAAACTATGCCCTTCCCCGTAGCAGTTTCATAAGAGAATAAGTAGAGAACCTTGCCTTTGCTTAGTTTGTTTACATATGGTTCTTTGCTGCGAAAGTAAGAGACAATACCCTCACTCTCATGTTTGTAGATTCCCACATTCTCGTTATAAGTTGGAATCCTAGTTGTTTTCTTATCATACATAAAAATAGCTCCGGGCCGATCAATGTTTGGTGGCGGTTCTTGAGTTTTTGAAACCATTTTCCCTTTTGCCACGTTATCTCCATATATGTTGTAATCTTCAGGGTTGCTAGCTATTAAATAGTGGTTCCCCTTTTCATCTCGGAATCTATCTCCATCATCATACACTTGGATTATCTCCAATCTTTGTGTTGGCCTCTCTTTGATACAAATGCACTTGCAACCTCGATAGTCAAAATAGACTAGGGCTCCTCTTGAGTTTGTTCCCTCTAAGAAGATCACCGTGAGCCTGAAATTATTCAAAGGATTTTGGGAGGTCCTTCCTCCTCGCATAGGTCCATCATAGGTGAAACCTCCTGGCTGTTGACTACCCATCATGAAGAAAGATTTGTCTGACGAAGTGTCAGTATCACTACCTTCCTCAATAATTGGTGCTAGCGGATCTAGCCTTGCCTTAGTTACACTCTCTTCGGTGGACACTAAGCTACCTTGGTCACCTGCCACCTTCTGGTCTCTAACAATGTATCTTCCTGATCTTAAATTCATCAAACTTATCAATGCAATTTATCACAAATTCAACCACTCACCTGGCAATGGGTCAGTTTCTGCACAGCTTCTTGCCCTGTTGCTGAATATACCTGTACACAAGCGTTTTAATTTTGGCAATTGAATCAAAGCATTTATCTGCTAGAGGTTATCTTAGTAATGATTGGTATAACTGGAGAGTTAATCTCAACCACTACTGTATTTTATACACTGCTGATGTTCTGGATTAGGTTTGCTAATCTGGAACAATACTTCCCTCTGATGTTGGCCAATTTACGCGAAAAAGTCTGAATTCATTCTTTGCTTTGTCAAATGGGCAAACAAGGTCCAAATTCACTTCTGAAAGAAGTTCTGGAACCCTTAAGCCGAATGGAACCTCACTGTCTAGGCCAGGTCAAATTTTCTCTGCAGTATGCCCCAATAGACATCCTACGTGTAGGATGTCTCCTGCTGTGTTTTGCCTAGATTTTTGCACTGTTGTTTCCCTTTGTTGTGCTGAGCTCACAACTGCTTTGAATTTTTGATTTGGACACATATTAGCTTGTCAATGAGTCAAAAATCTGTTCCGATGGCCTCTTGATGGTTTTGATCAGTCTAATCAACTCCAAATTAGACCAAAATTGACTAGGAGGCTTGCCTTAGGCTATATACCACCTTACTATGCTCAAAGTCAAAGTCTGGCTTCACTTTCATGCATTAGACATCCTACATGTAGGATGTCTTTTTCATCAGAATGGCTTAAAACTCAAAGCCCAAGATCCCCTTGAGTTGCTGATCACTTTGGGATACTCAAAATTCAGTTTGGAGTCCCAAATCACTCAGAAGACATCCTACGCGTAGGATGTCTTTTTGGCCTGTTTGACCCCAGATTTGTCCCACAGCTTCCCTTGGATGTCAGTAACCCAGTGGTATGCTTAGATTTTGGTTTGGATGTCAAAAGTCCTAAATTTCTGCTGTTTTTGCTTTTTTCAGTCAAAAGTGCTAAAGTCCGCTTTGAACCCAATTTTCTTACCCAAATGAGGTGAAACCCCTTTCGGTCACTCAATATATCATGCAAGACATGCTCATGCAGCCATCTTATGGTTTTGGTCTCAAATTAATGTTTTGGCACTATTTGGGTAGGATGTCTAGCAATTTCAGTCTATCTAGCCTTATCCTGTCAAGATATGACAAAATTTCCACTTTCCAGTTGAAATTAGGGTAAACCCTACCTCCTGAACACACTGGTCAACTCAAAATTCCAAAATTCCTTCCCAATTGGCCTGTAGACATCCTACGCGTAGGATGCCTCCTGGCTTAAAATTAAAGTTTTTCCTGACACGAATGCTCTTGAAGCTCTGTAGATCTATCAGAAACACTCACAGCAATTTTTGGACTTCAATTAGGCTTTCACCCACACTTTTGCGTCTTTTTGCTTCTTTTACAAACTTGTAATGATTATACCAAGCAAGTGTACATGCATGAAATGCTCTAGATCTAAATCATGATGTCCTACTTACTCTACTCCTACCTATCATGAAGAAATGGTGATAATGGTGTTTTTGGTTGCTTTTTGGCCTCTCCGGACTCTCAAGCTCTCCTCTCACCGCTTCTACCACTCTAACTCCTACTCTAGAACTCGACTACTACCAAAAACTACCTAAGTCTACCTCTTCTACCCTAAGTCGAAGGATCTAGGCCAGACACACGCTTCCTAGACTCCCTCTAAAACTACCTAAGTCTACCTCTTCTACCCTAAGTCGAAGGATCTAGGCCAGACACACACTTCCTAGACTCCCTCTGAAACTACCTAAGTCTACCTCTTCTACCCTAAGTCGAAGGATCTAGGCCAGACACACGCTTCCTAGACTCCCTCTAAGACCTAGAGAGTCCTCCACCCTCTGATCCTATCTAAATGTAAAGCGAGACTCCTCGCAAACCAAAAATCCCAATCCTCAAGGATTAGTCTCGGTCACCTACCTAAGGTTTTCATCCCCGGTAGCGGCGCCAATGTTGGACGGATACGCCGCGACGGACGTCAGCACAGCGAGAACTCACCTAACATATAATGTCAACTAAGGACAAAGCTCGACCCGCAGGCGCGTGGAAGCAAGCATAAGGTGTCAACCTACACTCGACCGACTCCTAACTAATTCCTACAGAGGTCTCTACCAATTGTGTAAGTCACAGCCTTCAAGAGTGCAAAAGAGGAAACTTCCTACAACGCTTTTTGGAGTCGAACACCCATCAAACGATCTCGAAACACCATAGAACTTGAAGGAGACCCTATTACTACCAATAGGTCACTCTGCCTAAGGTCTATGAACCAAAATCCTGACCCAAAACACCCGGTGCAGAAACGCGTAGAATGTCTGGCCGAAATCTGCAGGTCTCCGTTTCTGAAATCTAAAGTGCCTAATGTGTAGTTCTACTCGTTGTGAACACGTGGATATGCTGCAATGCAAAATCGGACAACGTATGCTCACCCAAACAACCGATGAAGCTCCTAGAAGGAGCTCGCAAGACCGAACCGTACGTGCGCAATGTAGGTATCGACGCGTAGCTCTCGTCGGGGGTAACACGCTGCACTTCTCCGCACTCGATTCCAACCACCGAAGCACACATAGCGTCAAGATGAAGCTCTCACTCTCTCTCTTGTACACAGTACACTCTCACACACTTCAAACTTGTTTTGGAATGACAAAAAGGTTTTTCCATTAAGGTCAAAAAGTGGTATATATACCTTACAATTTCTCAAAACCTAAAGTTCCAAAATCAACCATCTATTCAATCTAACTATCAAAACTGGAATACAATGTGGAGACTTCTGTAAGTCCCAATATTTACAAGGTGAAAAATCGGGTTTTCCTCAATGAATGAATAATTACAAAAATAATAGTCCACCGAGTAGTTAGATGCCGTGGGGTGTGTCCATCTTCTAACACCAAGCTATGTGATTGACAACCATGACTTGCTCCCTTCGAGTGTGACAATGTGTAACTCTCTCTCTCTCTCTCTCTCTCTCTCTCATGTTTTATGAGAAATAAGAGAAAATTGATTACACTAGACTTAGAATAAGATGGGTCCTAGATACTAAATCTTGCCTAGTCTAGATACTAAATGGCCGATATTACCAGGCTAAATGGCAATCTACAAATAAACTACCAAAGTAGTATAAGGAGTAGGGTTTAAGCAAAATGATTGAGCTAAAACATTTTTCTTGATTCAACTACCCCCTTTACTAGAACTTTGTTGTATGGTGAGCCCTATGGGACACAACTTGCTTCTTCCTAATGCTCATCAAGTCCCAAGCTGAGATATTGTTTTTTCCTATCAATTGGTTATACTCATCTGCTCGTGTTCCACAACAAACTCTAGTTGACATTAATCACAACCATCTAACCAAGTAACTAGCTCCACTCCAGAATCTATCAAAGCATGTATAAAAAAGAGGAGTGTCTTAGTCTCACTACTCAAAGAGTTGTAGAGAAAGCCGTGAAATTGGACCATTTTACAGACAACTATAGAGGTAATCAATTATAATACATGTTTAATAAATACATATGAAATTCTATTTTTAAAATTCACCAATGCACTTTGTACTTGTTTACTTTAGTGCTAGATGCTGATGTCAATTTGCACATGTCCAATTCTGTTCTATAGCAACGACCACCAAGCAAGACTAGCTTGTGTGTGCAAGGTAGAGAATGTTGTCCTGTCAGCTATAGGAAAATCATGTGAGTAGTTAAACTTTTTACGCAATGAGAAAAATACACAAACTATAGGCCATATATATAGTGTACATCATAGAGAAGGGCCATACAAAAGTATGGTGGAGAGTTGGAACACAATCTCCCTAGAACGTATAAGGAATTGAAGTTGTGGCTAGCCCAATATTCTAGTTGTGCTATCCAAGAAAATGCATAGACAGAGAGATTTGGATGCAAATGATGAATTTTTATGACTTGTTGACACATAGTTTTTTTCTTTTTTTTGTAGATTCTTCCGTTATCTATTTGCTCATGTTCTCGTGGAATGTTCTAACCTACTCATTTTCTAGCTTGTAAATAGAAGGATAGATGGTCTTTGATCCTGTATTGATAGCATTCCATTTCCTTACCAAATGCATCCTTCTTCCACTTCAGCATGTCACATGCAAAGACTCCTACATCATGAAGTCCATAAGTGAGATGTTGCATGGAATCTTCCCAAGGACAAGTTAAGCACGGTACTTTGTTGCTCCTCTCATAGCTCTCTTCTCTCTTTGGTTGGAGCATATTGTGCCATTGAAACTCTTTGGAGGCCCACTTATTCACAAAGTAGCCTTGATCCATGACATGTGAAACCCTACCTTGGTAAACATTGAACAACTCAAGCTCTTGTGGTTTCCATGACATGTGAAACCCTACCTTGGTAAACATTGAAAAACTCAATCTCTTGTGGTTGACACCCTTTTGAAAAGGTAGTATTTTTATCATCTTTATCTCTCCTACATTGATCTATACATTCATTATTGTTAGCATATCCATCGCATCTATTCCTACGATCATCATGCTCTCTATGAGTTCTTTGATCACCTTCACTATCGCTAGAACCCCTTCTATATTCATCCTCTCTGTCATGGTCTCTTTTCATTTCATACCTTGATCATGTCTAGTGCTATATATTATCAATGATATGTATATGGAAATTTGAGATTTACTTCCAATCTCTAATTCTTTATCTCATGAAATCATGCAAGCTGTAGTTGATTCCCTTTCAAGAGATAGGATTTTAATCATTTCAATTCTATTGATCTTCCTTTTGAGGTACATTCCCAATCTTGTCCTTTTGATCATGCAAGCTAGAGTTGATGCCCTTTTGAAGTCCCTACCAAAATATCCATTGTATCTATCCATGCGATCAGGATGCTCTCTATGAGTCCTTCAATCACAACATCCCTATGGCTATGATCCCTTCTATATTCATCCTTTTGTTCATGATCTCTTTGTATTTCACAGCTTATCTCATGCCGATTATGTCTACCCCAATATTCATCATCTTATCAATCAGGTCTACTATGATCTCCATTATCATCCCTTCTACAACTACTACCCTCATGTCACTTGTTGTGCTCACTTCTACTATCATGTCTACCATCTCTAATACTTTTTTATTGCCACTCTTCTTTCAACTTATCCTCATTAATAATCTCCTTTTGCGCTCACTTTTGATATCATGTCTACTATCTCCACTGATTTTGTGTTTGTTCCTCTTCTTTTAACGTAGCCTCATGGTCAAGATCCTTTTATAGATCATTGAATCTCCCTTTGTCTTCAAGGAGATGGAGATTATTATTATTTGTAGGAGAGGTGATGACAGATGGTTATTACTTGTTAGAGATTCCGATTAGAAAATATTTATTGTTTATTATAGATAATGCATATCTTACATGATCAAACTGGCCCCACATAGGTTTACAAGAACTTGTTGGAGCCTCACAAAGCTAATAATTGTTGTGCATTAGACTTTTTGCAGTCTTTGAGTTCCTAGAATGTGGTGAAAATAAGTCAAAAGGCATGGAGATGTTGATGTGAGGTAAAAATCATGGCAACATTGTCTAGAGTATCTTGAAGGCTTGTCCCTCCTCTTTCGATCTCTTCATTCATCATCATTGTCAATGCTAGTACATCTAGTGTATCTATCCCTATGATCATGATTCCTTTGATCATCATCCCTATGGCTCTCCATAGATGATACATCATTCTTGGATTACCCTTTTCCCCCCCATAAGAAGGTCGGTTTATCCTCATTGTGCTGAATTTCAAGATCATTGTCTAGGTCCATCAACATCATAATTGGGATAGTTTCTCAGGGGGGTCACTATATGTAAAACCTACATATTATATGCATTCAAGGACTTTTTATAAAACCATTACGTGTGAATTTTTCACCAATAAAAGGGACCCTCTTCCTATTCAATCTATAAAATTTTTTCCAAGAACATTTTTTCAACACCCTTCTGTATGAAAATGTGAGAAAATATAAAATAAAATAATGTAGAACCCATGTGATAGGCATTTTTTTATTATAGTGACCCTTGCAAGGATGGATGACACTGCTAGCTACTTAGCAAGTCCTATCTCTAAGGTGAACTCATTCTCTTTAGTGGTCACTTCAAAGAGCCATTTTCATCCTTCTCTATCATGATAATCCCAAAAGGCCCTCTTTGACCTCCTTGATGGTTGATTCATACTAGAGGGATTATATTACTCATCTAAAGAGATTATTTTCACTTGTACTTGATCTCTCTTCCCAACATATTTTGCATTAGAGATTATATGTGTGTCAATTCATGACACATGCATAATTCCTTCCTTTCAATCATAAAGATTGCAAGCTGTAGAAATTAGTCATGATCCATGATACGTTAAATGCTACCTTGGTAAGCATTGAACGGTTCAAATTCCTTTGGTTGAGGCTCTTTTGAAGTTCTAGGGTCTATCATCTTGACCCCTTTTTTGGTCTATGTGTTATATCTATTGTATCTATCCTTGTGATCATCATGCTGTGTCTGAGTCCTTCTTTGATCACCATCCCAATGACTACAATCCCTTCGATTAATTCTCTCTCTCATGGTCTCTTCGTCTTTTGTACCTTCTCCTATGTTTTCCATAATTGTGTCTTATGTGGCTCTCTTCTATCATAGCATTAAATGTCGCATTTTTGTTATCATATTCTCTACCATGGCCACTGCTTTTATGTCGCTCCACTTCATTCAACTTAGCCTCTTGATCACGCTTCTTTTAAAAATTTCTAATTCTTTTTGTGTCATTTGAACCATAAATCCCAAGAACGGACATCTTTTTGGAATAAAATTTGATTCTCTTTGTGTCATTAGGACCATAAAGCCCAGGGAAGGCCATTTTGTCCGGAGCAAAAGTGAAGCTTTAAGCACTTTGATGGTCTATGGCTCTGCATCATTGACAAAGAATATATATTGACTGGATGCATTCTCTCTCTCTCTCTCTCTCTCTCTCTCTCTCTCTCTCTCTCTCTCTCTCTCTCTCTCTCACACACACACACACACACACACACAGATAGAGAGAGAGAGAGAGAGAGAGAGAGAGAGAGAGATATGATGATGATGCCCATCGTAACCTTGCAAGTTTGTGTGATCAAAACAAGAATAAGATTGCAAAAAGTCAAAGAAGGCAGTGGTGAATTAATTGAAATAGGCTATCAAAATTGACAATCTATGAGAAGTAGTTCGCCACAAAGTTGGCTCTCCAAAGAGTTGCACACGGTTGAAGCTTACAGGCACCGTACGATTTCCCTAGGTGGTTGAAAGCTAAGAGCTCTAGGATCACGTGATAAAAGGCCTTAGTCCAACCGAATAAATATGCAAAAACTAATAGAATGGTTTCACTTTACTAGTTATAAGTAGCTAGAATTTAGTCTTCAATACAAGAAATAATATTGCTACATAAAAGAAAGCTTTAAGTAGTTACCAATGACATCTTAACTAGGAGCTCTACCACTTTGCTATGTAGAAATCCTTGCCAATTTAAGGATCATATTTAGCACAATATATAGCTAGCATTGAGCCATGAGACCAAACTAAGCTAGGGTGGAGGTAACAGTTAAAGGCAAGTCTGACTATGATGTCCAACTTATGGCCCTTCCATCTTTTGTTTTTCTGTAGATAATGAGGTAAGGGAAAACATGCAAGTATGCTCACTTCTCATACCAGAGGTGGCGAATCTGCACACCTTAAGGTGCAAGTAGCAAGATGATAGGAATATAAGAGGGAGAGAGAGAGTGTGTGTGTATGGTGGCAAATCCGCACACCTCAACATAAGAAAAATGGAAAGAACAATCATAAACCATACTCACAATGAAGTGTATCCCAAACGACACAAGGTATGGCACCAAGATGGAGTGTGTTGATTTCTTGCAAAAGATGAATACAATAGGTGGCATAGGGCAAGATAGGAAGGGGACAAGACCGTAGAATGCATAATGGAGTGATGGGAGTTGATGGCGAGGAATATCATGAGTAGAGCCATCATTATTCTTCTTGAAATTGTGCCTTCAATCCTTCATTACAAGTGTCTGGAGATATGGTGCTCATTTTTTGCATGGTGATGGTGATGGTGTTGTGACTATGTGATTAGGGTTCATGCTACTAGCATGTAGCACAAGGGTGTGTATGTGTAGGTGTGTGTCTATGGGATAGTGTGCATATGGGGTAGTGTATGTGTGTGTGTCTGTCTGTGTAGTGTGTGTCCCGTTTAAAAAAGAGGAGGCCTCTTTTTAGGAAAGAGATTATGAGTGAGAGAAGTTACTACAAAGTAGCCTCAGCTAGGGGCATTCCCTCAATGAGAGAGCTTTGTGTGCCCTGCTTATTGACCAATTTCCTCCTAATCACCTTCATCATGGTGAGATTTATCTCCATGCCACCTTCCATATCTTGAGTCCAATAGCTTCCTTATAATGTTTGAGAGAATCTTGGTAAAATAAGAGAAAATCCAGCAATAATGGAGAGAAATGTATAAGAAAATTTGTTTGTGGAGGTGGATAATCATGAATTCTTTTTCATGTGGACAGATACACTCCAACATTTCAGTCGTATATTCCAACCTGTAGCTC